>NC_048226.1:84162831-84462831 GCF_002007445.2 Ailuropoda melanoleuca | reverse complement strand
TTATTACCTCAGTGTAGATTTCTTCTTGGTCCATATGTAATTTTTTTTTTGCCCCATTTTAAGATTTTTGTATTTACTGACCAGTCTTTCTTTAAAAATTTTTCCAAGGAGAATAAAATATTCATTTTAGAAATATAATGGGAAGGGTTGGTTAGGAATACATAGAGTCAGGTTTTAAAGGACCTCCTCATACACTATGGTAAATTTAGAAAGAACAAACCCACCAGAATCTTTCTAGTGAAAAAACAATAGTAAATATTTAAGATGTGTGAAATAATGTCTTTTGAAGTTAAACACAAAGATAAATCTAAGAAAAGATAAAATAGGAAGGAGATACTACAGATAATTTTCAAATGTTTTTATTTCATGGTCAGCAAAAGTTTGATTTTTCTTTATCTGTCAGACATAAGATTCTAAACATGTTGACGAAGAACCCACCATTTACTAAGAACATGGAGTCTCCATTATGCAATGAAGCCTTGGTAGATCAACTTTGGAAACTTATGAATTCTGGTAAGAATTAAAAAAAAAATTTATTATTGGAGTATTTTCATTTTACAACAAGTTTTCAGTACTTAAAAAACTATGGTTAATTTTTTTATCTTTTTTTTTTTAAGAAGGATACTTAATCACATCTGCCTTCACAGTGGTGAGCGTGGTGACATTGACTAAGGATATATTCACTCCCTTTGCCTCACAAGGTGGTTGAGGAAACAAAAATATTAATTTATGTGGAAGTATCCCACATGTCTAAGGAGCTATAAATATAGACCTGCAAAGTATTAACTTGTTATTTTTATTTCAGAAGATTACAAAGAGTTGAAAAATGTCTTCTCATCTGTTTTCCCTCACTACCTAGTGGCCTTTCCCAGGGCACAGTTTGCATTCACTGTATTTGGATGAGGTCAAGAGGCAGGATAGCCTAGGCTCCGGAACCAGCTGGATGAGGGTCTGGTCCCAGCTGAATGATTTATGAGGTGTGACTTGTCTAAGCCTGTGTATCTCCGTTATGAAATGGAGATGACGATGCTGCCTGCCTCTGCAAACTGAAAATTTAGTGAGTTACTATCTGTAAAGCACAGTATCTAGTTCATATTAAATGCCCAAAATGTTGTTAAACTAACAGACTAATGATATCATTATGCTTCTAATCTCTCTGAGCTGTTTGTAGTTCCTTTTTTGTAGGTCGTTTATTTTTATTTAATTGAATTTTTGGTCTTTTCCAGTTGTATATATTTTTAAAAAATTTACCTTATGGCTCTGATGTGTTGAAATGTAATGCTGGTTTTGGTTTAAAATTCAATTAAAAGGTGAATTTATTTTACTTAAAGATAAACTATGCCAGGTAGATAGATGGTGAGAGAGCAGTTGTTATTCATTCCAATATGTATGTTACTTTATCTGCTCTCTAGAATATTAGAAAATAACTTGTCCTGCTTGTTTCATTGGTGGCCACTTCACTAAATCATAACTAAATACCAAGTTCTGGTTCTTTTAAAAAAATTATTTTATTTACTGGCATTGTGTTGTTAAGTAATTGTATAACTCTGTCCCTCAATTTCATAATCATAGCGCAACACCCCAAGTAAAAGCACCATAGCAGGTATTAAATTGAAATATAGTAATATGGCCCTTGTCCTCAAAGTATTCAGAAAACAACACATAAACCGGTTTCTACTGATAAAGCTTAAATTATTTTTCTAATGGTTTCCCTAATCCCTAGAAGAATGTTTGCTGCTGTTTACATAATGTTTTATATTTTGCTACTTGTGGTACCTTGAAGGATGTTATGATTACTGTCATTTAGATCCGGGGGATAAATACACAAGTTCAGGAACTTGTAAAGGATCATTTATTAGTTAAAATGTGACACAAACTATCCTGTGTTGAATATATTCTTAACAAGAATGCATGATTCCATGACTGGGATGGATTATAACTTTGAATAAGCATAATGAAATACAAAAAATCTCATCACTTCTAGGGAAGATTTCTTGAACGGAATAAATATGTGTTTAAGATTAATGGAACAATTTCTGTAAGACATTTGAAACCCATTGGAAAGTTGTGGTTATATAAATTCAAGCTCTGATGTTTTAGTATTTAATTTTGGTAGTGTTCAGTATAAAGTACAGTTGTTGCTTTGATTTGGAATTCTCTATGGCAGTTCTCTAAACAAAACAGATCTGTAGTTGTAAACAATTTATTGCTCAGCTCTTCAGAGTTATAAATAAATGGAAGCAGTATGAACAGTGGGAGTGGCATGAATAGTTGGGAATAGTGTCTTGTTTTGCTTTGTTTTTTTAACGTTATCAGAGGACATTGGACATTAGGGGAGATTTGTTGGAGGATTGCTCATTTCCCTTCCACTCCTGAACCTTTGGGATACATGAATGAATCAGATCTAAGAAATCCCTTTTTTTTTGGTTCAATTTTTTTTTTTTTTTTTTTTTTTTAGGTTTTATTTTTTAAGTAATCTCTATTCCCAGTGCAAGGCTCAAACTCACATTCCCAAGATGAAGGATCCTATGCTCCACCAACTGAGCCAGCCAGGCTCCCCATAATTTTTAAAGTTTCTTTTTAAAAATGATGTTAATATAATCATGTTACAGTTTTATCTGAACCAAAACAGAAAATATATAATTTTATTATATCCCCACTATTAACATATAAGTATATTTGGCCTTTAGGGGGAAAATACATAGTTGTAGTTGAAATGAAAGTATTAAAACAGCATTTTATCATGATAATTTTTCACATTGCTATATATCTTCTTACTTGTGATTGTTTTGAAGAAATGGTAGTGAGAATTGGCTTATAACAAAAGGAGCTAGAACATCATCTAAGTCCCTAGATCCTACTGAACTCTGCCCCGCACTCCCCATTGGGACTCCTTGGTCATCTGGTCATTTGAGATAAACATTGTCTTGATTTACATATGCAGAACAAATAAACTGTAGACAGTAGGGATTTAATTATATTAATTTATTTCCATCCTATTCCAAAGTGGATTTGAGATGTGTTGACTTTGCATAGTTATAAAATTTGTTGAACCCGTTTGAAATAGTATAGAGAGACAGTATCATAGCAGTTAAGAAAAGATCATCTTAGGTGGTCCTCAGGTGCTTTTGAAGAATCATTTGCTTAGTTGGTTTCAGAAACTTCTCAATAAGAGAGTAATTGTGGTAGGATGCATAGCGTTAGGATTTCAAAAATTGAAATTAGTTTGGGAGTAAGACAAATGAACTAATTATGAAATTATATTCATGTTCTTTTAAAATTAAAAATCATTAATGAATATTAATAATAGTCTTTTTAGAAAAATACTAAGGGTATTTAGAGCTGAAAGGTAAAGAAACTAGCGGCTCTTGGAAACTGAGTCATCCTAATGGCTATATAGCAGAAGGAAAGTTCCCAGATTTCTACCATTGAGATCCCAGGACTGCCTGGTCTCTTCTCTCTGCCTGGTGTGTTAGGTTAGCTCCACTCAACCTTAAGTTCTGGGTTGCTACTCTGGCATCATCCCAACAGTTTTTGTTTTGAAAACACACATATACACAGCTATATATGTACATATCCATACAGACATTAGATATCTTACCCCATTCCTTAGTTTAATTTTCCCACATAACTTTTTCTTCCCAACATTTTGTTTTTAAAAGTTTCAAAGCTTAGAAAAATTTTAAGAACAATGCAGTGAATGACCATGTATTTTCATCTTGGTTCCCTAGTTGTTAACTTATTACCATATTTCTTTCTTTTCCCTCCCTTTCTTTGTGTATACATACCTCTTTCTTTTTTCCTGAATTGTTTGAAAGTAAGTTACATCATGATACTCTCCCCAAAATACTTTAGTATATATTCTTAAGAATAAGGACATCCTCCTACATATCCTCAGTGTCAACATGCCGTACTCCAGTATATAGCTCATATCCACATTTCCTTGGTTGTCCGCCAAAATGTTGTTGTAGTTCCCATATAGCTTTTAAAGAATAATGCTCCTCAGAAGGAATAAACATCTTTAAAGAGAAACCTCTTTCACATTATATGGTCTTTGTCCCTAGTTGCTTAAGAATCTTAAATAAATAGGTTTATTTTTAATTAGAAGTATCTCATTGTTTATGGGCAGTTCTTTTTATTTTTATTTATTTATTTTTTTAAAGATTTTATTTATTTATGTGACAGAGAGACAGCCAGCGAGAGAGGGAACACAGCAGGGGAGAGGGAGAGGAAGAAGCAGGCTCCCAGCCGAGGAGCCCGATGTGGGACTCGATCCCGGAATGCCGGGATCACGCCCTGAGCCGAAGGCAGATGCTTAACGACTGCGCTACCCAGGCGCCTCTATGGGCAGTTCTTTTTAAAGCTTCAACTATTTATTTATTCACCATTTACTTCTTGAGCACCTCCAATATGCCACTATACTCTGTTTTGTGTGTATAGGAATTTAATACAAATAGATAGTTGCTGAAATTAAGAGAAGAGCAATGTACTTTAACAACCTGAAGAATAGAACCACGAACCCTGTCTGGAACGGCAGAATGTTTGTGGGGTGGTGACATTTGAGCTAGCTCTTAAGGAATGGAAGTGTTTGCCACAGGAGAAAGACATTTTAGGTAAGAGAATTACATAAGAAAGCCTCAAGTTCTGAAAGGGTGTTTGACAAATAGTGTTATCTGGAAAAATAGTTTAGGATGCAAAAGTGAAAGTCCCTCAGGAGTTTGCATTTTATCCTATATACAATGGGGAACCCTTGGAGTTATGACCTGGCTCTCTTCTGTTAGCTGTGTATATGTATTTTTTCCACAGTGAAAGAAATTATTTTCCTTTCCCAAAGAAAAATGTCTTAAAATTCAGAACAGACGAGAATCCTACCTTTTATGGCTTTATGTAAGATACTGGATTATAGACCAACATGACAATAATTTTTAAAAATACATTTAAAAATTAAGAACTTTGGACTTGGAGTTTTTTATTGGTGCTTTGCATTTTATTTAAAATGTAAGTACTTTCTCAAGTCTTACCTGATTAACAGTG
Source organism: Ailuropoda melanoleuca (assembly GCF_002007445.2). Lineage (NCBI taxonomy): Eukaryota > Metazoa > Chordata > Mammalia > Carnivora > Ursidae > Ailuropoda > Ailuropoda melanoleuca. The sequence goes on along the minus strand of NC_048226.1, from coordinate 84,457,797 downwards.
TTTTTTCATTTCTCAAGATAGAGGCCTGCATTGACAAGATTGTGTATCATTATGAAAGAAATCTTAGCATTACTCCCAAGTTGCTCTTCAGTGTTTGGCACATTACTGTAAGGATGACGTGCAAGCATTTATGAAATTGCTCAGGACATTGATGGCTGCTTACGTCATACTTTATAGTGTTTGGCCTAACTCTAGGGGGTAGAATGAAAGACAACTTCTAATTCAGTTTGGTGGAATTTGCCACATTTCAGAGTAAGAAAATAGGCAAATTTGATATTAACGTCAGATGATTTCAAAGTTCTTAAAAAAAAAAAAAAAAGATTTCAAAGTTCTTGCCTTCTGGTTTTCTCCCACCAAAAACTTTTTAGGAAGAAGAATGGTCAAGAAAATGAAAACATATTAATACAGTTTTTGTAGGAAATTACATATGTGTACACACACACGGATATGAGTGAAATGTTTGTACTTAGTGTAATATGCATAGAGAGATCAGGACAGAACTGCCCTATGGCAGTTGTTATTTGCCTGACAAGACTCTGTTCAGATTTCCAAGTTTCTGTCATCTATAAGAAGTGCTGGGTTTATTGAAAAATGTCCTGGAAACAGTGGCTTTCAATTTCAAAATGAGCTCTAAGCAGTTTTTTGGCTTGATGAGCTTTACTAGCAATTACTTCAAAAATGAAGAGATGATCTTTTTAGTATCAGATTTGCTATTTTGGGGGTTTGTCTTTAGATACTTTGTGATTTGAGTAGAGAACATCAATACTGGGTTTCCTGCTTTCTTCATGAGAGTTCTGTTTCAAGTAAGCAAGGTGGGAAACAAAGTATAACTGCTAGTGAGGACAGGATGGACAACATTGACCTGAGAGGAGAGAATAATGCCTGTTGTAGTTTTCATATAAGCATTCCTTGCCTCTTAAGTGATTGGGGCCATTTAAGCTAGAAATGCTATAACTGAGGGTAGAAATCAGAAGATGTTTCAGGGCCTCTCAGTGATGGATTGATTGATTTGAAATCATAGAATTTTTGACCTGAGGGGATCTGAAGCATCATTTCAGATCTGTGTTCGCATTTTAGGGCCCAGGCACCTGACTTGCCCAAGATCACAGAGCAGACTGGTAATTTAGCAGAGGTGTTTTCCCCACTATGCCATTCAACTTAATTGCACTGTAAATAATACGACCATTTTAAGACTTTGTTCCAGGATTTTGAAATGTAATTTGATTTTTTTTTCTTTTGTAATTTTATAGGAAGTACTTCTCTTCATTTTTTAGCTCCTTCTTATCAGCCCTACATTTTAATACTTAAAAATCAGTTTTTTGAGGGAAGAAACACTATCAGTAGTTTCCCTCAAGAACAAAACAATATTCATTCCTCCATCCAAATTGAACATCTACCAAAATCTTCAAAAAACAAAACAAAACAAACCATGGGACACCTGGGTTGCTCAGTCGGTTAAGTGTCTACCTTTGGCTCAGGCATGATCTCAGGGTCCTGAGATCAAGCCCCACATGGGCTCCCTGCTCAGTGGGGACTCTCCCTTTTCCTCTAGCCCCCCCACCTCAGTCTTGTGCCCATTCACATGCTCTCCCTCCCTCTCCCTCTCTGTCTGAAATAGATAAAATCTTAAAACAAAAACAAACCAAAAAGCCTACATAGAAATAAAAAGTATCAGAATTATTTTTCTAGGTGTTCTGTGCATTTAGCAGCCTTCACTGTGCTGCCTAATTATCTTTAAGCTGACTTCTAAGAAAACAAAACACCCTAGTTCATCAAAGTGTACGTTTTTCATTTGCTAATAGTTTTTTTTAAAAACTTGAGGAATCCACAGTCAATTGCCTGACTGGTTTTGATGTCATCTGCGACATAGTTCAGGATGGTTATTTGCAGCAGATGTAATTAGGTGATATCGATCTTCAAGGCCAAGTTTTCTTCCAGTGTAAATGTACCCTAAACTGTTCCAGTTTTCTTTACTGATAAAATAAATGCCTGAGGTTCACTCCTTTTCTTGCAACGCCCCTGAGCAGATAGAGCTGGCTGCCCTGGCAGGATTCCTTCCCTTCCCTCAGAGGTTTGAGCCCATCCAGACTTTGTAATAAAAGACGCAGGAATCTGTAACTTGTCCTTTGTGGAACCTACCTGTGTAAAATGCTTTGAGGGGGAGAATAAGGGATGCCTACAAAAAATTAAGAAATGTTGGGCCATGGAAGTGTCCAGATCTGCATATTCCAGGGAAGGAAGTGGATTTCCAGCATAAAATCCTTACTTTTCAGGCTGTATTGTTCTTTCCATGTCTAGTTTCTGTGTAGTTTTTATGACAAAACCTCATCCTCCTTAGGAGCTCTTACCTTTCTTTTGCTTTTAGCAGTGCTATATATCTGTTACCGTATCACACAGTAACAAAGTTGAAGATGTCTCAAATAGGATTGACGATAGCGGTTTCATGGCATAAAAGGTGCCTAATACAGTGTAGTGTATCGTCTGAACTCTGTGAAATTATAATTGTTCCCATATGAATTTCCTTTGCATAAAATTTATATCATATTTACTTACCTGTTGGGATAAGTCTCCTCAGAATCACTACTTGATTGATGGCACTTTATTTACTTATTCTAATATTTGTTGAAAACCACAAAGCTTAATATTTATGCTGCCTAAAATTTGCTGTAGCAACTTTTCTCTTTTGTTTCTCCTTTTTAAACATTATGGTCCTCTTTTGAAATCACAGTTCTTGAACAAAATTAAGTATGTGTAGGATTTTTCTTACCCAGAAGAATTTACATGTTACTTTTCATTTATTTTAAATTCTACCTAGAAACCATAGCAGTTCTCTAACCCTAGATGACAGATTTCGTCCTGTCAGTCTATTCCATTTGATGTCAGTATCTACCTGGAGTGCTCTGTTGGGGAAAAGGGAAAGTAAGAAAGAACTCTGGTATTGATTTGCTCTCTGATCTGCTATTGATATGGGATAAGGTATAATCTAAGATCAAGACCCTTATTTTGGAGATAAAAAAGACTTGGGATTCATCAGAGAAACTGAAAGAACTTGCCTCTAGTCTCTCAACTACTTTAAACCAAATTTCTACACAGTCAGTCTTCTTCTGGTCAGTATGTGTTTTACCACCTGTTGCTATCTCTAGGGTTTGCTTTTTCCTTTAATTTTTATTTTTTAAACAAATACCTAGTAGAGCAACACAAATATAAAGGCGTTTAGCAACACATTTTCCTCCTCCTCAGTAATAAGTTTTGAATCATGTTTTTTTAAGTAGTTGTAGGGTTTCTTACCATATTTAAAACCTGAAAGTAATAAATTTGGCAGGAGAATTTGTTTCAAATGGTACGGTTCATAAGGGCTCATGGAGTGCTATTCAAGAAGAAAATCAGGGAAGATGAACACAGAATGAATGAATGTGGAGTAGTTACCAAGAAGGAATCAAAAGGAAGATTTAGGGCCAGAAAAAATACTGTTTTGGGAATATTAAATTTTTAGTAGATGTCTAATATTAATTTGCCAAGAAGAACAGTGTAATGGGGGTGCCTGGGTGGCTCAGTTGGTTAAGCATCTTACTCTTGCTTTCAGCTCAGGTCACAATCTCAGGGTCCTGAGATGGAGCCCCTGATCAGGCTCCACACTCAGTAGGGGGTCCGCTTCTCTCCCTCTGCCCCTCACGCAGTCACTAGCACTCTCTCTCTTCCTCTCTAAAATAAATCTTAAAAAAAAAAAAAGAATGGTATAATGATAATATTTTTTCTAATTACAAAACTCGTTAGTTCATTCACTGACATTTACTGCTTCCAGGGGCGCCTGGGCGGTTCAGTTGGTTAAGCCTCCGACTCTTGATTTCAGCTCAGGTTGTGATCTTAGGGTCATGAGATCAAACCCCACATGGGCTCTGCACTCAGCTTGAGGTGCTGTCTCTCCCTTTCCCCCCCCCCCCCCTACGTACATGTGCATGCTCTCTCTCTCATATAAATAAATAAATCTTTTTTTTTTTTTTAAAGAAAGCATTTACTGCTTCCATTACAATTTCTAAGTATCTATGTTAAGATACATCTTTAGGGGCGCCTGGGTGGCACAGCGGTTAAGCATCTGCCTTCGGCTCAGGGCGTGATCCCGGCGTTATGGGATCGAGCCCCACATCAGGCTCTTCCGCTATGAGCCTGCTTCTTCCTCTCCCACTCCCCCTGCTTATGTTCCCTCTCTCGCTGGCTGTGTCTATCTCTGTCAAATAAATAAATAAAATCTTTAAAAAAAAAAAAAAAGATACATCTTTAGAGTAGAGGGTTTGCCAGTGGGCCTGGGTCATTAGATGGCCCCTTGACATCATAAACCTTTCCCTCTGCATAGGTTCTGGAGCAGTTAAAAAATTTATGGATAGGGGCGCCTGGGTGGCACAGTGGTTAAGCGTCTGCCTTCGGCTCAGGGCGTGATCCCGGTGTTATGGGATCGAGCCCCACGTCAGGCTCCTCCGCTATGAGCCTGCTTCTTCCTCTCCCACTCCCCCTGCTTGTGTTTCCTCCCTCGCTGGCTGTCTCTGTCAAATAAATAAATAAAATCTTTAAAAAAAAATTTATGGATAAATGTACATACTGACTTATTTCTTTATTATTTACTTCTTAGGAACTTCACATGACTGGAGGTTACGGTGTGGTGCTGTGGACTTGTACTTCACACTTTTTGGCCTCAGTAGACCTTCCTGCTTGCCCTTACCAGAGCTTGGGTTGGTTCTTAATCTAAAAGAGAAAAAAGCTGTCTTGAATCCGACCATAATTCCAGAGGCCATAACAGGCAACCAAGAAGCTGCGATTAATCCAAGTAGTCACGCACAGCTAGTTGGATTTCAGAACCCTGTAAGAATCATATGCATTACAGAAGATGCAGTTTTATTATATAGAGCTATCTAGAGAAGAGAATTGCTTTTTTTGACTGGTGAATTTTAAAGCCACTAAGAGTTTCATGTGCCACTTAAAAAACCCAGCTAGCTGACAGTAGTTTAGCACTTTACAGTTTAGAATGTGCTCCTGACAAGCTATATAGCTGCACGTGACAGATGATGTGCTGCCAGTCCATTTACCCCTTGTGTCCTGACATGGTGTTTTTGTGCTTGAGTGTTGAATTTCTTCCTTGAGTAGTCGAAAATTGAAATGAAGAATTTAATCTGGTCTGTATATGCTGTTGGCAAACTGTTTTGAGGTTAAGTCACACACAGGGGCCCTGACTTCCCCCCACCCCTACTGTGTCATACCTAGCACAATTCTAAGCATATGATAAGTGCCTGGCAAATGCTTGTCGAATTAAATAAATAACAGTGAATGGTCAGGTAAATGAGTAAGCTGCTGATGTGGGAGGAGATGATGCATTACATTTTTATTTATGTATGTTTGTCTGTGTTTGCCTTTTAAAAGCTTTTATTTCTAGCTATGCATTAGAAAATTACCAGACTTTTTGTAGAAAGACCTTTAAGATACATAACAATCATTTTACTGTAATTCAAAGAAAGTTTTCCAGAAGTGATTTTCATATTAATAACAAAATGTCCCCAATAATTCCTGCTTCATTTTTCGCCAATATTTAGACCAGATTACTTGCCTGGCAATTCCCTACTGGTGTTTTGACACTTGAAAACTGAGATTCTCTTTATGCTAGTTAGTGATAATTACTTTAAATTTGTTTATTCACCTAGATTTTCTGGAATATAGCTGTACTTATTTGTTGTAAATTTGAAATGTATCCTAGAGTTTGGGTTATGAAGAAGTAAGATGATCTTTCCATAGGAATAGTAGAGTCTCATTAATGTGCTCTTTCAAATCTGAATATTTACAAACTTGTAGAAATAAATATGTTTCTAATTCTTGCCCATATATGTTAACTTACATTCATTCTTGGAGTCTTCAGGAGAAGAAAAAATGATACTAAAAGATACATTCTTTTGGGAAAGCCCTAGAAGTTCCTCCTACCTCCCCCAAAAAAGACCAGCAGACAGGAAAAGGTGAAGTTTATTTTAAGCCCATTGCTGATAATTTTTAGGCACTGGGCATGTTCTAATCTGCATGGTTGCTGTAGCTAGTAGTGTTCAGCTATAATATGAGCTACTTGTCTTCAGAAATCTAATTTTGATCTTGAATATTGCCGCAGGAAGATGATCACCTTGCCAAGGAAGCCTCATGTAATATGTCAGCTCATCATCAGGGAGTGAAGAGGAAGGCTGATACACCACTGGGGTCCCCACTAGAACCTGGTCAAATACTGGAGAAGAATGAGGATAGCAGTAAAGTCAAACTCAAAATCAGAGTAAGAAATACAGGTTAAACCTGTATTAATAGTGTAGGATATTCACCTTTTTGTAAATCTTTTTGATACTTCCAATGGTTTTTCCTTAGCAGGAACAGATGGGGCAGACTGAATCATAAAAGAACCCAAATGTCCATTTAAGATCTTCCATCTGATTATTTAACTTCTATTATCACATACTTCTTCTCTGTTTGGGGGAGGAACTATGTGTGTGTAGTCTACTATGGCTCACTCCCTCTCCCCACAACACAGGAGTAGATTTTAGTTGCTATTTCATTTCCAATAACATCCATTCAGCTTCTTTTGGAGGCTGGACCATTTAATCTTTTCTTACTCTTAGTACTTTTTGAGAAAAAGACTACTTTTCCTTTTAAGATGTGGGGGTATGTTCTGTGGCCTCTCTGCTACCTTTCCTAAGAGCTAAGATCCAAATGTAAAGCGATGTAATTGCTCTTTTTCTCCTTTGTTTTGTGTATGTGTTTTAGTTTTCAAATTCTCAAGATGAGGAGGAAATTGACATGGACACTGTTCATGATAGCCAGGCATTTATTTCCCATCATTTGAACATGCTTGAAAGGCCGTCGACTCCAGGTAAGATTCGTGTGCAGCAGTCAGGAGGTGATGAAGAGAGTTCTCTCATGGTACTGCTGTTCTGTTGCTTTATTTACAAGTGAACAACTATAAAGTTTATAAGTAGCTAGTATAAAATACTAGATTGTATCAGATTATAATGCATATTAGCAAAGGAATAAAATTTTTTAATGGATTTTTTAAAATTGTGTTTTATCTTGGTCCTTTTTAAATATTTGGCATGCTTCTGGATTTGTTTTTTTTTTTTTTTAATTCATTCAACAGATTCCTACCAGTAGCTTTAAGGGTTTTTGTTTGTTTGTTTGTTTTCCTTTTTTTTTTTTTTTGGTAGTGGACTTAACCTCAAAATAAAATACTAGATCTGTTTTCATGGGACTCGATCCCAGGACCCCGGGATCATGACCCAAGCTGAAGGCAGACGCTCAACCAATTGAGCCACCCAGGTGCCCCCAGGTCTGTTTTCTATTTAATAATGTAACCATAATTTTAAACTCTGACTGAAGTTAATGCCTCCCACAATACCACTTTCTCTTTTTGCCTGCCTGTTTCACATATTATTATATCATAGATTTTTGCATGTATCTCTCAAACATATCATAATCTTTCCTTTTGCAAATAGTACCTGAGACAGTATTGAGTTGATAGACTATAATATACCTTATTTTTTCTTGTTGGTAGGTATTTAGGTTGTTTCAAGTTTTTTTGTTTTTTTTTTTTGTTACAGGTAATTCTGCACTGAATATCTTCATACAAAAGCTTTTGTTTCTTTTTTGTCAAATTATATTCTTAGGCTAAATTTCCGAAAATATGTTATTGGTGAAAAGATTAATTTTAACTGTATTATGAGATACTTACCTTAAGAAGATTTTCACAGTTCTTGATATATTGTGCCATAATATGCTTTTGAAGAGTTAATATCTAGTTTATGTCACCACCATTTTATAATTTTCAGAGATAAAGCATTGATGCAACTTGCATGTAAGGTGTGAAATATAATAATAAAATAAATATCAGTGAACCTGCTCCCCATTCTAACTTGTGTCTTAGGCTCCATGCCAGGGTCATTCCCTCTGTGCCTCTCCTGGTTCTATTCACCTGCTTTTGCACTACAAGTAAATACTATCTTCAGTTTCCTTTTTTACTTTTTCTTAATCATTCTGTTGCTTTTCTTCATAGTGTACCACATAAATACAGGATTTCCTTGCACTTTTTTTTAATTTTATGAAAATGGTATGATACCAATATGACTTTTTTCAGTCAATATTATGCTTCTAAAGTTCATTCCTGTTGATATGTAAGGTATAATTTATTAATTTTCATTTATCCTTTATCATTATTATATGCATAGTACTGTTTTATAACCAGTGTGATAACTTAGAAGATACTTATTATTTATAAATGATAAATCAAGTTTAGTTTTTTTAAAGTAATCTCTATGCCCAGCGTGGGCTTGAACTCATGATACCAAGATCAAGAGTCACATGCTTTACTGACTGAGCCAGCCAGGCACCCTCCAGTTTACCTTATAATGCATTTTTTATTGGGAATATGACTGTTTTTCTTTTCTTCTCTTTTTTTTCCCCCTGGGTATTGTTCTTGTTTTCTTTTTATTAGAAAAAAAGAGATTATTTATACCCCATACTGGTTGTGTTTTTGAATTATTTTTTTCTTTTTTCCTTTCTTTTAAACTTGCTATATCTGTGCAAAGTCCCCCTTACCCACCTTGGTCTGCTTTTTATTAAATTTTGGTTTTGAGACCTAAATTATTTGTCACTATTTAGTAATCTAGGATAAGCTAGTAGAATTTGAGAACTGGCTTCAGGTAGACTATGAGCCTAAAATACATTTGAAAACTGAAAGGTCATGAATTCTTTGGCTTTTCTAATCGTAAGAGATCTTAACAATTATTTATCTTTTCAGTCCATTTTACAGATAAATAAACTTAAGAGAGAGAGATTAGATCCCTTGCCCTAAATGACACACTCACGTAATAGCTAACTCAGGGCTAGACTGACCTTAGAACTTTTCCATGTGACAAATGAAGGAATTGAGACACAATGATTTAAATGTCTCACCTGAATTACCTAATTTGTTGATGATTTGGAATCAGAACCTAGGTCTCCTGATAGCTCCTATAATGCTGTTCACTTTATGCCATTAAATTCCTGTTTGAAATATCTTCTGTAACCCCTACGTTATTTTGACCTATTTGTTGAGTAAGTATTATAATGGAATTTATTAACAAATTTTCAGGGGAGCAGGGGAACTTTACTATATGCAAAATTTCACATATATAATATAAAATATGGTTTCTACCTCAAATATAGAATCCAGTTTATATATTTAGCAGGCCAGTCACACGTCACTGTCTTTCTTGAAGGTGTGTTGTTCTTAGACTTAAGCATATAGGAACCATGACAAAGGATTAAAATCAAATGGGCTCTTTAGTAGTTAGTAGTATTCTTTTTATTATTAGAATTCTGTTGAACTGCTTCTGGTTTTAAGGTTAACTTATAAAAACATGTCAGGCTTTTTTCTTCTTTTGGTAAACCAAGAAATAAAACCTCTTTTCCCTCTTCTTTGGCGTTTTAGGGCTCTCTAAATATCGGCCAGCTAGCTCCCGATCTTCTTTAATACCCCAGCACTCATCGGGCTGTGATGGCATACCAACCACAAAACCTCAGTGGAGTATGGAACTCGCACGGAAGGGAACAGGTGAAATTATTATTAATATTATTATATTTTGCTCAAGAACAAATCTGCAAACTTTGTAAAGTTTATTGACTTAAAAAAATACATGAGAAATATAGATATAGGGACTTGCTTTTCTTGCAACACATTGACTTTGTATTATCTAACATAAAGAATATTTTATTTATTTAGTTTTAAGTAGGCTGTGCACCCAGCATGGAGCCCAACGCAGGGCTTGAACTCACGACCTTGAGATCAAGATCTAAGCTGAGTTGGTCATTTAACCGACTGAGCCACCCAGGCACCCCTAAGAATATTTTAAACTAGACTTTTTACTATTTGAAAATAGTGCATTCCTATTTTATGAAACTTGAAAATGAGAAAAGAGTAGAAAGGGGGAGAAAACCATCCCTCATTATGCCATTTAAAAATACCCATTGTTGCTCTTTTCTTGCAGTGATTTTTCTTAGAATATTATAACATTAAAAATGCCAACTTCAGTAGACACCGTCAAATCTGTACCTTTCGTACTTTTACAAAATGCAAAAGTCAACCACTTCTCCTTCCCCTCTCCCCCTTAAAGTTTTACGATTGGTCATCCATGGTAATCCTGAAGACTAGATACCATACTAGAAAACTAAGATGTTCTGTCTTTTCAGTTATTAAATACTAATTGGGCTTAAGTTTATGAAGAATAGTTCAGATGTGTTTGTTACCTATTTCATTTTACATTGTCTTCTTACTCCGTTCTTAGTTGCTTACAAAAAAAAAAAGATTGTAATCTAATTAACGAGTAAGCATTCAGTGCTGTTGAGCAAAGAGTCAGTCCTCAAGTTTTGGAGGAACAGGGAGTGAAAAACAAGGTACATAAGCAAAATCATTTTTAAGGAATAGTTTTTCCAGAAATCATTGGTCAGATTTTAAGATTCAAACAGATCGATTTTGCTTATATAAACCATGTTTTTATCATATAAACAAAAGTGTAACTGTTCATAGATTTGAAGAGCTTAAGGATCAACTGTGATTAATTCAAACCAAAGCAGCATCTGAGAATATTTTGGTATTGAGACCCCAGACTGTTGCTTTCTTATATCTCTCTGCGCGCTGCTCTACGCATTTACTGTGATAGATTCGTAGAGAATTTATTTCAGAAAGAAATCAGCTGGAGACCTTATCACTTACTTTGAAAAATGAATTTTCACATTTCTTGGCCTTGCCAGTTTTGTATTCTCTTGGTTTCATTGTTTATTTTGGTGTAATTTTGTTTTATTACCATTAAACTTATTAAAATTTTACTAGACATGAAAAATTTCCCACATTTTTAAAAGCGATGAAGCTCAGAGTATTTCAGACCTCTTGATATAGTTTGAGAGTGCTGCTTCTGCCTATTGAATGAATTCCTATGGTAGAAAAGAATCTGAATTTTTTTTTTTTTTTGGTGTTGTAGCACACTAACCTACAGAGTTAACACCTGTTTGTGCCCACTAATATGCCTTTGTCATAGTACCATATTGCTTTAAAAAACTCATCTACTTTTTTGTGGAATCTCTCTGTACAGTTTTTTAGTTCTCACGACATCATGTGGGGAGACTGGGGAGGAGATACAGGGCTAATGGTGGGGAATAGGAAAGTATTAAAATTTTAGCTTTGGTTGCTAGGATCTTTTTATGTCATGAGGCAAAATGTATACCAGTATATTATTTGGACTAATCTGTAAAACTTAATTGTGAATGTATTTTTAATGTGCCTTCATAATTTTCTTTAAATGTGTTTATGCTATTCGACACCCTGTGTCCAGTGAGCAAGTCTTCAAATTCAGTAGTGATATTATTAGAATTTAGAAAACCTTCATTTTACAAATGGTAGTGTTCCAGAAGATGATTTGTATATGTATTTATTTTGGAATTCTAAACGTGGTTTTCCCATAAACACATCATTACATTTGATAGGTAACTCAAGCTAGTCAACAAAGTTAAAATCCCTTTTAATTTATACCATACATGAAGAATAAAAGTATCAAATCTAGCTGTTGTGTGTAACAATGTTTTTGAGAGAAGGGGCACTTAGAGCTCCATCTTTTGGAATGTCAGAAGCACAACTTCAGCCTAACTCAAAGTTCACAGTAAAACAGGCACTTCCTCTCTTGCTGCCTCCCAGAAGGAGCCAGGGTCTCTTGTGGTGGTGGCTAGCCTGGCCTGAGGCTGTGAGTGGAGGGCTGAGGAGAGGAGGCATAGAACCAGTGTGAGGTTAATTCTCTAGGGGATTCTAGATTAGCGTTCACAAATGAGCCTTGTTTGGAGCCTTATTCAGCACATCCAACTGAGGCATCTTTTACTTGGTCTATAGAAGTCTTGCAAAAATTTTTGAAGTAGTTTACTAAAAAGAAATTATACATAAAAATCTGGATTTCCAGCTTCTCTTGAAAAAGAGGTCCTCTTAGGCAGGGATATGCCTTCCATTTTGTGGTATGCTTGGAATTGTGCTTATTCATTTATGCTATCTCGTTCAGTCCAAGGCTTTTGAGATTGGGAGCCCTGTTTCCTTTCTTTGAGGCGAGGTGAATTCTGAGATGGCTCCCTTAGAACCAACAAAGCAGATGATAATTGAGAACTGTAATATGTTGCAGATATCATCTGGTTTGGGGGGGAGTGGATAGAAAACGAATGGGTGTATAGGTAAAATAAAGAAGAAGTGGAAACTGTTAAGTAGTGGACAGGTCATAGTTTCCTTTTTGTTCTTTTTTCCCTCCAGTTTTCTCTTTCCTTGCGTATGATAGAAGAATATTTTAGGGATGATATGTGTGGTAGGTTAAGCCATTTGGGGGAAGGCCCTACAGCCTCCCATGTCCTGTCCACCACTGCAGCTGCCCAGCTGCCTGATGCAGCCTGTCTCCCAAGTTGCTACAAGGCTTGTGGTGATGAAGCACAGAGAAGGAGTGACAGGCACAGGGGCAGAGGGAAATCCCTAGTGGTTTCTGTGGGGAAGAAAAGAAGGAGAGTTCCTACAGTTTTGCTTAGCTAGGGCTGCTGTGTTATGTAACACCTTCTTGCATAAGTCAGAAAAGCACTGTTCTAGGGCATGAAATCTCTCCCACTATATATATAATCTTGAGAGTACTAGTTCTTTCTTTTGAAACTCTAATATGAAAAACAGACTTTGATTTTTTTTTACTTAAATTTTAATATAATTTTACCCTTTATTTCTTATAGTGATCTAAAGAATCCAAAGACCAGACTTCACACTTTTCCTAATAAAAACTGCAGGTTTTGTGTTAAGTTTAAACATTTACCTAATGTGAATGAATTTAAGAGAATTAGCAGGTTATTGACTGTTACTAACACTTTAATCAGATGGGCTGAGAAGCTTCCACATTAGCCTTATATTAAGTACCTCTTTGGTTTATTTTGCATTTGTTAAATTGACTGCAGCTAAAATCCTTATCCGTAGTGTATTTTACTAGATCTCTAGGAAAGCTTTTATGCTGGATAGAACAACAGAACGGAGCGTTTGTTTTGTTCTTTTCATATCACATGAAATAGGAAAATACAGCATTCTGAATTATATATATCTTTTTTTGATATTATGTGCTATCTATCATAGAGACATATATTTCAGGTCACTAAAAGGGCTTTCTTTAGCTTTAAAATGAGTGGTGCCTTACCTTGGGTGGGCCTCAAGTTCCCAGGAATCTGTAGACCCCTGAAATGATATGTGAAATTATATGTGTAAATGTGCCATGGGGATGGTAATACATGCATTTTTCTCAGTAGAGATTCTTTTTTTTTTTTTTTGTAAGATTTTATTTGTTTATTTGACAGAGATAGAGACAGACAGCCAGCGAGAGAGGGAACACAAGCAGGGGGAGCGGGAGAGGAAGAAGCAGGCTCACAGTGGAGGAGCCTGATGTGGGGCTCGATCCCAGAACGCTGGGATCATGCCCTGAGCCAAAGGCAGACGCTTAACCACTGTGCCACCCAGGCGCCCCTCTCAGTAGAGATTCTAAACCTGACCTCATGCTAGTGTGAAAGTTAAGTCCTGTGTGTCCCAAATCTGACTGTTAATACAATTCCACATGGGAAGGAAATTGTACTTTCTTATCACCTTGGCTTAGACCTGGTAAAAGTATCCAGGAAGGAGAGAGATTAGGCAAACAAAAAAATGTATTTTGTCTGGGGCCTGGGTGGCTCAGTGGGTTAAGTGTCTGACTCTTGATTTTGCCTCAGGTCATGATCTCAGGGTTGCGAGGTTGAGCCCTGCGTTGTCTGGCTCAGCAGGAAGTCTGCTTGAGATTCTCTCTCCCTTTCCCTCTGCCCCCCCAACATGCACATGTTCTCTCTCTCAAATAACCTCAGAAATATATATTGTCTATAGTAAGTGAAAACTTAAGAGCTAAAGGGTGCTGCTGGTGGTGATAGAGTAACATGAGGTTTTATCAGATGTTCTGTTGCAAACACTATTCTGGTGAATATTTTTGTATATGCAAAGGTCTTTGCACATATGCATGAACACATTTGTGGGATAGATTTCTAGAAACGAATGTTCTAAATCACAGAATATGGGCATTTAATATTTTCATGGATAGTGTCAAACTGCCTTAACTTCTCCTTTTTGAAAAACACTTTATTATGGAAAACTGTGAAGGAGTCAGACCTTATACTATAAGGAACTGCCGTGTATCCATTACTCAGCTTCTGCAGTGATCAGCTCATGGTCAGTCTTGTGTAATCTATATCCTTAACCATTTCCACCCTTATGAACTATTTTGAAACAAATCCCACGTATCATCACTTTATTCATGAACTACTCAGTAAATATCTCTAAAAGATGAGGACTTTAAAAAGTCATAACCACAGTAACATTCTTATACTTTAAAAAATTAATTTTTTTCATATTTTTAAATATCCAGTCACTAAGTTTCATTTGACTTATGCCATTATTCTAATATTTATTTTTAGCACTTTATTTTTTGAATCATTATCCACATAAGGTCTACACATTGCAGTTGGCTGATATGTCCTTTACATCTTTTTAGATTTAAGTTTCAAGTTTACCTTTTTCTTTCCTTCCTTTTATAATGTATTTGTTAAAGAAACCAGGGTTTTAATCTGTAGTTTTCAAGTCTGTGTTTTGTTAATTCTACACCATGGTATAATTAACGTGTTAGAGTCCTCTTTATTTCCTGTAAACTTGTAGTTGGATATAGAAGCTTAATTGTATTCAGGTTTATAGGTGGTGTTGTGTTCTTCCATCTGGAAACATACAATGTCTGGTTGACTTAAATTCAATTAATTAACATATTATTAGTTCAGATGTAGAGTTCAGTGATTCATCAGTCTTATATAATATCCAGGGCCCATTACATCACATGCCATCCTTAATGCCTATCACCCAGTTACCCCGTCCCTCCACCCACCTTCCCTCCAGCACCCCTCAGTTTGTTTCCCATGATTAAGAGTTGACTCTTTTATGAGATTAGCCTCTAAGAAGTTTCAGGCCTAAATCCATTATTTCACTAAGGGTTGCAAGATGGTGATATTCTTTTTTTTTTTTTAAGATTTTATTTATTTATTTATTTATTTATTTATTTATTTATTTAGAGAGGGTGTGTGCACCTGTGAGCAGGGGGAGGGAGGGACAGAAGGAGAGAGAGAATCTCAAACAGACTCCCTGCTGATCGTGGAACCTGATGTGGGGCTTGATCTCACAACCCTGAGATCATGATCTGAGCCAAAATCAAGAGTCAGACATTCAATGAACTGAGCCACCCAGGTGGCCTGCAAGATGGTGATATTCTAATTCATCTTTCCATTTTTATAAACTGGCTTATTTCTATAAAGAAAGTCCCTCTCATCTATTATAACCCAGTGGTATAAATTATACAGGAGGAGAAAGATAATGGCTTCTCTTTTTATTCAGAAATTTCCCAAATAATGAGTTGGCTAACTAGCATCCTCCAATGGTGACTAATTATTTCCAGTCCATTAGTTATTGTTCTTATCATTATTCAAATTGTCCCATCTTTGGACCATGAGAACCTCTTAGAAGTTGACTCTTGGGTCTATTGAGAAGAATTTAACTTCCTTGCAATTATACCAGATATTTCAGGTTCATCTTGTAAATATTCTTTTTTTTTTTTTTTTTTTTTTTTTTTTTTTTTTTAAGATTTTATTTATTTATTGGACAGAGATAGAGACAGCCAGCGAGAGAGGGAACACAAGCAGGGGGAGTGGGAGAGGAAGAAGCAGGCTCATAGCGGAGGAGCCTGATGTGGGGCTCGATCCTGTAACGCCGGGATCACGCCCTGAGCCGAAGGCAGACGCTTAACCGCTGTGCCACCCAGGCGCCCCCATCTTGTAAATATTCTGCCCAGCTCAAAATCAGTCATTTGTCCTAGGAGCCCTGTTCCTAGAACCTTTATCTTTGGATCCAGCTAATCCATCTTATTAATAGACTGAATACAAATCAAGAGACATGCAAGATTTATAATCAGTATATCTTTAATGCTAAGTATAAGACCACTAGACAAGAGATTGGATTTTGAAGTGGTTATAAGTATTCTTTGGAAAAGAGTGTACCCAAGTACACTTGGTTGTCCATTTGGCAGTTGCCTCTGGTAGGAAGTACAGTTTCCAATGTAATTATTGGTTTTTCTGCAATCCAAGTAGTTTGGCAGGTGTTTAGGATGATGAAACTTCTCTCAGTGCAGAAGAGCACCTCAGACTCTCAGTAGTGCAGACAGCCAATTGGAAAGCTCACAGTCTGTTGTTGTACACTGACTAAATCATGAGGTAGGATCTGAAGGGATTTGTTCATGAGACTTTAAAGTTACTTATCAATTCTCCTTATCACTTGGCTCTGTATCCTGTTAGGTGTATGGACCTATTTTCTCGTATTTGTAGAATTGGAAACATACTCACGGAATTTATTTAAAATCTAAATTAAAATCTTACAGTGGTGTATTTGGCTGATACTCTAATTCAGATATCTCTCAAAATTTTTCCAAATACTGTCTTGGTACCAATTATTGCAAAAGATACAGAGCCCTAAACTTGCTCTGTATGTAAATAATCTCTGTAATTAGCTAATGCATCATTATTAGTGTTATCTTTACCAAAATATCATGAATATAAAACTATAATTCTGTAGTAGTAAAATATGAATAAGCTGTGAGGACAAGAATTTTGATTTATTCATTTGTCCTGAAATATTGGAACAGTGCCTGACACAAAAGTACAGTAGCCAGCCAGTACTAGTTGAATGAATGGTCTATAATAGTGTCTGTGCTTATCCCTCTCCCTTCAAAATTTGTGACCTTCAGATTGCATTTAGTTGGACTAAATTCACCGGACATCCTCTCTAAAAGAAACAGAACGAGATATTTCTGTTGTATGAATTCATTCATTCGTTTAGCAAGCTTCGGCAGGGGTAGGGAGGTGAGATGGACAGGGTGCTGGATACCGGGTGACACACTGGGACACAAAGATGAAAGAGACGAGCTGCCTGTTGTCAAGATGCTCCAAGTGGAATGAAAGAGACTCACAGACAAAAAGCTGTGCTGCAGGGTGCACTGGGCTGCGTGCGGCTGGGCGGAGCCGTTAGGAGCACAGACGCTGGACACAGGCCGGTGCCACCTTGGGCAAGTCACTTAAGTTCTCTGTGCTGTAATTTTCTTTCTGTATTATGTTGTGGGAACATGAAAGAATGAATTCTTCTTGGGCAGTTTGGGGAACACTTCTTAAAGAAATGACATTTGAGC
The DNA here is from genome assembly GCF_002007445.2 of Ailuropoda melanoleuca. Lineage (NCBI taxonomy): Eukaryota > Metazoa > Chordata > Mammalia > Carnivora > Ursidae > Ailuropoda > Ailuropoda melanoleuca. The sequence continues at coordinate 84,440,464 of NC_048226.1, read as the reverse complement.
TGAGTTTTAAATTATTAAAGAGCCTAAAATGTTTCTTCCTTCCCTTTTGTGTACTTTAGGTTACCGTTTAAACATTACTTCCTTGCAGAAGTTTGCCTCTCATCCCCCCCCACTAATTTAAGTCTCCTGTTGTCTTCTGGTTCACTCTGGGTTTCGTCTTTTTATTATTTGCTTGTACTTATTCAGATCTTTTCTTCTCAGCTAGTTTGTAAATGGCAGGAGGACTGAGATCTGTCCAGTTCATCACTATTTCCCTCAGTTCCCATATAGTTCCTGTTACTTGTTAAGTGAATTTGTGAGTCAGACAAATAAGGGAAGGGCATTTCAAGCATAGGAAGAAGCATTTACAAATTCACAGTTAATGACGGGCTACCCTTGAGTGCATAGAAGGTGATAGGGGAACACAAGGCTGGAATGGTAGTTTCAGGACAGATTGTAAACTGTCAGTGAAATCACTGCTGAAACTGATTTTTAGAGAACTTCTGTGGTGGTGTCTGTTTTGGTAAGAAGCATGGTTTGGGGCTAGTTTGGATCAAAATTAGTGCTGAGAATTTACTTTAAAAGTCCATTTTAGTGGAAAGCTTGGTTTTTTAGCTAGTTTGCATAAAACCTGTATTTTCAGAAACTGCTGCATTTAATTAAGTCCAAGGAGTTTGGCTTTTATTCTGTTGGTAGAATCGAGTGGTTTTTTGTTGTTGTTTTTGTTGTTTTTAGAACCAGCTGAGTTTTTAAGCAGATGATTACGGGTAGCTTTGTTTTTAGGACGATCACTACGCAGCAGGGTCTTCCAGCCTACACACTGTTAACATTTTGGGCATGAGAATTTTTTGTAGGAGCTGTCCTTTGCATGGTGTGGTGTCTGCATCCCTAGGCTCTACCCTTGGGAGGCCCATATCTCTTCCTCCTCCAGTCCTACCCCAGGTGTGACAACAAAGATGTCTTCACATATTGCCAGATGACCTGCGTGGGGCAAAATCAGCTTCTGGGCAGCCGTGTAAAATATGGATTTGAGTATAAGACAGTTGATGCCTAGGAACCAGTTCACGGGAGACTAGTACACTGTCCAGATGAGGTGAGGTCCTCTGAATTCATACAGCTGCAGACAGCATAGGGGCAGATGAAAGAGATATTTGTGCGTGAGAACCAACGAGATTTGGTAACCACCCAGATTTAGAAAGGCGGGTATCTAACATGATCCTTGGGCTTTCTTTCTTAGCTGGCTGCATGTATAGCAGTACCATCAGTCCAGAGTCCTACAGAGAGACGTCTTCCTTGGTGTGTGGCCCAAGGATTGCAGCATCAGGAGGAAGCAAGAAATTGTTGTATACTAGAGTCTGAGGACTACTGCTGTAGGTTCCTGAACTGATAGAAGGTTAAGTGGAAAGAACTTTCTGAAATATTTGATTTTTTTTTTTTAGGTGAGATAAAAAGAAAGAAAATGCATGCTGAAGGTTAACAGCAGAATCTGTTCAAGAGCACAGATCTCCTATTTCTTTCTTTCTTTTTCTTTCTTTCTTTGTTCCTTTTTTCTTTTCTTTTCTTTTCTTTTCTTTTCTTTTCTTTTCTTTTCTTTTCTTTTCTTTTCTTTTCTTTTCTTTTCTCACTACTCTTGTCTTTAAGTAGAGTTTCCTTTGTAGATTCACTGCCTTTTCTGGTTTTCTTAAGTGCACCGAATCTACTTCAAGAGTTCACTTTTGCGTATCTATTCCCAAGAAATTACCTTAAGGAACTATCGAAATGTGATTTTTGCTATGCTGTCATTATCAGTAACTAGCATATAACATGCTTCTGTGTGTGTAAGTGGTTCTTCGGGTGGCAAAGATAAAGTACTGCCATTGCCCTGCCCAGTACCTTAGAGTCAAGCTGTAGTTGAAGGAGCTGCAGTTGAAGGATGAATGTGGGTCTTAACTTATCCACATGTAATCATTATTATCATTTCATAGCACTTTAAAACATAAATGCTAACTTTTAAAAGATGGTTTGGTAACACACTGGTATATGTCGTAATTGGTATAAACTGTAAGAATTGAAATATTCCATTTCCTGGTCACAATGGTGAACTCTTCATCTGTGTGTGACTAATGGAATGTCTTATTTAGATACTTCTCCCATTCCTAATTATTTCCATGGACGTGTTAAATACTTATGAGTCCCTCTTTTCTATACTGTCAGTCAACTCCCTCTTACTTTCATTTCACTTTCCTTGTTATGAACAGGAATTCATTTGGGTGTTTTTAATCTTGAAGGTAAAGAACAATCACCTTTGGAGATGAGTATGCATCCAGTTGCAACAGCTCCACTCTCAGTGTTTACTAAGGAATCTGCATCCTCCAAACACAGCGACCACCATCACCACCATCACCATGAGCACAAGAAGAAGAAAAAGAAGCACAAACATAAGCATAAGCACAAGCACAAGCATGATAGTAAAGAGAAGGACAAAGAGCCTTTCACTTTCTCCAGCCCTGCCAGTGGCAGGTCTATTCGTTCTCCTTCTCTTTCAGACTGAGAAGGGGACAAAGGAGACTTTCCTTCAGTGTCCAGAAGAATATATATAACTAAAGCTTTGTCCTCTGTAAGGAAAGATAAAAGGAAACAGACAAAAAAATAGTTGCCTTTCTCATAGAAATTCAGAATCCATGTAAGTTCTAAACATTTGATTTATGTTATTTATGCAATTGAGATTTAGTTAGAAAAATGTTTTATAGTTCTGAATAAACCATTTCATCCCATTTCCTTCTTAGAACACAAACACACACACTCACACACACACACTCACACCAAACTTCATAAAGGCCCTCATATCCACTGGCAATTCCCATTCACATCATGGTCTTCATGTGTACTGCCAAAATCAATTATGTTTTAAAGTCTTTGATGGATATTATGGGGCAAAGTTATGTTTTAAACAAGCTACTGCCAGATTTGTGGTGAAACTACTATTTCCAGTGAAATATTATATAACACTATTTGGAACTACTGAGAAAAGACCGAGGCTTTTCTATAGGAATCTTCTGTATTACACAGTATTGTTTGTGTTAACCGTAGAGCCTAAACATCAGAATTTGTGAACAGGAATACATGGTATTTTCTTTTGCCCTGAAATACTGAAATTTCCAGAAGCAGCTCTTTTTAAAAAAAAATGTTTTTGGATAGTGTTTTTGATAGTGCATTTGGGGATTATGATGTTGGAATTTAATAGAATTCTCAAATTCACAGTTCTCAAATCAAGATGTTTAAATTATAAGTTCTTTTTTTCATTAAGTATAAGTGAATATGTTCATATATAGAATATGTTTGCTAAATTTGGACAGTTTACACACCTAACACATAATCTAAAATTATTTCTGTATAACACAAAGTCTGATACCTTAAAAAGGTGTTTATATGGTGTTTACTAACTCAGTCATAGACAAGTCAGCCCTCATGTGCATATACCAGAAACATTTAAAAATATATGAAACATTTTGGTTTCATACTTAAATAGTTTGTGTGTTTTTGTTTTTATTTCTGAGTTTGCCATGTGCTTTATTGTTTGTTTGTTTAAAATGTTTTTTATACCTGTTCTATTTTTATCGTTTCTCTTACCATTAATTTGACAAAGTATTTCTTCCGGAATAGATGTTTCAAAGGGATCCAATAATGTTGGACTTTTAAATATACTTTTAGTTGTGTTTAACTTGTTTAATAAATAACTTTTTAAATTGACCATTCTACCTTTGTATCTTTTTATATCTTTGTTACCCTTCTTCTCCTGTATGTATATAATGTACCTGTCCACAAAGCTCTCTGCAAGCCTTGGGGATAGGCAGGATTTGAGCTGGCCTTGCTAGGGAGAATGATTTCAATAGAGATGGGGAAAGTTCTCTCAGTAGAAGAAACGTGTCAAAAGTATGGAGGAAAGCAAGGGGATGTTCAAGAGTTGTAAAGCAGTGCAGTTGACTTGGAGTCTAAGTGCAAAAGGGAATGTGATCAGATGTTGAAGGGCCTAAACAACAGTTATTTCAAGATTCCGATAAATTCAGTGTTGGCCCACTGAAATTATTTTTGGAAAATGGATTATTTTGTGTTACAGTATGTAGTATGATACCATATATAGAATTCCCAACTTTGAAAATAGTAAGGATATATTTCAAAATAACTATTAGTGTTGTAGGAAGATGGTGACAAATAATAGCTACCTATATAACTTAAGGACGACTTGTATATCCAGGATTGTACGAGGAACTGTATCTTACCTATGTCATTTCTAAATTGGATATTTATATTGGATGTTTCTTGGGAGGCACGTTTTTTTTTTGTGGCAAGCTTTCAGTTTTTTCAGCTGATGGTTAGGAGCAGACAACACAAGAATTATTCATATTTTTGAAATATGTAATTACACACAAACAACACAGAGTTCTAGTGTAAGTCTCCCCAGTCTCCTTCCCCAGAAACAGTCACTGTTGACAGTATTACGTGTGTCTTTCCAGAGCTAGTCTGTACATACATCTATACAGTAGGGACATTTTTTTAACAAATGATAATTTGTAGAAATTTTTAATTTTGATATAGTTTACCTTTTATGACTACACATTTTGTGTCATACTAACAAAGGTCTTTCTTATTCCATGATTATAAAAGAATTCTCCCATTTTTTTTTATTGGTTTTAAAGTTTTGTGTTTTTAGGTTTCTGTCCAACTAGAATCCATCTGGAATTTATTTTGATAGAATATGGGAGGTAGAGACCCAGCCTTTTTTCTTTTTTTCCCCTTCCAGAATGCTACCCAACACTATGTATTTAAAACTCCATCTTTTTGGGGTGTCTGACTGGTTTATTCGTTCGAGCAAGTGACTCTTGGTCTTGGGGTTATGAGTTTGAGCCCCACATTGGATGTAGAGTTTACAAAAAAAAAACAAGTTAAAACAAAATAGAGCTCCTGTCTTTTCTCTCTGGATTTCAGGTGTTGTATTAAATTCCCTTATTGTTGGGGTCCGTTTCTGGACTTGGCGGCTGGTTTTGTGGATCCGTCTGCTCATCTGCCAGTACTATGCTGATGAGATATTGCAGCACCCGCTGTTTTGATATGGTAGAGCTAGTCTCCCTTTATCACTTTTCATAATCTTTTTTGCTGTTCCTGTGGGTTATTTTCTTTTTCTTGTTGACTTACTAATTTACATACAGTAAAACTCACTTCTTACGTACGTTTTTATGGGTTCGACAAATGGTTGGGCTTGTATCTCCAACCACCAGTTTCATCACTGCAGAATTCACTCGTGCTGCCCCTCTGTAGTCAGCTCCACCACCCAATCCCTGCCCTCCACTGGCAGATTTTCCATCCCTGTAATTTTGCCTTTTTGTAGATTTCTTTTTCTACATAAATACTAGAATCAGGCTTTTTAGTCTCTCCATGAAATTGTTTTCGTAGTTGGTATTGTTTGTGTGTTAAGAGTTAACTTAGAATTGGTATCTTGATGTTGATTTGTATTAGTGATGTCAATAGTCCTATCTATTAGAACAGTATTTCTTTTTAACTTCATTATAGGGTAGTTTATGTTTGGTATTCTATGAATGATGTCTTCTCATTATAAGGTTATTTTATGCTGATTTTGTGCTTACCTACTGCATTAATCAGGGTTCTCGAGAAATATATGTGTGTTTCTTATAAGGTATTGACAGTTTTGGAGGCTGAGAAGTTGGACGGTCTGCTGTCAGCATGCTGGAGACCCAGCAAAGCTAGTGGTGTAGGCCAAAGGCCTGAGAGCAAGAGAGCCTACAGTATAGATTCCAGTCTGGATCTGAAGTCCTGAGAACCAAGACATTAGGGCAGTAGATCCCTGTCCCCGCTCTCTGTCAGACAGAGAGGGGACTCAGCCTTCCTATGCCTGTTGTTCTGTTGAGGCCCATCCACAATGCCAAGGGGCTGTCTGCTTTACTCATTCCACCAATTCAAATGCTAATCTCTTCCTGAAACACCCTTACAGACACACCCAAAAATAATGTTTAACCAGCTATGTGGGCATCCCTTGGCCCAGTCACGTTGAAAAGCATCCATATCTGTAAATGATGATAATTTTATTACCTCTTGTCTCATGGTTTGTAAATTCAGTTTTCTAATTTATTTTTTTGTCTGACTTCATGCTGACTTGGCCTTAGAGCTGCTGGAATGGCAGCTGTCTTTGATCATCTTGCATCGTGCTTCGCACCCTCTGTCTCACAGGTTATGGATTTGTGTTTCACATTTCTTCACCTTCTTTGAAGTTGAAGTTTACAATATTTATTTCTCGTCTCCTTATTTCTTTTGGGTGATTATCAAGGAGAGAATGAAGAAGCTACCTTACTACCAAAGTCTTACAAAGCCCTGAAAAAGACATTTTGATGAAAGTATCATCCTTCCATTGAAATCCTTGTCTGATAAATAGCTGGAAAGCTACTTGGTTCCCCCGTGTTCCTCTTCTAATACATCTCTTTATGTTTCCAAACTTTTACTCTAAATAAATGAAATTTCTTCACAACCAATGTGCTCCAGCCCAAGTGGGACTGTCCTTCTTTCAAAGGTCTCGACTTCTGGCATCCTGCCTTTGAGTGTAAGCTGGACTTTGTGACTCACTTTCAAAGGACAGAGTATGGAAGGGGAAAATAGGAACTTTCCAGTTAAAGCTGACAGATGCCTCATTAACCAAGTGACCATGGTAAACGGCACTAGTGGTAAGTATGTTAATATGCTCATTAGTATGATGTGATGAGAAAGGCACCTCTGTGGGTATAAAACCCCACAATGCCAGTCTATCTGGATAATCATGAGAAAAACATCAGACAGACCCAACTGAGGAACACTATAAAATTCCTACGGTTGCTCCTCAAAGCCATTAAATTTATGAAAAACGAATGACAGAGAGACTCCCACCAGAGGAGATGAGGGAGACATGACAACAATGCAGTGAGTTTTCCTGGATCAGATCCTGCAACAGAAGAAGAACATTAGTGAAAAAGCTAGTGAAATCCAAGTACATTCTGGAGTTTCATTAACGCACCGGTGTCAGTTTCTTAGTTTGGTGATGTTCAACCTTAATGGGAAACTGGAAGAAGGGTATGTGCGAATCCTTGCGATAAACGAAGAGGTGCTCTTAGAATTGTAATCCTTCTAGGCTATGAGCGTGTATTTTGATCATTTTTATAACCTAAATTATTTACTTTTTGAAGAGAGATAAAAATTCATTTTCCTCACCTCAGGATTTTAGAAGAAAATGTACACACTTTTAACAGAGGAATATTTGGAGAGAGGTCAAAGGGAGCAATGATAAAGACCCAAAGGGTGACAACTGTAAAGTTTAGGAGCAGAAATATAAAAGAAGTTCTTAGAAGAAGAGAAGCGCAGGTTGAGGGGCTAGCCTTAAAAAAGGAGATTTTTTTTTACTCTAATTAGATATTGTAAAAAAAAAAAAAAGGATTTTATGATTGGAGATGATTGAGAAACTGCATATTCCCTCTTAGAGTTTCACTTAACCATCGGAGGCCTCTCACAAGTTCAAAGAATTTCTGTAGTAAAGAAACCTGTTAAACACCATATTTTCTCCAAACTTACCTGACTGTGGAACTTTCTTCTGTCACTTCTATGAAAATCTAAGGAACACCTACTATAATTTTGGATAATGCTATTTTGTATGTGTGATTTTTAATGTTACCCTGGTATTTATACTATTTGGACTATTTGATCACTGAAATAGAGGTTTCTCAACCAATTATTTCTCAACCAATTATTAGAATTTATTGTTCCTTACAGGTCAGACCTTACTTAAGAATATCCAGACCGTTTTGGGGCGCCTGGGTGGCACAGTGGTTGGGCGTCTGCCTTCGGCTTAGGGTGTGATCCCGGCGTTGTGGCATCGAGCCCCACATCAGGCTCCTCTGCTATGAGCCTGCTTCTTCCTCTCCCACTCCCCCTGCTTGTGTTCCCTCTCTCACTGGCTGTCTCTATCTCTGTCGAATAAATAAATAAAATCTTTAAAAAAAAAAAAAAGAAAGAATATCCGTACCATTTAATAAAACAAAATGTAATTATTGAGAACCTCCTTTGTTCATCAGAGTATTGTGGCTTTTAAAGTTTCTTGGCAAACAATGGTCCTTAAAAACATTTTTTTAAACTCTACCAACATGACTTAAACATAGTAACTGAATGGTGATACACCCAGCACTGTTTTTGTTTGTTTGTTTTTGCTAAAATAAACATTTCTCTTGGGTTAGCCCAGTAACCTCTAAACATTTTGGTTGTTTACTTCATTAGTTTAAAAAAAAAAAAAAAAGAGTGCACATATCTCGTGTGTATATTTATAAAGTATGTATTAATACATAACAGTTTGGTCTTGGGTGGTAGTTTTTAAATCTGTGCTGACAATCTTTGTCTTTTCATTGGTGTATTTAATGTCATTCACATTTACAGTAATTATATAGTTTATATAGTTGGATTAATAGCTACCATATTCATCATAAAATTATACAAGGAAGGATAAAGATGAAATAAATTATTTGTAAATGTCCTGAAGTTTGTGATACCTTCATACTATTTAATATCTTAAAACCCAATATAAACTTTATTCAAGGTTCATTAGTAATAAGCATTTGTCAATTTGTATTTCAAATTAATAATTTCTTTTTCTCTTCTCCAATCTGATTAGGGGCTAATAAAAATGTCCTATATATTGTGCAATATTCTAGGTACTTCTAATGCATTAACTAACTTAATCTTAACAGCAACTATATGACATAAACAGTATGATTATGATGAAGAAATTGAAGCATGGAAGAGTTAAGGTAAAGGTCACACAGCTTGTAAGTGGCAGCATTTGGATTCAAACCTAAGAACTTGGCTCTATTTGTTACCACTTAGACTTGTACTGTCCAGGATAGTAGCCACTAGCCACACATGGCAATTTAAATTTAAATTAAGTTTAAAAAATAAAAACTTAGTTTCTCAGTGTCACTAGCTACATTTCGAGTTTAATAACTTTATTTGGGTGGTGGCTACCATGTTGGACAGCACCACTCTAGGATATTTTCATCAGTCCTATTGGACCGCGCTGACTCAGGCAACTGGTCCTCGTGTTTCTGTCTTGTGGTGTGGCTTTGGTAGAGCTCATGCTATGAAGCAAGCATTAGCTTAGCTCTTTTCAGTTGTTTGCATGTGCTTGCATGATTGGTATTGTCTTCAATCCAGTGTGTTTTGTAGAAATCTTTGAAAGACCATTGTCTACTTTGTGGTGTCTGGTTTAGTTAAAATCGGGTAATATAACCCATAAGTCCATTTAACTGGACACATATAAACTGCAATATGTCAAGATAGAGGAATGAGTGAAGATGCCACTGTCCCCAGTTCGTTGATGCTATGAAATACGTCACAACATTGTCTGACACAGGATCAGGAGACGATCTCAATGTTCATTTGTATGTAGATAGATAAATGTAAGTAGAGGCTCTAGTCAGTCTTCTGTCTCTGGTATGCTCTTTGGAGTACACAAGCCCTCTACTTGGAAGGTCCCTAGTCCAGATCTTTGACCTTACGCTTTTGAGCTCTTTGTCCCTCTTCGGTGCCTTGCTCTTTTATCATTGTTCCTCTGTCTTCCTCTTTGCAAAGGAATAAGCAAAACTTAGGCTTGAGACTGGCAAGACTGTTGCTCAGCAGGGGAACTAAAATCTTAATGGGACACAGATGTTCTCTATGTGGAATACAGGGCCTGAAGGAGACAATACATGGAAGGAGGGAAATAAGAGTTCTTCAAAGTGGCTTTCTTTCATTCTCTTAAGAAAAGTCTTGGTTGCTTCTTTGACAAGATAAAAATCCTTAATGTCTTTTGCAAACACGTTTTCTGCTTTTAGTGCCATGTATTTTGTTTGATTGACTATTTCATGAGAGCTTCTTTCCTCCATGCAATCATAAAAAATAATTACAACATTTTAACTGAATTTATCTTATACTGTGATAGAACCTGATATTTCTTTGTGTACATGTGAGACAATATAATAGGGATAAGTGTAATTTCACTTGCAAATACTTTTCATAAAGTTGTATACATAGTGTTTTAAAGCGAAAGATGGCAGGAAACAGGTGTACTTCATTACCTCTCAAGATTACACTGTGCTTCTCAGTAGGAGCACGATGGGGTGGCTGGGGTATTTTGTGTAGGACTGTCCCACAAATTACTGAACATCCGACATTCTGGTCCCAGGGTACTAACCAGGTCCAGTCATTGGAACAATCAAACTCCTGGCCTATCTTCAGTGCTCCCCTGGGAGTTGGTACTATGGGATTTGAGAATTCTCAGACTAACTGTTCGCTACAGACTCTCATTACAGCCTCTCAGCTTACAAGAGAGAAGATTATTACAAATCTCTAATTAAAATTAGATGAAAATTCCCATTCAAGAAAAAGCCTTATTGTTTCTAATCACAGTTCCTCATTAAGCATCTCCCATGAGCCTGGCACAGTGTTACATACCACATGTGCTTTTTCTTGTTTCGTACTCATTGCACCATGTGAAATGATTGGCAGTATCCTTTTTTTACAGATGAGGAAACTCTTTAAGTGCATAGTATGATTAAAATTTATCATCCACTATTTTGTAGGTACCTTCTATGTGCTAGGCACTGAGATAAATTCATGAACAAAAGGGACACAATCTTTGCCCTCACTGAGCCTGCATTTAGTTTATGCAGCTAAGTAAGTGGAAGCAACAAAGTTTTAACCCAGATCTGTCATTTCTTGAACTGTCTCTTATTTCTACCACCACCTCTACCCAAATTATCTTCTTAAAGAAGAATTTAGTGAGCCAAGCTAATCCTAATTGACGAGCTATAAATATGTTTAGCAGACATCCAGCAAGATGCAGTACACTTTAGGGTCTTTTTCCTCCTGGGGGTGGCTGGAGTGCATGAGTAGGAGTAGGGCAGTGGGCAGCCTGCATGGCTATAAATAAGCAAGACCCTACCTTTTCCTGCCTGGAATGCTTTCCCCTTTTCTACAGAGTTTTTCCTGCCTAAGGAAGTTGTATCTGTTGAGACTCCACTAAAATACTTCCTCTGATACTTGCATTTTTCAGGTTCTAATCAACCAACCTCTATCTGTCCATCCTTCCATCCCTCCCATCTTTCTTTTCTTTCACTCGTGCATACAATATTTTTGAATGCCCATTATTTTTCCATGTTCTAGGACTATGATAATAGAATCAACAAGACAGTCCCTGTCCTCAAAGATCACACCACTCAGAATTACTTCTTTCACTCATTTCTCATTGCCTGAGTAACTCATAGAGTGCTCATATAATTTTTTAGGTTTAGTTGTATCCTTCAGTGCTTTTACTATGATGGTATTTGTTTGGATCATTGATTAGGGTAACACTGATGTGTATTCTTAATTTGATTGGTGTTACAGTTATAAGTTTTGGATGCCAGGGTATAGATTGATATACAGAGTTTTGTAAAAAGAATTGCATAAAGTATGTTATTTCATTCCTACTTTCAAACACTGAGACATAAACACTAGAGGACTTTCTTTTCAGCAGGCATATCTAGTTACCTATACCAGATATTCTGTGTAACATGCACGTGTTAGATATTAGGAATATAGTAGGAAAGAGGAAAGGACTCAGCAAATTATGTGGGTTGAAAAATTTAAAAATTTTATTATTTCTCAAGATAAACTTTTACCCCAAAAACATGTTACTTGGGTGTGTGAAGTCCTTCCCGTTTGATTATGACTCACTGAGGGCGGAGGTCATGTCATTATCCTGTTTATGATGCTTATTGTCCCTTAACTATCTAATGCCACTGCGAGTCACTCTTGGCACTAACCATGGGCTGTTTTTATTGAATTGAAAATGAAAGCAGAAGGTATTTTTATCAGCCAGAGAGTCAGTAATACTGTGGAGAGATCATGGTTCTGGAAAACAGGAAACCTGAGTTTTATGTCCCAACTTCTTCATGAGTGTCTCTTGTGATGGCCTCAGATTAATCACCCAACCTCACTGGGGTCAGTCAGTTTCCTTGAAAAATGAGAAGACTGGATAAGACTGTCTCAAAGTTTCCTGCCTGCTGCCAATCTCCTGTGATAATTCCATTACCATTATACCATAAATATCTAGAGAAGGTCACATGGGTGTAAGAAAGTCTAGGTTATAAAGTCCTTATTTCAGTTTTTAAATATGGATAACCTTGATTTGTTTTATTTGAATTTTCTAGAGACAACTTATATTTCAGCCTCAGACCATCTGCGTATGCTCAGACTTATGCATGAGATGTCATGTAGTTAGGTATGTGAACATGAAAGTTTTCAGTTGACAGTAAACAGTTTTCTCTTTTCTTAGCTCTTTGGATGGACCCAACTTTTCCCCCAGACCAGCTCACGGTGACATTCCATCAGCCGTTATGATGGGCTTTTAGAACTTTTACAGAATACACAATCATCAAGCTCACCCCAAGTCAGAAGATATCATTGGATGTATGTAAGTCCCCTGCCTTCAAGGTATCTAGGTTCTAGTAATAGAGTTAAAATAAATATGTCAGGTACTTGACCCTGGAGTCTAAACAAACCATTGAGGTACTTTAAGGCAGACCATGAGGCACATAGGGGAAGCCTTGCCAAATTCTCTGCTCCAATTACAGATAAACACTGTAAAAATTTCCTAGTACAGATTTTTAATTGCTTGCATCCTGAAACTCCTGGGCCCTGCCTGTAATCCTACACCAGAGATTGTCCTTGAAACCCAGTGTCCAGAAAGTCCATCCGAGAAAACAATGCCGGGATGGACTCTGTGACCTAAATGTTAAGTTGTGCATGTCAAACAAGAAAAATTTGGAGGAAGCGGTAAGACTTTCGTAAAACTCATTCCATGGAAAGTACTGACTTTTGCTTTGAGAATAAGTATGTCCATCCTAGTAGTGTGGTGTTTAAAACGTCCCTTTATGAAATGATGAAGGCAGTGGTAGATGGTTTGTTGTGTGGGTGGTTGATTGTTGCTATGACTGTCAGTGTCACGTTCCTACTTGGCAAGGTCAAAGTTGATCATCCTTGCATTCCTCAAGAACAACATGCATTGCGTGAGTGCTCTGTGGACGTAGATTGTGTCTTCACGAAACTTATCTTCTGCTCTTTCACCCTATGGGAAGCAGTAAAGTCAGCAATACTCCGCTCATTTTATGGTTAAGCAAACAGACTTGGAACCATGTGTTCTACATTTTCTATTAATGCAATACAGGCTTTTCCTGGCATTGATTAAAAATCTGCTCTCCACACACCTCTGTACACAGTAATTATATGTGTGGAGTTATTATGTATGAGGTCACCAGACCTCACGTGTTCCTTACACCTTACAAATACGGAACCAAGTCTTTCATGCGGTAGGGGAGGCATCATCTTCAATATCGTGGTTTTAATTCATAATGGTAAGTTTTTGTGACTGAAGAGTAGAGATGTCTATTTTCCTGGCTAAGGCTTCTAACATCTTTTGAATATCTTGCTTTGAGGGGACACTTTACACATCAGGTTTTGATTCTCATGCAGTTGTTTTCCATTCTGAGAGGAGCCAACTATCCTAAAAGGTCAGTATTTGGCTTCCATACTTAATCAAACAATTGAGCTTCATGGCAATTTTTTCTATTAAATTCAAGAGTTTTTTTGTTCAATGCAGATGTCTTTCTGCAGCATCTTAGGTAGCTGCCTGGTGATTCAGAAGACTTAACCCAAGAGCTGGCTACTTCACTTCTTGTTCCACTGATTACTGCAGGGGCTCCAGCTGAGGCATACCTTAGCATATCTATGGAGGAAAAAACCTTGAATATTAAGTAGAGCACAAAAAGGAGTTCAGGAGGAAAAGGACCCTTTAAATGCCTCTACCCAGTTGCCCTAATGACTTTATTTTAAATTGAAATGTAATTACCATACAGTGTTATATTAGCTTCAGGCATACAATATAATGATTCAACAATTCTATACATTTCTCAGTGCTCATTGCGATAAATGCACCGTTGATCCCCTTTATCTATTTGTTACTGCATCGGCTTTGGAGTCCACAAGGCTGCCTTTATATCTTGTCTCTCTTGTATAGAAACTATGATTTGAAGTAGGCTGTTTAACCTCTTCATTTGCAAGTAAAATAGCTAACATCTATTGGCCCTAGATGAGGACCCAAGACTGTGTTAAGTTTGCAGCATAAATTCTCTCAATTCTCCCACCCGTGAAGCAGTAGTGTGCAGACCCTTGTTTAGGTGCTCATCCCATAATACTCATTCTCCCCTCCCTTGCTTATAGAACCCCGATTTTGTGTGGGTGACAATGTATCTCCTACATATTTGCTTTTCAAACTTCACTTGCAGCTCTAGTGACCATATAGGACAGGTTTCTGGCCATAGAGACACAAGCAGAAATCTGCTAGTTCTGCCTTAGTTTTACAGATCAAAGAGAACCCTTGTGGCTGGCCCCCCTTCTGTTCTCTTTCTGCCCTAAATACTGTCACAATGTCTGGAACTGCAGGAGCTAGCTTGTGCTCCTAAAGAAAAGGCTGAAAGCATCACAGATGCCAGCCCTGACATTGTGGAAATGCTAAAACATCAGCAGTCTCTTGTTTTCAGGCTTTCAGTAATGTGGAAGAATAGACCCCAATTTGTTTAAGCCACTATTACCAGATATTTCTTTACCTGCAGTTGAATACATTCCTACCTGCTACAAAGTATTATTATCTTCAGTCTCCAGGTAAGAAAACTGAGGCCCAGATATGTTAAATAATACATCTGATTTACACAGCTAGTCTCTGATGGAAGTGGAATTCAGACCCTACAAGGCTGACTTACAGCCTGAGCTCTTAACTAATTGTGGTTTTTGGAGGAAGGACATGAAATTTACTTACATAAAGCATTTTAGCTTAACATGGTGCCTGGCTTGTAGTACATGCTCATTAAAATCTTAAGACTGTTCCCATAATCACAGCTATTGCTTAACAGTGTAACTCTTGGGTTTTGATTCTCATGAAGTTATTTTCCATTCTGAGAGGAGTCAACTTTTATCCTAAAACGTTGGTATTTAGTCTCCATGCTTAATTGAACAATCCAGCTTCATAGCTATAATACATGCTGAGAGAGTTTGTTGAATAAGTGAATGAATAATTCTCTTAGAGAAATTTTCCTAAGCACCACTCTTCAGAGGTTACTATCTGCCTCTTTGGTAATGAAACGAAATAAGTATTGGTATAGTACAAAGTTTCAGTAGAGTTCTAGAAACTAGTCTGCCATGGTTCAAATCTAGCCTCACCACTGATTGATAAACTGTGTGATATTAGGCAAGTAACTTAACCTCTGTGTGCCTTAGCTGCTTCATCTATAAGATGGGGACAGTAATAATCCAAATTGCCTCATAGTAATGTTATTAGAATTAATTGGAATAATAAATTTAAAACAGTTGTTAAAGGGTTGGAATAAGCACTCAACAAATGTTAGCTTTTATGACAATAACAATTTTATTAATTCACATGTACCTTACTAAAAGTGGTTCCAGTTAGTGAGGCCATGTTGAAAACAAGATTGTCATAGAGTAGATGCAGCAATTCATTTGTGGATTCCCAGTGACTTACCCATATTAAAATATAGTAGGATCAGAAGAAAAATGGGTGTCTCAGCTTGGTAGCCGGTACCTACATGCTTGATTTCCTTCATAAACTATAAATTCACTTTAGTCTTGGTGTTTGCCTTTTAAAACTAAAAAGAAAAAACATTGTATACTTTTAGTGACAAATTATAAAATGTTGTTCCCACTTGCTTCCCTTTTCCCACTTCTGTTTTCAGATTTGCATGTAAGTTAATTTGAGAGGAATCGAGTCGACTTGATCAGGAAAAAATAGCATCTCTCTACCTTACTAGCAATTATTTTTACAGCTTAAAAATCAAAGTCAGCAATGACAACAAAAGCTAGCAATTATAATGTTAGCTTATGGAATTCTATTTTTTTAAAAGGGGCTAAAACTTCTGGAAACGTGTGAAGAGATTGGCAGACCTATTTTCCAGTGAAACAAACATAACTAGGGAAAGTGATTTAATAAAAAAATAAAACACAACTATTTAAAGTCTCTGGAAATGGTCCTAAGAGTGTACAGCAAACAGAGACATATTTATTCAGCAAAATCCACTAAATATGTAAGATCAGTGAAAACCAGTGGCACTTGAATCATCACCCCTTCCTTCCTATCTTCTCCTTGCTAGCTGAGCTTGATAGAAGCTCCACTCTAGGCAGGTGCGGCCAAAAAGACAGAGCTGCCATTCCCCTCAGTTCCCAATCAAGGGACACAATGTTTTACCAGGGGCAACAGACCAACATTTCTAATCATGTACAACTTCAAGTTACAGAGACTAAGTTCTCAGTGAGTGCATCCATGGGTTGGGTACTCCTCTCCTCCATCCACTCATAGGGTGGAGGCTTTAGGGTAGTCTGAGAATAATGGGTCCCTGATTATCCTCACCCCAGCTAACTCATAGGGTGAAGATTCCATGCCAGGAGAGGCAAACTGAGAAGGACAGAGGCTACTACCTCTCCCCAGGTCTCTGCTTATAAAGTAGAGGTGGCACTCCAAGAGAAGGAGGTCCCCGTCACTGGCCAGCACCTGAATCAGTGGCTCAGAGATTTTGCTCAGCAGGGTGTGATGCAGCCAGAAAGAATAGAGAGCTCTGAAGCTCACCCCCAAAGGAACTGACTTTATTTGAAACAGAATAAGGGGAAGTTCAAACCTAAGGGCATTCTCTAAAACAATGAAGATTTGGTAGAAAGAAATTAAGAGGGTCTGGTAGTTCTGAGCATCAAGCTAAACTGTAGGCCAGCTACTTTACTAGAAAGAATCAGGAAAACATATACCTTCTAAGAGCCCCCCTGCTGATGTGAGAAAAAAGTTTCAAAGACTAGCCCCCAATTACCCCCTGCCTGCATTTAATTAGATCAAACTGAGGAGCAATTTATGTCCCAGGACATTGTCAAAAAGAAGAGAAAAATCACATGCAATTAATGAAGCCTAACAGCTGAGTGTGATACAAAAAAGAGACAGACAACAGAGAAGTCAGGGAAAGAGAAGGTCAAAGAAACCCGTGCTAAAACCAGTCATTCCAGGATGACTGGGTGTATGCTGAGGCTTCATACTGTCAGAAACAGAAGGGAATTACATTTCATTAGAATAGTATCTGCAAATGACTAAACAAATAAATAAGTGTGCATGCTCACACAAAAGCCCAGAAAGAGAGGAGAGAAATCATTACCCAGAATTGCTGCTGTACTTTACCTAAATTGTCCCATTAAAAGAAAAAAGAGACATGGAAAGAAACAGGAAAGTGTGACTCATACATAGAAGAAAAGCAGGCAACAGAAACTATGAGGGAAGCTAGTTGTCAAATTTAGTGGACAAAGATTTCAAAGCAGCTGTTATAAATATGTTCAAAGAGCTAAAGAAACCATACTTAAGGAAGTAAAGGAAGCTATGATGACACTATCTCAGCAAACAAAGAATATCAATAAAGAGAAATTATTTTAAAAATAACCAGATGGAAACTCTGGAGTTGGAAAGTATAATTGAAATGAAAAATTTACTAGAGGAATCAACAAATTTGGAAGAATTAGTGAAGTGGAAGTTAGATTGATAGAAACTTGGCAAACCAAGGGACAGAAAACAAAAAGAATGAAGAAAAATGAACAGAACCTCAGAGCAATTTGGAACACTGTTATGCATATCAATATACATGTAATGGGAGTACCAGAAAAAGAAAAGAGAGGCAGAAAGGAGCAGAAAGTGATGTGCCCCCCTTCAAAAAAAAAAAAAAAAAGATTGAAAACATTTCAAGTTTGATGAAAATCCATATACCCATCTGAAAAACTCAGTGAATTGCAAACAGGATAAACAAAAAGAGATCTTCTAAGGGACACATCACAGTAAAAATATTGAAATACAAAGGCAAAGAGAAAATTTTGAAAGCAGCAGGAGAAAAGGAGCTCATCATATATAAATGAATCCTGCTGCTAAGACCAATATCTGACTTCTCAGAAACAATGGAGGATAGAAGGCAGTGGAACGACATATTTGCAGTATTGAAGGGGAAAAAAACACCAGTCAAGAATCTTATGTCTTGCAAAGCTAGCCTTCACAAATGAAAGCCAAATACAGACATTTCCAGATAAAACCTGAAAGAATTTGTTGCTAGCAGGCCCACCTTACTAAAAATAATAAAGGAGATTCTTTAGGATAAAGGCATATGACTGCAGATGGTAATATGAACCCTTGAGAAAAAACAGCACTGGGAATGGTAATTATATAATTATAAAAGGCAATATAAATGTATATTTCTCTTCCTTTCTCCTCCCTGTTTTAAAACTCAGTGGTATAAAACAATATGTATATAATTATACTGTTGGGCCTAAAACATATAGAAGTGTGATATATCTTACGTAAGCACAATGGAAGCGGATGAGAACAAGGTGTATTGAAGTAAGGAAATGACACCAGATGATAAAAAGAAAGGTGAGGAGTGGGAGGGGGCATAATGGATGTTAAGGATGTGAGTAAATTCAAAATAGTCCCCTACAGTCCCTGCAAATGCTTGCACTTACAATGCTTTAAATTGCATTTTTTCCTCTTTTGTAAACTGGAAAAATTCATAGTTGATTTAATATCTACTTGTGTCCCAAAAGGCACACTTATTTTTTGACACTGAAATGTGGCCAATTGGAATAATTGGTTGCTTGGGCTCTGTGATTGCATCAGACCTTGCTTTTCACCTCAAGGAGAGAAACTACTGGAAATTTACTGACCTCAAACCATTTTTATGCAAAAATGAATCAGAATTTTTTAAAAAATCCTTTAATGCATTATCAATTTCACAATTATAAATCAAGCTTTATCTGTGAAAGTATATTCCAATGATTTGATCCTTGTTGAGATTTATTTAAAATTAAAGGCATTGGTCTGCTGTTTTAGGGTGGTTTTGCTTAGAAACCTTTCAGCAATTCCATTTTTGAGAATTTTATTCTCACTGAGTCAGCTGAACAGTGATTGTGATATAATTTATTACTTTAGTTTTGTATTTTCCACTCTCAAGGTGACTTGATTTATTTGACTTATACATTCCAAAGGAAATGGAAGAGTAATTTAGACTCTCTACCACAAAGTTGTGATAGTAAGTTGTGGGTACATATTTGCAGCAGTAGGTTTTTTTTTTTTTAAAGATTTTATTTATTTATTTGACAGAGATTGAGACAGCCAGCGAGAGAGGGAACACAAGCAGGGGGAGTAGGAGAGGAAGAAGCAGGCTCACAGTGGAGGAGCCTGATGTGGGGCTCGATCCCATAACGCTGGGATCACGCCCTGAGCCGAAGGCAGACGCTTAACCGCTGTGCCACCCAGGCGCCCCAGCAGTAGGTTTAATATAAGCATTACTATATGCCCAGTAGTGAGGTAAGTTCTGGGAAAATGAAGATATGAAGGTGAAAAAGATAGGATAGTCCCTTGTCATTAAGGAAATGGTCATCTCAAGGGACAGTTTGTGCTGGAAACAAGTAATTTTAATGCAGTATGGTATTGTGTTAGATGGAAGCCAGATGCTATGTGACAAAGAAGAGAGCATCAGACAGGCAGGGGTGGGCAGGGAAAATGGAAAGGAAAGCTTGTTCAGGGGGAGTTTTCAAAGGAGGCAACCCAGACTTCAAAAATATGTGTTTGAGGCAGAAACATACACACTCTCTCTCCATTTCACATCAGAAATCAGTCATTATTAAATAGTAAATAGTAAATAACATTTTAGAATAATTTTAAAGAAATCATGCCAATAACACACATTTCAGTCAGGAATTTCAAATGAAAGGGACAGATATCCAACAAAAACCAACTTAAGAAAAGAAGGAACTGAGATGCCAGGCTTCAGGCACACTTGGATCAAAGAACTGAAATGATGCCATCTCTCTACCCTATGGATCTGCTGGCTTTTGTGTATTGGCTTCATTTCCTCCTATTACAGATAAGAAGTTATATGTAGCTGAGGTGAAATGGATATCAGTAGCCCCCGATTCACTAATTCCCAGGTTAGGAATCCCAGGGCAAAAAAAGCTTTTCTCTTCCACCATTTATGTATACATCTTAAAGTTCTAACTGGCCATTCTGCCCATCCCAGACCTTGCCAGGGTCATGTGCTCATCTCTTGACCTATCAATGAGCTGAGGATACACTGTGATGACTCATCCAGCCTGAGTTACATTCCCACATCTGATAGAGGAAGTACTGTATAGACCATATTACCAGGGCCACAAGAAATGGCATAGGGTGGGGAAGTTTCTTAATAAAAAAGGAGTTCCTTTACCAGAAGAAGAGGGCTGGCTAAAACAGTGGCTACCTGTAGCAGAGACTGCTAATGGTCCCTCAATATCTATTCCTCTCTTTCTCTTTAAGTAACCACCCCCAATGTTAGCTATGTATGTGTCCACCTGAATAAAGGCATATTCTTAGGCTCACTTGCAACCAGGTGTAGCCATTTGATGAAATCTGGCAAATGAATGTATGTAGGATTGCTGTGTAACAGCTTCTGAAAATCTTTCTTTAAAAATAGTTATGCACACTTTGCTTTACTTTTTTCCTTCCTGTCTTTTGGAATTAAGATATGATGGCCAGCTCTCTACCTGCCAGATTGGACCAAGAAGAAAGGTCCATGCCATAGAATCTCTGAGGACTTTGAAAAGCAGAGCTGCCAAACATTCACTGAACTGCCTATTTCCAAACTTTTAGGTGAAAGAGAAATAATTATCTCCCTTGCTTAAAGCACCATGTTTGATACAAACACATCACAATTCACATCAGGGCAATTCGGTACTTCCTCCCTAGTAACTGTGCTTCCTCAAACCTTAATTATGATCTTTTTTAAAAAAGAATTTACTTATTTATTTATTTGTCAGAGAGAGAGAGAGCACAAGCAGGGGTAGTGGCAGGCAGAGGGAGAAGCAGGCTCCCCGCTGAGCAAGGAGGCTGACGCAGGACTCTATCCCAGAACCCTGAGATCATGACCTGAGCCGAAGGCAGACTCTTAACCAACTGAGCCACCCAGGCATCCCAACCTTACTTACGATCTTAAGTCTATACAGATAGTGTGATGTAGTTATTCGTCTAGTCAACAAATATTTATTGAGACCTACTATGTGCCAGTTCTGGCACTGGGGATGCAACAGGGAATCAAACTGTTCAATAGACTAAGAAGCTTACATTGTAGTTGGAGAAGGAGAAATAAAAGAATAAGCATATAATTTATAAATGGTAAAACAGGCTAAGAAAAAATGAAGAAGCATGGTTAAAGAGATAGAAGGGATATTGGAGTGCTAATATTATTTTACATAGGGCAGTATAGAGGGACCACTCTCTGATAAAATAATATTTGAGCAGTGACCCAAATTAAAAGAAGGTGTGATGGTTAATTTTATGTGTCAACTGGATTGGGCTAGATGCCCAGGTATTTGGTTAAACATTATGTCTGCGTGTGTCTGTGGGGGTGTTTCTGATTGAGATTGACTATTGACATTTGAATCAGTAGACTGAGTAAAGCAGATTGTCCTCCCTAATGTGGGTGGGCCTCGTCCAATCTGTTGAAGACCTGAATAAAGTAAGAAAGAACTCTTTTTGCCAGGCTATCTTCTAGCTGGGACATCAGTTTTCTCTTGCCTCTAGTCTCAGACTGGAACATACCCCATCATCTCTCCTGGGTCTCCAGCTTGCTGTCCTCAAGATATTGAACTTGGAATTCACATGAGCCAATTCCTTAGAGTAAATCTCTTTTTGGCACAGGAAGGAACAGTGGGAAGTCCAGTGAGTTTAGAGTAGTTGTTCTCAAGCTTTTTGGTCTCAGGACCCCATTGCATTCCTAAAAATTAATGAGGACCCTTGAGAGCTTTGGTTACATGGATTCTATCTATATTTGACATATTAGAAGTTAAAACAGAAGATTTAAAAATATTCATTGATTCGTTTAAAATTACAATAATAAACCTATCACATGCTGATATAAATAATAATTTTATGAAAAATAACTGTTTTCCGAAACAAAAAATAATGAGAAGGGTAACATTGTTTTGCATTTTTGCTAATCTCTTCAATGTCTGGCTTGCTAGAGGACAGCTGGATTCTCACAGCTGCTTCTGCATCCAATCTGTTGTAGTGTTTTGATTTTAGTGTATGAAGAAAATCTGGCCTCACACAGATACATGGTTGGAAAATGGAAGTATTTTAATAACCTTTTAGATATTTGCAGTTATTCTTCTTTGATACTATACTTGACCCTTGAACAACACTGTGTGGGTCCACTTATACGTGGATTTTTTCCAATAAATACAGTACAGTGCTTTAAATGTATTTTCTCCTCCTTATAATTTTTTCTTTAAATTTTTATGTTTGTTTATTTATTTTTTTAGTAAACTCTATGCCCAACATGCGACTCGAACTCACGACCCTGAGATCTAGAATCACATGCTCTTCTAACTGAGCCAGCCAGGCACTCCCTTTTTTTTTTTTTTTAAGTTTATTTATTTATTTGTTTTAGTAACTCCTTATAATTTCCTTAACAACATTTTCTTTTCTCTAGCCTACTTTATTGTAAGAATACTGTACATTAATGCATATAACATAGAAAATATGTGTTAATTGACTGCTTATGGGTAAGACTTCTAGTCAACAGTAGGCTATTAGTAGTTATGTTTTGGGGGGAGTCGAAGTTATACACAGGGGTCAGTGCCCCTAACCCATGTATTGTTCTAGGGTTAACTGTACATCAAAACTCAACAAGTGGTAGTCTTTTATAGGGTAGCTACAATGTGGAATCTGAAATTAAATCAAGAAAGTATTTGCTCCGTGTACGCCTGTGACAAAACAGGCATGAAAACAACATCTTAGTATTAGAATAAAAATAATTGTGACCTCCAGACCCCTGAAAGTGTGTCAGGAACTACACTTTAAGAACCGTTGCTCTAAGAGCAGAGTAAGTGAGGAAAAATGAGTGAAGAGGCCGTCAGGGAGTACATGTAGGAGCTTGTAGCTCGTGATAAGCACTTGGAAATTTGTTCTCAATCAAAGGTGAAGCCACTGCAAAGTGCTGGGTGGTGAAGTGAGTTACATTTAGAAGGCCCATTCTCTGTGTATATGGAGAAGAGACTGTGGGAGCCCCGCGTGAACAGAGAGGCCTCTAGGACACAGGTGCAGTACGTCCAGGTGAGATAATGACAGCTTGGACTGCACAGGTGGTCTGGCTCACCACATAGACATTTGTGGAACAGTGGAAATGGAAACCTGTCTTTGCCTGAGGTTTTTGGCACTCTGTTAAGGATGATTCAATGAATTAAAGCTAAAGCCTCTCTTTTTCTTTGTGGATGCTTCTGAGTTTCTACAAAAGCTCTCGATGTCTCAGGGAATCAAAGCAAGAGCATAAAAGAACCCTGGAGAACATTTTCCTCAATAATTTTTAAATTATTCTCTAAAGAGCCACAGGATCTCTATGAAAGTAGTAGGTCAGTAATTATAGGAATTAAAGGAAACCAGTAGCATGTGTTTCAGGCTCCCCATCTCTGCTTGGGATCTGAGCAATTCCGCTTTTATCTTTGTATTAATGGAGTCTTTAAAGCTTTTGTTCAAAGAAGGTGTTCTGTGGCTAAATAACAATTTATGAATGAATCTTGACACTGTGCTGAGTCAGGGTGCAGCCTCAGAGTCCTCGACACACTATTCCACTCACATTCTAAGAACAGATCAGAACTGGCCCTTCCCGTGAATAGTGTTTGCCATTCCTCATGGAAGCCCAAACTCCATATCTCATCACAGAGCCCTCAGTTAATTTCCGTGCCTCTCCAACTTTACTGGTTTCTACATCACACCCACCTTGCTTCCATGGCTGGATACGGTCAGCCATGTAGAGATCATACGATGATCAAGCTAAGGAAATTTTTACAGACTCTTCAGGGATTGAAAACTCACATGCCTTCAGAAGACAAGTGGGTAGCAGGCCAAGAGTGGGGCCTAAAGTGGGAAGACAGGAACGACAACGTTCTGACTGAAGGCATTCAGATTCAAAATTTAGAAAAATTCTGGCAAACAATGACAAAGCAAAGAAACAAATAACCTCCCACCATGGAGGTTATGGACTCTGTTTCGGCCTTCGACAATCTCAAATTGGTTTAACTTGCCCATTTTTCACATGAGGCTCGCTCATAGAGGGGCGGTGGTTTGGGAGGTTGTAGAGATTGGGGACGTAGAGCTTGGATTTTGGAGTCCGATTCAGGTAGCTTGTACTGTGGGACCACCGTTTGCTAGATGCATGATCTTGGAAATCACTTCTGTAAGCCTTCATTACCTCAAATACACCCCCACAGGAAGCTCTTGGCCCAGGACACCTGCCACGTTGAGTACTCAATAAACATCGCTGTTCATGTTGCTCTCGGATAGGGTCCCACACAGCTAACTTGGTGCAAAGCGAGAAGGTTCCCCATCATCCTGAGATTTGCTATTGAGGAAATCTGCCACCGGGACTTCTGGTCCCTTTGGTACACCTGTGAGGACATTGCCGGTAAGACATCACAAAGAAGAGGATTGGAAAAAGAGGGGGAGCTGGATAAAGAGATGAATCAAGGCATAGTCCGTGGCAGGACATGAGCTTCCCGTGAGCCTGACGTTGTTTCTCAGGAGCAGCTGTTTTGCCTTAAGCATGGGGTCCCCTTAGGGAATGTTGTTAATGGAAGCTGATCTTTTCCTCAGGTTTCCCCAGCTCTGCCATGGGTTTCGGCAAAGGCCAGGGGCAGTCAGTCTGTGTGCAGGCCACTCTGCCCCCTGGGAGCACCAGTTTACTGAGAGTGAGCCCGGACTGCTGAAGGGCTGTCAGGAGGAACAATTTTCCGTCAGTTCAAATCTAGAACAGATTTGAACTAACGCCCTGGAATTAAAAACCAGCCTGTCTCTGGCTGAAAAAAGAATGAAGTTTGCAAATGCAATTTTAAGCTTGTTGCTTGGTTAGGTTTTATGTTGCAGTCTACCCTTCTCTGGAGTGTTAAACACTTTACGAATGTCTGTTGGCTGTTTGGGTACAGTATGGTTTTGATTAAATTATATTCACAGTTCTGGGGAAATGTTGTGCCTGACATATCTGCATAGGGTGGGTTTGCGGGACTTCAAGGAACATGCTTTTATAGAGTGCCCACTCCATCAATTCAGGACATTGGTACTTGCGAAGGAATCACTTTTAATTAAAGAATTTTCAGTGTGCTTAAGAGTATGAAGTCAGAAGCACAAATCCCAGCTATCTGCTTTACAGGTGTGAGGCTTCATCAATCACTTAAATCTCTCTGAACCCTTCTTTCTTCGTCTATTAAATGGGCATAATAACATCTCCCACTCAGAACAGGGCAGTTAGGAAATTTAGACTGCATCGTGGGTGTTGCATACTTAGCCCGGGGTCTGGGAATTCATTAGCGGGTGCTCTGAGCACCAGAATTGCCATGCCTTACTCTCTTAATGGCCTTGATTAGCAAAAATAATGAATCACATTTGGACATCCTGCATCAACAATGTATGCACTAGGTGTCTCCAGTTCAGGGGGAGCAATCCAGTCATTTTCTTACCATGTGGCAAGTGCTGGGAGGCAAGTGCCACAAAGAATTGAGGATATCATCTTCACTTTCCAGGGCTTTCTAGAGATCAGTGACATTCTGCACTGGAAAAGTGCAACATAAAATACAACGGCAAAAGAAATTGGTAACTGGTGATCCCAAACAAAGCAGGTGTGATTCAGGACTCTGGTGGGTAGAACGTAGAGTGGGAGTCAGCTGTGGTGTGGCCTCAGGTCTCCTGAGAAACTATGAGAATGAAGAAAGAGAAATTTCAGATTCAGGGATAGATAGGTAGAAATGCCAAAGGGCCAAGCACAGTGGCTCGCTCGGGGTTATGGTGGACCAGACTGCCCGGTAGGATCACCAGCCCTGGGCTCACCGGACAGAGCTGGACATGGGCTTTCTGGGTTCTTCTGTTCTGCTAGACAGGGCTGCACCTGCGGTGACTTATGAGCAGGTACCCCCCTGACTACTCAGCTCAGCCCCAGACTGTCCCCTTCCTTCGCGTGCCGAAATGCTCCTAATTGCCTTGGGTGTCCAACTGTCCTTTATGTGAAGGTAGTTTTTTTTTTTAAACCAACCGACCTCTCTCCCTCATTAAAATAGATAACATTTCTGGGAGAGGATTTTTCCAGCTATTATGCCCTTTTCTGTGTCAGGCTGCTGATTTCCAATGAGACAACAAGTTGAGAGTGGGGATGAGGACTTGGGGCTCATGAGTTTTGAAAGAGGAGGACATGGTGCCTAACAGACTATCCTGGGAAGTCTTTCAGTAAGTACGTTCTGAGCACCTATATCACAATTCCACCTGGCCTACTTATTAAGAATTCAGATTTCTTTTTTTTTTCTTAAGATTTTATTTATTTACTTGAGAGTGATAGCATGAGTGGGGGAAGGGTAAGGGAGAGGGAGAAGCAAGCTCCCAACTGAGCAGGGAGCCTGATGCCGGGCTTGATACCAGGACCCCAGGATCATGACCTGAGCCAAAGGCAGACACTTAACCGACAGAGCCACCCAGGTGCCCTAAGAATTCAGATTTTTTTTGGCCCACCAAATCAGTATCCAGGGGCAAGATCTGGGCATCTGTGTGTTTAGCAAACCCTTAGGGTAATTTTATCATAGTTTTGTTTGAGTCCTGCCTTGGTGGAGAGTCCCTGGGAGTGAACCACGTGAAGTTTTAAGCAGCCAAATATATGATAGATTTGCCTAACGTGATTGCTCCTGAAGACGAAATTCATCTGTACCCCACCACGTTGCTGGGGCACATCCTGCTGTAAGTCTCTAACACGTGGGGGTGCATGCACTAACTGGTGGAAATGGAAAGGCGGGAACAGAGGGGAGGATGCCCTTTCTTGTCCCTTCTACAACCACTCCTTATTCTACA
This sequence comes from Ailuropoda melanoleuca, assembly GCF_002007445.2. Classification (NCBI taxonomy): domain Eukaryota; kingdom Metazoa; phylum Chordata; class Mammalia; order Carnivora; family Ursidae; genus Ailuropoda; species Ailuropoda melanoleuca. The sequence continues at coordinate 84,413,466 of NC_048226.1, read as the reverse complement.
TTAACTCCCAGGTAGAAATACACATGTCCTTTGATCCCCATTGTGTTCAGTAGACTACCACTGTGAGCGTATCTGGATTGTTTTGTTTGGACTTTCAAGGAGGAGAGAAAAGGCATTTAGCAGCTTCTTACAAGATACTCAGTACATGGCAAAAAGTTCTCCAGTGAGCTTTGACACAATCTGCTCTAACTCAGAAACTCATTCAATCCCTTTCCTGGTATATGTATTCCTTAAGTTCTGTGGCAACACTTTGCTTTGTTTTGTTTTGTTTTGTTTTGGCAGAGCTGAAGGAAAACTGTAATGGGGGTTGTTTTCCATACTTTTACCATAAATTTTTATTTACCCATCAGGAAAGAAAAAGAGCAGTAAATTGAATGTTCTACTATTAAGAAGGACACGTGCCAGGGAGGAAGGAAACTCACAAGGCTCTTAATGACATCATTTACAAAAGAAAGTCCTTAGAAACCTCTGATGCTGCCAGTCAGACTTGACTGGTTGATGTCTGAAGGAAATTAATTGATTCCTGTTTTTGTATTGAGTGGAAAGGGCATTAAACACAACGAATAATGGCTTTCACCTTGAATGCCTGTCCTCCAATCTTGCAAACACAAACAAATGCCCTCCCTGAAGAATTTTCTGAGAGAACTAGTTTAACTAAGTGAAGGGGCATCTCTAGTGGTCTTCGTTTCTGGTTGGAAAGGCAGGATTTTTGTATCTTTAAAAAAAATTTTTTTTAGAAAAGTAGTACTATATGAATGCTGAGGTTTGAATTGTGTAACTGCGTACAAAGAGTTTAATGATGACTTTACACGTCGTGAACTTTCTTATCATTTTTACCTCTACTTGTCATGTTCATCAAGTCAAGATGCTATCAAAAGCTCTGCATCTAATTTCGTAACAGTTGTAAAGAGTGTGTTCTTTGTCCCAAGCATACCAATGCTTTAGAAGTCCGATCTTGTTAAGAGATCAAAACAGGTAGCTGCTGAATTTTTATTTTATAGATAGAAAACTGAGGCTTGGAGATGTCCAAAGTTAACAAGAACAACAAAAAGCAGTTGAAAATATGTGATAGGAACCCAGACCATCTGATTCCAAAGTCTGTGGAGTTGACACAACCCTAAGCTTGTAGCTACAGCATTTTGCTATGTGCCCACACAGAAGGATGATAATTAGGGACAAAATATCCCTGTATTTCATTTTATAAGGACCAGGTTCAAGAGAGAGAGGATAGTAGAGGAAAGAAACAAAAACCTCCAAAATATGTTGGCCCTTGGAAAAAATAGGTCAGGACTGTCAGCCTCCTAATAACCATTTCAAATCATTTTGGCTTTGCCTTTTAGTTTTCTTCTTTTACTAACTCTGTATGTTCATATGGGCAAGTGTCAGTGTCCTTGCCTCTGGGTTTTCTCACCTGGAAAAGATGGAGTTGGAGCAAATAACCATTAAGTTCATTGAGTTTCTAACATTCTATGAGTATACATGGTGTCTGCTTCAGGAAGCTCGCAGTCTCTAAGCAGGTGTAAAAAACACAAGCAATGCATGGTGCAAAGTCGAAGTTCAAGTGAATAAGAGAAGTATCCCTTTAGGTGGTCTTGGAGTCAGTGCTGAATCAATGATAAAGACTATAAGGAAGACAGAGGGATAACATAATCCTGGTGTCATCAAGGGTTTCCCCAAGGGGATAAAACTTAAGCTGGGCTTTTTAAAAGTTCAGACAATTGGACTTACAAACATTTATAAGATGAATCCATGCTCTCTGTAACGAGTCAAATACCACTGGAGTAATGAAGCTGAAGGACAGCTGGGATAGGTAGGGAGGAAGAGGGGAGCCCTTGCCCTTGTATTGTCTAGTTTTTCATTTTGCTGCATTCCCATTAACACTGCACACACATTGCAGCACACTTCACATCATATCAGTGCCTTTCACTTAATGGTACTTTCATGTGCTCTGAAGTTCCTCGATGACACTTCTAGATCACTGTATCTGGCACAGTGCCAGCACTGATGATGCACTTAATAGATAATTGGTTGAATGAGTGGTTGACATATTTTGGAGATGTTCATTCATATAAACAACCACAACAACAGCAACTCTATTGGTCCCTTTGGGGGCCAGGCACTCCATGCAAAGATTAAAGTGATACCCTGCTTTCACACACCTCCACAGTCCCGTAGAGACATGTTCATAAATAGCTGAGATGCAACGTGGGAAGGGAAGAATACCTCAAAAGAAATGTTGTGATGGAGGCCCTCCCCATTTGGGTGGACCGGAAGGAAGAGTGCAAGTAAATTTTCAACTCCATAAAACCTAAAGAGAAGACATAGAATGGGCAAATATGGCCCCAGGTAGCTAGATGATTTTCCCTATCAGCCCCTCAACTCTCAGAGTGGATCAGTTTCAGTTTCCTTAGGCCTTGAATGCTGGCCCTTCAATTCCCTTCACTCTGCCAGCATCTTGTCAGCTCAGGAGGCTCAGATCACATCCCGACTTTTGGGTAGCAGTTTATCTAGCCGGCGGAACCCCAAACACGAATGAAGGCAATAGAAGAAGACGGTTGGCTCTCATCACAGACAGAGCAAGAACTCAAGTGCAGGAGCTGGCCAGAGATTGAGGGGAAGGGAGAGGAGGATGAAAGCAGAAACAGCCGGTCTTTTCATTGCCATGTATCACCTCACAGAGAATGAAGCATGGAAGGTCTAGGTGAGTGGTGATTCCACTTTAAAATGAATTAGTTAATTTGTTTGAAAAATAAGTGGAGTGTTTGTGATGTCCAAGGCAATGTGCCAAGCTCTGAGAGACCCTAGAGTCTCACCGTTTGTGTAATAAAATCTGAGATAGAAAATGCAAAGTGTATTAGTGTGTTAGGACGGCCATTACAAAGTACCACAGACCAGGTGGCTTACACCACAGAAATTTATTTTCGCACAGTTCTAGAGGCTAATAGTCCAGGATCAAGGTGTCAACAGTGTTGTTTTCTTTCTAAAACTCTCCCTTTGGCTTGCAAATGGCCCCCTTCTCCTCTGGCTTCCTAGCTTCCTGTGTGTTGCCTGTGCCCTAATCTCTTCTTATAAGAACACCAATCAGATTGGACTAGGGCTCACCCTCATGACCTCATTTTACTTTTGTTATCTCTTTAAAAGTCCTGTTTCCAAACACAGTCACCTTCTGAGGCACTAGGGGTTAGGGCTTCAACGTACGAATTTTGAAAGACACAGTTCAGCCCATTAACATGGAGCTTCAAACCCTCAGCCTCGACACAGGAAGGGGAGAAGCTCGGGGGTGTTTATTTTATTAAAGTTTACCTTTAATAGGTAAGTAAATCTATGTTCCTCAACAAAATGAAAACCAGCTTGAAAAATCCAAAGCGTTAAAGTTTTCCATTTACTCAGGATTTTATTGTTTGATGAAGATAGTAATTTTTCAATTTTTTTGGCACTAAGCTATGTTAACCAGCCCTGTTTTGTTTACTAAGTCCTTAGTTACAGCCTCGAGCTGACGTAGAGTGTCTTGCTCTGGCAGTGTGTACACAATGTGCAAGCTCTGAAGAGGAAAAAACAGACTTTGCCGGCCTTAGGCTGAAATCTACTATAAAGGAGGATTTCAAGGGTGTGAAAAGAAGGGATAAATGATGCCGCATAATTTTCTTCCAGTGGACTTGGATAAGAGGAAACGTTTTGACTTGGGATCAAGGGGAACAACATGACGTTAAGATTGTTCGTTATGCATATCAACAGGAACCTCTATGCTTGTTAAAGGCACTTCTGTTCCCATAGAGGACATTTTCATTTCTGACCTTAGTCATGACCTTTAAGTGCCTGTGTGAAATGATGAAAGATACTGCAAAATTCCATCCCTGAGCCAATTTTGTTATTATCACAGTGTGGTAACTTAAAAAAAAAAAATCTTTACTTTGTGCATGGAACAGTTTGGGGTTATTTTGAATAGTGCCACCTATTGATTTTACATTTAATAATGTTGCTAATTTGTTTTTTTCCACGAAGAAAACAATTTTGCATAAAGAATTCACAGAATAGTTGAACTTGAGGAATATTATAAAACATCTATCTTGTTCATCTTCTGTAACTTATAGGGAAGAACCTGAGGTTAGCAGACTTTGCCTCTTTCTCTCTCTTAAAGTTATCCTGTGAATTAGTGGAAGAATCAGAATTCAACCCAACTGAATTCAATGTTCCCCATCTCCCTACTTAGGTCTTGTTCTAGCCGTAGTGTCACAGAGCATTTGTGCTAGATGAGACCTTGGAGACCATTGAAGCAACCCCTCTTGTTACCATTAATTAATTTATTATTATTAATTAAGGACCTTGTGGCCCAGAAAGGTGAAACAATCTGTTGAGGTCACATGGAATTGAATCTAGGAACTGGAACCAACCTACATCTTTATTCTCCAAGTTCTGAGAACACTCCTCTAGGATTTCTCCCAGCACATTCTGAGTGTATCCTCTGCACAAAACTAGTGAAAGGGACCCCAAGTCCTTATCTTACAGTAAGGAAAGGAAGCATGGGGTTTGGGACTCCCCATAACGCCGGGATCACGCCCTGAGCCGAAGGCAGACGCTTAACCGCTGTGCCACCCAGGCGCCCCCCTTCTTATAATCTTTATCTTCCTTTTGTACAGAAGGCGGATGATAGTACAGGGTTAGAGATTCCAACAAAGAAATGGACAAAGTTCCACGTTTATTTAAGTGCAGTGGATCCTTTGAAGAATATATTTTTCAATTGGTCAAACTATTGACTACCTGCTAGTAAGCAAGAACCAAAAACAAAACAAGACAGAAAAAATTATTTTGTGCTCTCTTCCTTGTCAGTGTGGGGAAACTAGGTATAAATACTTCAAAACATACCTAAAAATACATTACGCATAGAACTAACTCACATACCAGGTATTCCTTTTATTGTAGTCTGGTGGACATGTCTCCTCTTCCCATTCACAAATTGAAACCTTCTTGAAGCAAGACTGTATCTTAATCACTGTTATCTATAATACTTAGCATGCCCAATACCAGTTTAACTTAATGAACTTACATTCAACAACAATAAAAGATATCATAATGAACGGGGCGCCTGGGTGGCGCAGTCGTTAAGCATCTGCCTTTGGCTCAGGGCATGATCCCAGCGTTCTGGGATCGAGCCCCACATCAGGCGCCTCCACTAGGAGCCTGCTTCTTCCTCTCCCACTCCCCCTGCTTGTGTTCCCACTCTCACTGGCTGTCTCTGTCAAATAAATAAATAAAATCTTTAAAAAAAAAAGGTATCATAATGAACAAGATATCGTAAGACTCCTACATTGGTTGGACTTAGACCCAACTGTGAGAAACAGGAAATAAAGGCAGTAGCTTAAGTAGAAATGTATTTCTACCCCACATTCAAGATGTCTGTAGTCAGTAGCCAGCGCTCCATGGTGCAAGTGATCAAGACACAATTCTTTCTTATAAACTGTGGAATATGGCTTCCATTCCAAAATGGCTGTGAGAAATCTAATGATTACATGTAAATTCTAGCAAATAGGAAGGAGGGAAGTGATGAAGAATGATGCGCCCTCTCCCTTTAAGAATACTTCCAAGAAATTACACACACCACTTCTGCTTATATCACAATAGCCAAAATTCAGTCCTGGCCAGAGCTAGCTGCAAAGGAGTCTGGGAAATGTAGTCTTTTTCTCCTGGGGGCCACAGGCCCACCTATATAGGAATTCCAGTACTAAAGAGAGAAGATCAGGAAGAAAATTGGTAAGATCTGACACAACTCCAACCTATTGAAAGGAAAGTTTCACTGTGATATTTCAGGTTTTTGTTTCTTTGTTTGCTTTTTTTTTTTTTAATGGGGGCCAGTAGTCTTTAGTCTCATGATAAAGATTATAGATTTAGTAAGAAACAGATTTGATTGAACCCTGGCTTTGCCAATTACTACATATGTGTGACTTTGGTTAAGAAACTTAACTCATAGGATTGTTGGAAGAATGAAGCCACAGTCCTGGCACATGTGCAACATGCAATAAATGATGGTGTTTATTGTCATTTTTTCTTATTAATTTCCTCTTTGAGAAAATGTAAACCCAAAACCACATCTAGTAAAAGATGTGAGGATTTCATCATCCTCCCGTCAGCTGGAAGATGACGGGAAGAAGCATTACAAATTCAGTCACCGGAGTGCCAAACCAAGGAGTTGTTCTTGCCTTCTGATGACGTTGGCATGTGGAATTGTTTCTGTGAATATTCTGTATATATGGGTCCTGACCCTGTGGCCCCATGGGAAATGCCATTCCTTGTAGGATTCTGTGTGTTTAGGGGCTAGGTGCTCTGGATAGAAACGGCATAGAGGAATTCCAGAATCCTTAAATATGTTCCCATTATGAAGTATGTCCATTAAACATCATTTTCCCATATGGAGGAAAACTATAAAGTTGCTGGAACCCCTTCCAGCCAATTTCTTTTGTTGATTGGTTGTGAATTAGTTGAGCAATGAAGTTGAGTACCAATTATGTGCTCCAGCCTTGATGTCTTTATACTTTTTTTAAGACACGCAAGTGGGTTATAGAACCACCTGCAGTGACCTCAGCTTGAAACAAAAACAAAAACAAAAAACAAAAAAACAACCCTCAGGAGAACAAACATTCATTGCTATGTGTCAGGCACTGCATTAAGCACCAAAGAGCACTGTAGGAGAGACAGAATCCAAGACAGGTGACACCCTGAGAAAGAAGAATTACAACAAAAGCTCACAGGTCAAGAAAGTTTGTGTATTCATCATTCTATGACATAGTTGGAAATTCTACAAAACTCAGGATGGAGAAATTTCTGCTAAAGAATGGGCAGGGAAAACATAAGGATATTTGCCTTGTTGCCTTTCTTTGGACACTAATTTTGTGACCTCTATTAGCTTGTTAACATTTTCTGGACTCTCACCATTGCCAGGAATGAGGCCAATGCAGTCTGGGTGATCTGCAGGGAGCCCGGTACGCTAGCATCGTACCAACACAGTCCTGAGCGCCTTTTGCATGACAGCCAGAATTTGTAAAAGGAATCCAGCAATAATTTTCTAATAGAAATCACTAGGAAATGATGCTCTGAAACACATTACATTTTTTTAGGCTACAGGCATTTATTAATTTTCCGTAATCTGACTTGAAATTTAACATAGTGGAAACAGGATCGTGCTTTGACTGCAGGATTTGGGTGTAAATCAAGCTGCCTCCTTGGCTTCTTCTTGATGGTGCAAGAGTTACTTAATGTTTGTTAGCTCCTGTTTCCTCTTCTGGGAGATTTTTGCAGAGATTAACTGGAATGACATATGCAAAACACCAGTGGATTGCCTGCTAGGAATTAGGTACTTAATATTAGTTTACCATCTTCCCCTCCACTTGCCTTCCTTGCCCCCCAAATTGCTCTCACCAATTACCAAATTCAGTGGGCAATTTTTAGTGCTTGTCTCCTAGTCCTTCTCAACATGTGACACTGCTGAGCATACCTCCTTTCTCGGCACTCTCTTTCATTGTTTTGCACAATGCCATCATCTCTTGTTTTCTTCTTACTTCTATCCAATTCTATCCGTGGCTGGCACAGCATTCTGCACCAGCCCCTGAAAGACTGGTGTTCTCCAGTGTCTATCTTCACCCTCTTACTTCATCCTGTCTTTCTCGGCAAGTTAATCTATTTCATGGCTCCAGCCACCACAGCTTTTAATCTACTGGAGACGTCTGAATCCACACCCACTGCCCTCTTTCCCAAACCTTGGTTTCCAACAGCCTGCTTTGTATTTTCCTCTGAATGTCCCAGCAACTTCAACATATGCAAGCATGAACTCTTCCCTCTGCTAGATTTCCTCTATCAGCTAATGCATGGCCATCTACCAAGTTACCTTTCTTTAACCATCCTTTCTAATCAGCTACAAAGTCCTGTTGATTGGCCTGTAGGATTTCTCCCAGACTTTCTTCCTCCCCATGCCACCCTAGTCCAGATTAGCTTTACCTCTTCCATTGTCAATGATCATGCTAGCTTTCTAACCCGTTTCCCTGCCTCCCTTCTCTTCCCTGCTCTAGTCTGTCTGTCAAAATCATAGTTTTATATCAATATATTCTCTCCTGCTTTATTATCTTCACTGGAGAAATTCTGCCTAAAACAGGGCAATAAAGCTCTTACTACCCCAGCTCTGTCTTCTAAAACCAACTGAAAAAAAGAAAAGAAAGTTTTGTCTTCAAGTAAGTTAGAAAATACTTACAAGCCCAAGCTCTGAAAAGTAATTGCTGAACACAGTAACAGTTGGATCTAACTGAGGGAAGACACTTAGAGTAAATCTACTTTTCCACAGTGGTCTCCAGAAAGAGGCAGCACATTGTTGAAGAGCCAGTTGTGCCTGCAACAACATTTTGTGGGGTTGTGGGTAGCCTAGGAAAGTGTCCAAATCCTTGCTCTGCACTGGGAAGTGTCATGAGAAGCAGAGCCAAGAGAGAATCCTGCAGGCGTGCCATCTTTACAAGAATTCTCAGAGGGGAGGGTACAGTAGAGATGGTAGATGGCAATCCCATCAGAGCCATCTGCTGTATATAACCGGACACACATACACAACACTTCTCACATATGTGAGGCTTCATATGTGTGCCAGGCGGACCTCCTTGTTCTTTCATCCCATAGTTCTCCAGAAAGAAAAAGGAAAAAAAGAAAAGCAGATATATCAAAGAAGATAAAACAGACCATGTAGTAAAAATTAGAAAACAAAGGAAACATTAAAAATAGAAAACATAACTAAGGGAAGGGGACTAAGAACAAGCACGTCTATTGCCAATATTTTTAAATGGAGATAAAATCATCTATTAAAAGAAAGGCACAGAGGACGGATAACAAAATGAAATCCATATCCGATACCTTGTAGCAAAATGAACTCTTTATTGATCAAAATTGTAAACATAAAATGGAAGTCATAAAAGTATGAAAGAAAACGTGGGTGGATTTTAAAATAATATTGGAGTGGAAGAGACATTTCTAAGAACTGGATAGAGCCCAGAAGCCATAAACAAAATCATGGTCAATTTGCCTGTTTTCCTAATATATAAAGAGCTCTTATAAATCAGCAAGGAAAAGACCACAAACTAATAGAAAAATTGGCAAGGAAAAGAAAAACCCATTCCCAGAGAAAGAAGTACAAATGGTTTATGAACACACGAGCAGTTGCTCATCTTCACTCAGTGAAAGAATTATAAGTCAAAACAGTAAATTAAAAAAGGTTAACTTACTAGAGTGGCCAAGATTTAAAAGTTTGATAACGGAGTAATGTCAAGGATATGTGGAAACAGACACAGTCATACTCTGGTGATGGGAGTCTAAATAGATACTTTCTCTAATGGGCAAGTTGAAAACAGCTCTCAGATTTTAAAAGCACATACCTTTTGACCCAGCGATTCTGCTTTTAGTGGGTTTTTTTTTTTTTCCTACAGGAATATTCTCACATACTTCCAAAGATATGATGGTGGATTGCAGCCTTGTTCGTAATAATAAACAGTTGGGAACAGCTAAAATATCCACCAGCTGAGGATCAGTTAAATAAAAGATATGCACAAACTGAAGTGTGGAATACCTGCTGTTATTTTAAAAAATGAGGTGAGGAGCGTCTGGGTGGCTCAGTCCCCCAGGTTGAGCATCCGACTCTTGATTTTGGCTCAGGTATGATCTCAGGGTCAACCCCAGCCCCAGGCTCCAGGCTCAGCACAGAGTCTGCTTGAGATACTCGCCCTCTCCCTTTGCCCCTCCCCCTCCCCTGCTCGTGCTCACTCTCCGTACGTACGTACGTACAATCTTTAAAAAAATAGGAGGTGAAATTATATATGCTGAACCATAAAGATCTCCACAATACATTGCAAAACAGGAAAGAAGTACATACAATACGGTGTGTAAGTATTCGCTCACAGGCAAATTTATAAGAGTAGTTATATGGAAAGAGAAAGTATTTATATGTATTTACATGAAAGGAAAGAGAATAAGGAGTAGACACAGTAGTGTGGGATGAAGACAGATTCATTTTTTATTATATTGTTTTGTACTGTTTGAATACTTTTTAGTATATGTTTGGTTTTCATAGTGAGAATAGAAAAATGCTAAAACCAAAATACAATAAGACGCAAAAGAGAAATTTTCAGATCTCTTTAACGTGTCTGCATTATTTATAGGATTCAGTCCAGAAGCTCCGCCCATCATGGTAAAAACACTTAACAAACTAACCCAGTTGAACTTGTCCTTCTCATCTCCGAGCATTTCTTTCCTTTGCCTCTCCTCTAGCCATAGCTAACCAGTTATTGTTTCTTGAGCACATCATGACCTGAAGTGTCTTTATTCATTTACCACTTTTGTATGAAGTCTCTGGTTCTATCCCAGGAAATGTTACTCATCCATTAAAGCCCAGTTCAAATGAGGTCTCATCTCTGAGGTCTGACCTGACTGTTGAGACCCCAAATGAGCTTGTCTGTCCTCCTTGCTCTCATAAGACTTTCATCGGAGGGAGGCCAGATTTGTTGTCCTCTCACCTGCTCTATGAGTCCCAAGAGGACTAGATGAAACTGATCTTCTGCACAGCACCTCAATAAGGTCTCCAGTTGCTGTGTAAAGTGGAACCATTCCTCTGAGACTCCCGTGAGTGGGATGTGTGTTCAAGGACAGTTTGGGCTTCACATTTGCTTGGGCAGGTCATCATACAGAAGGAAGGGACAGGAAGGCTCCAAATACATGTTTGCTGATATCACACCCATGTCTGTGTTTTACATAAATTACCTTGTTTGGTCTCCACCCTTCAAAGTAGGTCTTATTAGCCTTGTTTTGCAAATGAAGAAATCTGAGGCTCAAAGAGTTTGGGTAAATCAACCAAAGTAAATGGTGGAGTTTGGTTTCAAATTTGGGACTTTCTGGCTCCCAAGCCTGTGCCTGTTCCATTCTGGAATCTGTGTGCTGGGGAGGGAGGGGGATTCAGGATGAAGTAACAGTGTTCTCATTGAGAGGCTCTATCCCCAAGTCTCTCTTCCTCTGTCATATGGAGGTGAGTGTGGACTGGCCTGAGGGCAGGGGTGTGGAGGGTAAGGTAAGGAATAGTGTTGAGGCAGATGGAGAAAGTTCAGCATGGCATTTATTTGCTAATTCTTTCTCTCTGCACGTCCCAGATTTGTGGATGTTCTCCTGACCCAGGTCCTGTCCTTCCAAAAGGCCAGCTGGAGTGATTCTGTTTTCTGGAATAACACAGGGAGGATGATGATTAATACTTGGCCAACTTCAGAGTAGGAAATATGAACCACGTGCCTGTTTGGTGTTCCTTCACATGTTTCTAATCAACCAACCAGATTTCACTCGAATCTTTTATGGTTTCTCTGAAATTTGTAGTGAAATTGCAAGCCAAGTGTAGCCCGGGACCTATCTGTGGTTGCTATAATATCCTCTTTCCTGACTCCTTCCACCACTTTGTGAAAATTATTGTTGCAGTAAAATCTCTTAGTCACACTTTCCAGGGGGTTGAAATTTCTGAGCTTGTCATATGGATGCATGTTATATTCTGTTAATATAGAGCAGTATGGTTAGATGGGTCTTTGCTTCGAATTTGACAAAACACACAGTTGAAGTTAGATATTGAGAATTCTGTGTGTCGGATGTATTGCACCTTCAATTCAAAGAAACGTTTTGAGTACCTACCATGTATAAGATATGCGGGAAACTGGGTATACAGAGATGGTTTCTACCTTGGTTTTGTATGAAAGTCCATAGTTTAAACTGAACACATCTTAAAGTGAACTCACTATCTTCACAGTACCAAGTTCAGGTCATGACACCAGCAGCAACCCAGTTGCTGAAGCTCAAAATGCTGGAATCATCCATGATTCTTCTCCCTCATTTACAACCATAATTAATCAAATCCAAGAGATATTTTTTCTCCTAAAGATTTCTTGATTTTGCATCCTCCGGTCCATTGCCATGATCCCTTCTCTGGTTCAGGACTTCATCTCTTGCCTTGACTGTTCTAGTAGCTTTCTCTCTCAGCTCCCTGCTCAAGCAGTTACTGAAAACACAAGTATGATATGTCACTCCCCTGCTTAAAACACTTCATGAACTCACTGTCACCCACAGGATGAGTGCCAATATTTTCAAGGCCTTCCAAGGCCTTCTACTGCATTGCCTTGGGTGCCAAGGTAGGGAGGGTAGGCAGAACTCATAAGTGAAGACACTGTATAAAGACCATCTTTTCACTTGGAAACACCCAAAGCTCTGTAAAATGGGGAAGCTGTGGTTTTGGATGAACTAAAATGAATTCCCAATTCCTAGAGAGCCATCCTTTCAAGTGCATTCTGTGAAGGCAGAAAAAAATAGATTGAAGACAAAGTAATAAGTTTTGGAACTCTTTCAGTCAAAATGTGATGTTTATTGGAAACATGAGTTCAAGGGTTTTTTTTTTTGTAACATATTTATGCATCCATCCATTTATTCATTCACTTCTTTGATCAACAGATAACTACTGAATACCTAGACAAGGAGTTTACAGAATACTATGATACAGTCTGTGCTCTCAAGGAAAGGCAGATAAATAGGCAATTATAAGACTGTAGAATGAGTGCTCTGTTATGAAATAACACAGGGTGTTTTGAGAACATGTATTAGGGGCACTTAACACAGTCCAAGGAGGCTCGGGGAAGGTGATGTCGAAGTGGAGAGCAGAAAGGAAATGTGACTTATCTAGACAAAAAGAAGAATGAAGAGAAATTCAAGTGTGGAAAACATGGACAAAGGGTCAGAAGCAAGACAGAGGGAAATTTTGAGATGCTAATATGGTGGGATTATAGTGCCCGAGGTTAGGATAGAAGCAGATGTGGGGATGATTAGATACGCGTCTACAGCAGGAAGTAATAGGCCCTCCAGGGGACACCTCTAATCCTTCCTCAGTCTTAGGCGGAGGTGGGACAGTGCCGGGGCTCATGGCTTAGCATGTGGAACACGGACTGGGCTCTAGCTCACTCAACTCCTTAGCTATGGGCAGCACTTTTGTCTATAGACGGCACTTTGACCAGATTATTGCTAAATTATATTAAGGAGTTGACCCTTTATCTTCAGGACAATGGGAAACCCTGCAGGGTATTCAGCAGAGGAATTAAGTGGTCAGGTTAGAATTTTCAGACCCTCACTCTGGCTGTAGCATGGAAGATAAGTTAGAAGACTTCAAACTGGGAGTCAAGGAGACTTCCTCAGTGATCCAGCTAAGAGATGATGGTGGCCTAACCTAAAGTCGTGGCATTCACTGGAATTAGTACCATCATGAGTCATTAAGAGAAACTCAGCAGCAGCCTTCAAGGAGCTAGGTGGGAATTATAGTCTTGCTCCTTCTTACCAAAAGTCTGCCTTTCTGAGAGACACAGAATGCTGGGCTTGCTGGACCATGATTTCAACTCCATGAAAAAATAGTTTCTTTAAAAAAAGAAAAAACTCTATTGAGTTTATATCAGTTTATAACTGATATAAAAAACCTGTACATATCTAATGGATATGATTTGGTGAGTTTGGACATATGCATACACCAGTCAAAGTAATAAACCTATCCATCACCTCCAAAAGGATTCTTAACAATAGAAATTCAACAAAGAAGTAGGAAGAGAAACAGAACAAGATTCTGTTTGTCTCCGAAGCTGGCCCCAAATCAGTGCCCCCTACGTCTTTTGATAGTATAATAACCTCACCGGAGCCTGACAGGGACATTTATGTTTGTGACAACTTGTTCTGTATTTCCTCCCACTGGAAACATTTTCACGAGGCAATTAAAGAATCTCATTCATTACCTCAAAAAGCAATTTGGGCTTTCACGGTTGTGCAATCACATCAAGTTAAATTTTTACAGGCCCGTGGTTGGCCTGGCGTGGGTGAGATGTGAGCTAGCAGGGCGGGGGTGTGAGAAGCACAGAGTCAGACCTTAGTGGCATTAGCTATACTGCAGATTTGGGTTGGTCTGTGTTCATATCCTCAGTCACCAACTCAGGGGTGCTTTCAGGGCTAGTTCTTGAATTCAAAAAACCATTAATGAACAAAATAATCATTCATATTTTCTCCTAGTTTCCTAAACACATTAAAAATCTGTTATTTTAACTAAAGGGGGGGGGACTATCATAAAAAAGCAAGGTGTTGAGAGAATTGAATACCAGCTCCAAAATTTTCCCTACTCAGGCACTGGCACACTTAGCCGGGCCTCCTTGTCTCAAAATTCCTTTCAGGGTGAAAATCCCAAGCTTCTATGAATATTGGCATTTTGAAGTATCAACACCCAGTAGGCTGTCAATATCTATCTTTCAAATAAGAGGAATGTCCGTTGTGTGCTTGGCCCAGGGATATTCATGGGGAACACAAAGATAAATGAAAAATGTCCTTGTGCTTTAGCTGTTCACAGTCATCTATCCAGGTGATAACTGGAGCTAGAGAGCCATCCCACAGGCACGTCCAGGGGACTGTGAGATCACAGAGGGGAGGAAGGCAAGAAAGAGACAGTTGAGTAGAATCCGAATGGAGTTTGGCCGGATGTGCAGGGAAGACCATTCAAAGCAGTGGATCAGACAAGGGTCTACCAAGACGCTTGATGCTTACAGCTGCCCTGGGAGCTGGAAGGATAAGTGTCAGACCAGCTGGTAGCAAAATCGGTAAAGCCTGTGTCTACTTGCTGCTGATGATTGTGTCTGATCATGAGATAGCCCACCAAGGGTCAGCCACCAAGTGCTGATATGAGATGTACTGAAAAGACACCCCAGGAGGGCTTAGCAGAGGCTGCCACAGGCAGGTATGTATGTAAGAACAGTAGAAGGAAAAGAAAGAAAGAAATGGGTGTGGACTTCAGTCCCTCAGGTCCATGGAGCCTATAACCCCGCTTGCTAGCGGAACCAGTGTACATTTGGTGGGAAGAACGAGGTTATTTCCGTCAGCTTCTTATGCCAGGAATGGACCTAACCCACTACCTCCCCCACTCCCCATGAATAATTCCTCTTCAGCTTCAGCTAAATCTTGCCATTGTCCCCCACTCTCATCAAGCAGGATGCAGGTGACCATCTGGCAGTGCGTATGTGCATGGTGTATGAAATTTTCTTAGAATAGTGGCTTGCATTATGTTTTAAAGCACCAGAGCCCTCTTTCCACATTAAATTTTACTTAGAAGAATGATATATAAACCGTTATGGCCAAATTTCAAGAGCTACAGCAGCATAAATATTTATCAGGCATTGATAATGTCTCAGGTGCAGTGCTATGCACTTGATACGCATCCCCTCATTTCCTCCGATAACAATACCATGATGTGGTGCTTATAAGACAAGAATCATTTTTATCCTCCTTTTTAGAGATGAGGCGGCAGCGAATGAAGAGTTTTAGCTAATGCCTGGCAAAGCTCAAGTCTGACCTAGGCCATTTGCCCTCAAGATGGAGTCTTTATGGCACGGAAGGTCCTGCCCCAATGGGGCAGTTCAGTCAGGGCTGGTGAGGCACAGCTGAGCCATCCTGGGATCTGTCCCCTTTCCTTTTCTTCTGTGGTAGCAGGTGTAGCTTAGCTTCTCTATCTCCTTTCTCCCAGCTCAGGAATTGGGATAATTTACCAGATTGCTGTGTAATAGGGTCCAAGAAATACTGCCTTGGTTTGTCCTCCAAGATGTCTTCCAGAGTCTGTATTCTGTCATATTAACTCAATGTGAAAGGGATGCTTGTGGCCAAAAATGTCTTCAAAAGTGGAAGTAGATGCCAGCCACACACACACACAAACCAAAAGTTATTAGGTGATTCCATTTATATGAAGTGTCCAGAGTAGGCAAATCTATAGAGACAGAAAATAGGTTACTGGTTACCTAGGGTTGGGAAGCTGGGGAGACAACCAGGGTTGGGATGGTGACTTAATGGATATGAGGTTTCATCCTGGAGTAATAACAATATTCCAGAAATATCAATTCTAGAATAATTCTGTGAATATCTGGAAAACCATTAAGTTGTACAATTTAAATTGAGGAATTGTGTGTTATGTGATTTATAACTCAATACAGCTCTTAAATAACAAAAATCAAAAACAAAAACCAGAAAATAAACATAGGGTTATCTCTTCAAAAATTCATCCATGTGTTGATCTGTTAATCTGTGAATTCATTCCACAGTATCTGTGGAGTGCCATCTCTGGATGGGAGTCTGCTACACATGAGGAGACAAGGAGCCTCCCCACCGTCTCTCGCCAAGAAGGGTCCTGACACAATAGCAAGCCTTCTCTCACAGATATAAATGCAAGGAGAGAGGAGGCTCAGAGCTCTGTGGGCACACTGGGGTGACCTGGGAGAGGGTGTGGTATTGAGTCCAAACCTAGGCCTTACCAGGGAGACCAGTGAAAGATAGCCAAGATGGCGTAGGGGAGGTGGTCTAGGAAGAAATAGCAGCATGCAAAAGCTTGGAGAAATGAAAGCACAGGTGAGTGTCTTTTGGTTTGTGTGCCTGGATAACAGTCCATTGTGTGGAAAGACCAGGAAGAAGAGGATTGCAAGATAAGCAGGAGCTAAGTGACACCATTTTTTGAATCATTCATTCATCCATTCATTTCTTTATGGAGCCTCACCTATGTATAAGGCAGAAGTTAGGTCAGTGGTATCAGGGTTGGCTTTTAGAATTGCTTGGAAAACTTACAAGAACTGATAGCTGGGTCTCGCCCCAGAGTAACTGGTCTTAGGGTGCTTTGGGGATCAGAATTTTTCAAAGCTCCTCAGGGAATTCTATTTGCAGTCAGCTCTGGAAACCAGTAGGCTGTATAATGGAGATGGAAAAAAAAAAAAGAGCAAAGATGGTCCTGGCACTTGGGAGTTTATATTCAACAAAGGTTTTCCGAGAACCTACTAGGTACACCCTAGACACTGGGAATACAGCAGTGAATAAAAGAGTCCCAGACCTCATAGGCATTCAGACTAGTGGAAGGAACAGAAAATAGACAAGCAAGCAAACAGAGGAGTCTCTCATTAAAATGTGAAATAAATGATATGAAGTAAATTAAGATTAACAGCCAACAGTGAGGGAGAGGATGGTTCTTTAGATTGGCCAGTCAAGGATGGTCTCTTTGAGGTGACTTTAAACTGGGTTCTGAAGGGAAAACTGGCCTTCGAAGATTCATGAGAAGTATGTTCCAGGCAGGTGGCAAGTGTGTTTGTTGTGGGTATGTGTATGTGTGTGTGTTCATTGTTGCTGTCATTATAGGGAACAGGCACATATTCCAGCCACATTAGGAAAAAGGAGTTCATTGTATGGAAGAGACTTGAACGTGTTTATAGCTTATAGTGTTTTATTTATCCTTTTATGCCCAGAATCAAAGGTGCTGACTGCATGTTATAGTTGTTTTATAAATGTTTATCGAATAAATGAACTAATGAAATCAGTAGAGAAGAAACTGAAAGATAGGGTGATGGTTGATCAAAGAATGTTCCAGAGGAAATGGGAAGAGGGGGATTCCAAAGCACACAGAAGGAGGGGCACCTCTGAGGTGGGAGGGAAGGAGCTGGGGCAGGAAATACGATTCCTAGTGCAGAGACAGGAAGTAGCCTTCCCTCCTGATCTCTACAGGGTTCTGTCAGGGGAGAGGAGGTTGTTTGCTCAAAGGGAGCCAGGTGGCAGTGAGCTCAGAGTTCTGAGGAGGTGGGAAGGGTGACTTTGTGTAATTGGAGAGATAGGATGGTCAGGGACATTTGGAAAGATCACAAGTGTGGGTGTGGGCGTGGGTACCCAGGCGAGGCTGCGGAGCATGCGTAAATGGTGGTTCCAGTGGACATGGCTGTGTGGTGACGTGTAGCGCTAGCAGATAACTGCATCTCGGGGGGGTTGCAGATAGATGGGTATAGCAGTGGTTTAGGACAAGGAAACGAACAAACTCCGAGTTTGGAAGGAGCGAGAGATTGAAACTGATATTAAAGTCTAGACTGGGTCATTAAGGAAGTCACATCGAAGAGCTGAGAGATAACAAGGGGAGAGAACAAAGGACAAACCTTCATGAGTCAAAGGTCAAGAGTGTGGTGGAGAGAAGGGAATGAGAGAACTGGTAGGGACGAAGCTCCTTGTTTTGTCCTTGTTTCCTCCTTGTTGCTCCGAGGTAGGCACGGCGCACATCCAAGTACTCTAATGGAACAAGAGCGACCTTTTATTGAGTGCTACTGTGTCTCAAAAGAAAAGTGAAAGGTTTTACCTACATAATTTTATTTCATCCTCCTAGCAGATACCATAACCCCCATTTTACTAATGAGAAAACTGAGGCTCACTGAGGTCAAATAGCTCGCTTCTGTTTTTGTAGCGAGGAGGAAGAACCACACGTGTCTGAGGAAGCTAATGTCCATAACGTCCAAGCTAGGTTGATAGATCTTTTTTTCTTGTTGTGGAACAACATATGACTTGTATCCTTTTCATGAGCGCTGATAACCCAGACCAGCTGTATTAACCCATTCAGCATTGCAGGATGATGTCCAGGTTCTCTAGAGTGATACAGGAGGCTGGTCAGAGTCCAAACCCACACCCTCCTCTCCAGGCTCAGCCTCCCACACCGAGCTTGTCTGCCTGCAGGAATTATTTTCAGTTGCCCAGGGCACCGGGACGGCTTTTGTAGGTGGTATTTGGCTCAAGGGATGTCCTTCCTCCTCTTCTTCTCCTGGCTGACTTCTTACAGTCCTTCCAGAATGAGTGTGAGTATCACCCCCTCTCCCCTTCCCTAAGCTGAAGAAAAAAATGAGAGCGATACCACCCGACACACTGGATGTCTCCTGGGCAGCTCTATAGACCATCATTGCTGTTCTCCACACAATAAAATTGTGGGATACTGACTCCTTGTTCAGGGCTTTGCTGACAATCCCACACCCCTGTCCCCTTTCATCATCTGGAAGGAAGGACCCAGAAAAGAGAGGGGAACAGGCCCTGACCATCACTGGTGATGGACTGTTGTAGCAGCCTAAGGAACCCATGGTTTGTACCCATACCTTAGAGTGGCCAGGCTGGTTCCCATAGCCTCCTTTTAGCAGCGGCTAAAGGGAAAAATCAGACAATTAAAATGTACTCAATAGATTTGAGACATCTGTGGATATCATGAACCAAAACAGCTATTATATTATAGCAATTTCTAACACTTGCGTAATTCAAAAATTAAATAGCTGCAGCCACTACTACGGTAGCATGTTATAATTGTGTGTTACAGTGTGTGTGTTTATAATTGACTTCGAGCTGTGGGTCGCCCGGCAGGGAGGTGGGTACTTTGTGGAAGTGGCCAGGCTGCCAATTTAGAGGACTGAGATTTCACTTTCTGGTGGGGTGATTGGGCAAATACCCTACTTTTCTGGAGCTTCTGTTTCTTTCTATGTAAGATGGTAGTAATAGGCTCCCCGGCATTGTTTGAGAGGCCAAATGACAGCGGGATTGTGAAAAGCGCTTTGTAAACTGTAGCATGCTCTAAAGGAGGGGGGAAATGGTGGTATTATTCCCGAAAATGTTAGAGGAACTTATCCAGTATATCTCTGTCCGGGTTTAACCTGGAGGGGCTAATTCGGGGAACTCAGCAGCAGCAGGGCAGGAAACTGGTGCAGCAAAACCCTTTTGGAAGCAGGGGAAGAATCCTATGGAATGAAGGAGAATGGCAAATCAAACCTCGTGGAGACTCTCCTTGAAAGATTACGGGATGAAAAATTAACTTGGCACTGTTGGGGGTGGGAATGTGGATGGCTGCCCTGGATGCCCCCATCTTCAGCCTCCGGACACTTTCCTTCCCCAAAGCCATTTTAGTCAAAGGTCATGTGTGAGTCTTGTCAAAGGCCAGCTTCCAATGGAATCATTGTCCCCCGGGACAGCGGCCCCCTGACTACATCTGCATTGGAGAAATCCCAAAAGCAAACGGCCCAGTGCAAACAAGAGCAGCCCGGGGCAGCCGTCCCGGGGCAGAGCTCACAGGTCCGCCGGCCCGCAGCAGAGGCCGCGTCCGCAGCGCCGGGGCCGGACCAGACGCCCAGACGCCCGCAGCATGACCCGCCGCGCCGATCGGGTACGGTAGGCGCCTCTCTCTCTCTCTCTCTTTCTCTCCCCGTCCTCCATTGCTGGGGCTCCCGAGTCCAAGCTGCTGTGCCGTCCGCCCGGGAAACCTTGCAAAGGGCCTCCGGATTTGCCGGAAAACGGTCCCTGTTGGGCTGCGTTCCCGTGCACTCAGCTGGAGCAATTTCCAGGCGCGCAAGATGCAGAGCTGAACTCGTTTCGAGTTTTCGTTGCCAGAGAAATGTGTGGGTTTGTAAATACCGTGTATCTCGTTTCTGGAAAACGAGCCGGTGGGACTTGCGGAGAGGGGTCGTGGACGAGTCTCCGTTCGCCCAAGGGCCCGAACCCGTGCCCAGCGGGAGCTCCCCCGGGCACTGGCAGGCTCAGGGTGCTGTGAGCCGTCTCCTCCCAGGGCCGCGGGCGGCTCCGCGTTTTGTTTATTACCTGTTGCACAAGGGCTTTGCAGGAAGGATGGGGATTTTTAAAGCCATCTGTTTCAGTCATGTTCCCTGGGATCCTACACTTGTGTCCAAAGGAAAGAGAATCATCTTGCAGATGGAGGGAGCCCCTTCCGCACGGCCGGGACCCCTCCTGGGCTCCACAAAGGAAAGATTTGATTGGCGTGCACACAGCGGGCAAGCCAGTCTCTCTCGGCCCTTTGTACTTAACTATTTGAACAAGTCTTTCAAATGGATCTGGCTAATTTTGGATAAGCGTTGAGGGAGTCCGGGGTCTCCACTGAGTAGGGGTGCTTTTGATCTGCACTTGGAAATCTCCCAGGGCAAACAGAGCAGGTGGGGAGGATGGGAAGGGGCAGTGGGCACAGCCGGTGTGCAGGCGCAAGTGGTGGGTCAAAGGGTTTCCACTGCTGCCCTGCCACACTCTGGTTTCATTTTAACAGGTTAAGCCCAGAGCCATTTCTCACTGATAAAGGGAGTGAAAACAAAAGCCTTTCTAGCGCTCAGCAGGACAGAGAGGGAAGCCGGCGGTGGTATTTGTTGATGTATTTATCTCATGCTCAGATCCATGGAGGATACGAGGTTCTCCACACTCAGCTGGTTACATGTTAACGGAGCTTCCGCTCTTCCCCATCTCCATTTTGTCCTCCACCTTCCCACCAAACTTTTTGAGAGTGGGTGACACTGGCTGTCTCCACTCCCTCAGGACCCAGGGACGGCTTCACACCCCTTTGGGTGGCATCTACCCTGGCTTCTGCAGGCAGAGCTTGGTCAGGGCCACCAGAGACCTCTCTGAACCCGAGAGCAAGTTCAGCTTTCTCTGGCTTCTCTGTGTCGTTTTGTACCCTTGGTCGTCCCCTCCCCCACCCCCTCTTTATCTCCTGACTCTGTCCTGGATTCCCTCTGAATTTCTCAGTGCCGATTTAAGGCCTTTAAAAGTCTCCCCTTCAGCAGAGAATCCTCGATTCACTTCCCTTTTCGTCCCCTGGGAAATCTCATCTGCTCCCAAGGCTGCAACCATTACATACAAATCTGCCACTTATTCTGATCTTTCTCATAAATACCAACATTTTACATGAAACATCTCCACTTTGATGTCCTGGGGAGCACCTTTAGATCACCGTGTTCTAAACTGAACTTGTCTTCTCCCTCTTCCTCCTAGGCCTGCTCCTCTTCTCCCATTCGCCACGACTCACATGGCATGCCCCGGGTCCAAGCCACACACTGCAGCATCATCCTAAGTAACTTTCTCTCTTTCATTCACCCCTAATCAGTCCCCGAGTTTCTACTGCACCAAGTCTCTCTTCTACCCGCTTCATACAGTTCACACACATCCCTGCGTCTCCATCTTACCTGCCATTGTCTTAGTTGAAGTCAGTACCTCTCCACATTCCATTCGAGTCAAAGTTTCCCACTCATGGGCCAGTCCTACCCATCCCACGCCCTCTATCTTGTCACCCAACACACTGTCCAATGATCTTTCTAAAATGTAAATCTCATACAGATCTTTTCTAAAAAGCCTTCAGTAGATTCCTCTTTTTTTTCCATGTTGTGCCAGTGTGCACAGCTTCTCCACGACTGGCATTTTACCCTGCCCTGCAATTTCATCTCTTATCCTTTCCTTCCTCTCCACATTTTATGCACATTGTTTGCAAATTTAGGCATATTAAGCTATTTATGAAACATGACTTTTCTCCTTGCCCTTCTCTTGGGTCTATGTCTCTATTTTTCCTTGAAGACTCAGCTGAGAGCTACTTTCTCTTGGAAACTACCCAGACCATCTGCTCCCTATCCTCCGGAATGGGTTAGGTGGCCCTCCCATATTCTTCCAGAGCTTACTTTATTCCTTCTGTCAGAGCATTTGCCATTCCTTCTTGCACATATCTATTTATTTGTCTGTCTCCTACTGGCCCGGGAACGCCTCAAGGGCAGGGATCAGCCCTTTTTGTCTTAACATCCTTAGAGCCTATTACCTGGACCCAACTGGGATGCTCAGTGAATTTGTGTGAATTCTTGTGCCATTCTTGTCAATGGCTATTATGTTCAGGCATTGAATAGGATGAGAGAGATACAATCTATAAATACAGTATGGTAAAGGATGAAGAGCAAAGGTCAACCATGATTATCAGGAAAAGGCATGGTCTTCACCTTTTTAACAAAAGAATGGTTTAGACTTTCCCCCAAGTCTCCCAGCTCACTCTCCAGTCCACATCTCAACTCATGAGCTTCTCTGATTACTCCCTGCACCTACCTAACCTTGTTGAAGACCTGGAAGAGCTGCAGGAAAAGCCATTTGCAGGTTTGCTTTGGCTCTGTGAAGGTGAAGGAGTCCTTTGCAGCTGGAAGCCAGCAGGGGAAGAGGGCCATAGGGAAGATAGGTGGGCTTCTAGGAGAGCCTTTTGATTAAGCTGCTACCAAAGACACAAGCTGGTATCATCTGATACCAGGTCTGCAAGACCTCGGAAGGGACCAGCAGAGGAGATCTCTAAGGGTGGCTCGAGTGTGGTAGAGGTTTTGGGAGACTAGAGAGGAGAAAATGCAGCTTTGGTTTTCCAAAAAGAGAAGTATGTGCGTCTGAAACTCTAGACGGAGGTGAGTGATGGTTAGGTTCGATAGAGAGTTATTGAAATTGCAAGTTGTTCTTGTTTGGAGCCATAGTTCTTTCAAGATCTGGATGGACATTACTCTTCTCAGTAAAAATGGACAAGATGCAGCACAGGGCACTTTCTGTAAACTTTCAGGAAGTTCATACAAGTCCACTCTTGGATTCCTTTGAGTTGACATGAACCTCAGGTTAAGAATCTCTAGTCAAAGGTTAAAAAAAAAAAAAAAAGAATCTCTAGTCAAAGGATTAATTCATTCGGCAGATATTTGGGAGGGTAGGTGGTGATTAGTAGGAGCCAGCATACATCCAATTAAGCATATTTTCTCTTTTGAGAGGATCCCAGTGTAATGTGTGGTATTGAACCTGGGGTCACAGGACCTGGGCTCACATTCCTGCTCTGGTGCTCACTAGTGTGTGACTTTCTCTCTGAATCACAGTTGGATTATCTATTAAAAAGGGATAATGGGTGTTGGGAATTTTAACTAAAATAAAGCACCTGGAATAGGGTTATACCTAATTATCACCAATCAGTTCAAAACCTTGACTTCAGGAAGGGCCCAGATCTTACAATATTCTTGGATTAGAGGATGCATGTGGGCTAAATTACTACCTGGTTCAATGTGTTTGTTAAAGGCTATTGGATTAACAGGTGGATGTCTTTGGTGGTATGCTCTGGGCTCTGTTCTTATCCCTCTTTTATTCAATATCATTGACATCCATGAAGGCATAATACATCAATCATACTTACTTAGAAAAAGGCGTAAGGATTAGGAGCACAAAAACTATTAATCATTTATAGTCTATTTTGGCTTTTTGCATTGTGGGAAAGTATGCAGAAATAGATATAAAATGTATTGTGCATAGGTCATAAAAGTCAATTGCAAAGCATTGGGTGTATCTGTGTGAGAAGGAGAAGTGTGGGGAAGTGAGTAGAGAGAGGAAAAGGGATAAAGAGAGGGGAAGAGAGGAGGGGCAAAGAGGCAGGGGCAGGAAGTGACAGAGGGAAAGTTTAAGATAAAAGTCATGACTTCATACAATTAAGGTTTAGGAGTTTAAACTGACAATAAAATCAATAGTGAGTGGTATCCTCTAAAATAATGTTAGGTTTTATTTTAAAAGGTATAGAATATAGATCATGGAAGGTGACAGTCATTCTCCTCTGTATTGTGCAGACCATATCAATTATATCTAGTTCTGGTTGATACATGTTAACCCATTAGCATTTTTAAAGCATTTATTATGTACCAATCATTGTGCCAGATGCTAATGATAATGGTGCTAAAAAAGTTAGACTTGCTTTCATGGAGTTCACAATATAGCAAAGGTATTAGAAGAATAAGCAGCTGATCTAAATTCAATGTTATACTTGCTTTAGTAGGGGAAGCTTATGTCCCTATGGAACTACTTAACAAGGAATATTTAATGCAGACTTAGTGGGACCAGGGTAGACTTCTTAGAGGAAGTGCTATTTAAACTGAGTCCAAAAGGCTGAGTTAGGATTCTCAAGGTGCAGGTGGTGGAGGGAAGAGAGTTCCAAACGTAGGTGACAGTGCCTTTAGTAGGCTGAACTGAAATGGGGGTGGGTGTGGGGAGAGCAGAGAGATGAGGGGATGAGAAAGAAGAGAGAGAGTGGTGGTAGGGCCCAGACCTTCATGTGGCGGAGCTGTAATTGATCCCTAGGAGAGATTCATTAAGGGAATCATTAAGGTTATGAGCAGGGCAGGGTCCCAACCAGTTTTAAGTTTTGGAAAGATCATTCTGGCTGCAGAATGGACACTGGGCTGGAGGGAGGTTGGTGAGGGGAGGTGTTGTGGTGACATAAACAAAAGAGGATGGTGACCCCAACCCCCATGGTAGAGGGAAGAGGACAAGAGTAGAACAATTAAGCTCACGGGGAGATACAAAGCAAATAGAGACCACCTGTGGGAAAGCTGTAGGAAGGTGGCTGCAGGACCTCTCCCTGCCAAGGGGAAGACCTAGAGGGCTCTGATGTCTGTCTTCCCATCTTTCACTCTCATGTGGAAGGGAGATTAGCATTGTGCTTGTCTCTCTGAGGTGACAGAGCTGGGCCAAAGGGGTGGGAGACACAGGGAGGTAAATTTCACTTTAATACAAGAAGGAGTTTTCTAACAGCTCTTCCAAGCAATGAGCATTTTGTCACAGAGATATTTGAACAAAAACAAACACTTGGTAACTATTCTTGGAAGAGTTGGAGAAGCAGGAAGAGAGGAGGCCAGGCTGGGTGGGCACTGACATTTCCTTCCAACTCTGAGATTCCAGGATTCTGCATGTAAAGTTCCAGTATCTCAGCCTGGCATTTAAGGGCCGGTGTGATCCGGGCCTTTGTAGGGTGCCCATAGGTCCTGGTTTCCCTGAGCAGTCCTAGTGCAGGCCTGCTGTCTCCTGGTAGCTCTTGAGAATTCCCACTTTCACTGCTGAAGGGTCTTGGTTTGAACAATAAATTTTCTGACTATTCATCCCCCTAACTTAATATTCCTGCCTGGTCCCCTGGCATCCTGTTAGAAGCGCTAGGAATGAAGCATACTGAACCATTTGTTAGTTTCAGAGGAGACTCGGCTTGTTGCTGCATGTTTGTTTACTTTTGCCCTTTCCTATGTCAAGAACACCCCTCCTCTGTCCAACTGATTTACCTCATTGAGAAGATACTTTGTCATCAAGGCCTGACCTAAATCAAATGCTGAGTCCTTCATCAGGGCTTCCTTTAGCGTCCTAGACTGCATTATAGTGTTGAGTACATAATTATTTTTATACTTATTTTCTCCTTCTATTAGCCCCTAGAAGTCCAGTACCAACATCTATGAAACATACAGTAACCCTATGGTTAAAAATGGTGCTAGGTCTAAGGCAAGAACCTTTCAGAAGGAAATTTCCATTTATTAAAAAAAGTCATATTTTCATTTTATAAGGGGTACACGCATTTTGCAGGAAAAAGTTAAATAAGGAAAGTACCCAAAAGAAACAAAAAATTGTCTACAATCTCAGTACCTGGAGATAAGCATATTAACACATGGGTGAATATCTGCCTATACTTTTATGCGCAAGTAGTCTTAAAATCAGAATCATGAGAACCCTTCTGTAACCCGTTTTTCACTTAACAACATACCAAGAGTATTACCCCATGACATTATATCTTTTTCAAAAACATGATTTTCAACGCGTGCATTGTGTTCCATTCTGCTGTCTCATGATTTGTTTAACAAACTCCTCTTGGTGGACATCAGGCTGTTTCTACTTTTTTGATGGTACAAATAATGTTATGGTTACCCCCTGAGACAGATGCCCATGCACCCATATATCTGTTCTATGTGGAACATTTATAATTTCTAAAATGACAAGACATTTTATAACAAAAATAAGGATACTGAGTTGCTAAGAAGGTAAGAATTTAAAAAAAAAGTTTAATTTTACTTTTATTTTTTAATTTTTAAAATTTTAAAAAAGATTTACTTATTTACTTTAGAGAGAGAAAGCACGAGTGTGGGGCAGGGGCAGGAGAGGGAGAGAAAGAATCTCCAGTCGACTCCCCACTGAGTGTGGAGCCTGGCATGGGACTTGATCTCATGAACCTGAGATCATGACCTTGAGATCATGACCTGAGCCAAAATCAAGTCAAACACTTGACCAATGGAGTCATCCAGGCGCCCCTAATTTCACTTTTAAAAACTTCATTCCTATTCCATGTTATATAGATGTATAATATATAAGATTTTTTATTTATATGTGTGTTTATACTTACTAGTTTTTTTTAAATTTAATGAAAGCATCTGATTTGGAAATGTGTCAACAGTCAGTAAGCTTGATGCAGAAGTGACTGATAGCCAATAAATATGTTTCTTAAAGAACTGAGTTTGAAATCTAAAAACTTCCACATCTCTGTATCAGTGTGACAAATTTTTATTCCCAAGCTAAATATAAGGAAAAATGATGACATGTATGTTAGAGGATAAAGGTAATTCTATAAAAAGGACACTACCTAATGTTTTGTTGTCTAGAGAAGGTATGTGGCCATGGCTTTAGATCTTTATCCTGAAGTAAATAATTTATCATCATCTTAGACACTCAGCAAATAGGTAGGTCTCCATTGTAGAATGAAATGTTTTCATCTGAGAAGCAGGCCTTGATTAGGAAACACCGTGAATCAGTTTGGTGACTTCTTAACAAAATTAATGAAAGATGTTGTCATGCATTAAATTGTGTCTCTCCCTCACCTCCCAGTTGAAGTCCTAACCCCAAGTGCCTCAGAGTGTGACCTTATTTCGAGGTAAGAATTGGCTTACATGATTATGGAGGCCAAGAGGTCCCAAGATCTGTTGTCTGCAAGCTGGAGAATCAAGAAAACTGGTGGTGTAATTTAGTTTGAGTCCAAAGAATGGGAGGCTGATAGTTTAAGTCCCAGTCTAAGTCCAAAGGTGTGAGAATCAGGAGCATAGATCTATGAGGGCAGAAGAAGATGGATGTCCCAGCTTAAGCAAAAAGAGCAAATTTGTCCTTCCTCAACCTTTTTGTTCTATTCAGGACCTCAGTGGATTGCATGATGCATTGGTGAGGGTGATCTTTACTCAACTGACTCAAATGCTAATCCTTTCCAGAAACACCCTCATAGACATACCCAGAAATTTTTAGCTAACTACTAGGTCATCCCTTAGCCCAATCAAACAGGCACATAAAACTAACCATCACGGGGTCTTCACAGAGCTAATCAAAGTGATGTAAGGTCATCAGGGTGGGTCCTAATCCAATAGGACTGGTGTCCTTATATAAAAGGGAAATTTGACAGAGATACACACAGAGGTAAGAGGATGGGGAGAAACACAGGGAGAATTTGGCCATCTACAAAGCCAAGAAGAGAACCTTGGAACAGATCCCTCCCTCACAGCCCTTAGAGGGAACCAACCCTGCCGACACCTTGATTTTGGACTTCCAGCCTCCAGCACTGTAAGTCAATAAATTTCTGTTACTTAAGCCGTTCAGTACGTGATACTTTGTTATGGCTTAATACAAACTTAAATTAATACAGATTTCAGAAGTGCTTAATTCCCCGGCATGGTTTCACCTGGTAACACTAAAGACATTTTTTCCTCTTCAGTCATCAGAGATTCTACTGTTATTCATAGGAATGACGATGACAGTGTATTGCTGTTCCCAGCTAGCAAAGCATTTCCATATTCACAATCTCCTTTGACCCTGACCAAAGCATAAGAGATGATAATTCTTGTATCTCTGTTTTAGGGATAGGAATCGGGGGTTCTGAGAGATTCCAGGTTGCACAGGTTAGAAGTGGTAGAGCTGAAACTCAAACGTAGACCTTTTAATACGAAATACTAATACTTCATTACTTTCACCTTCATGGGCATGTCTTTAATGTCTGAAAACACATGGGTTGTGGCATGCTGAGCCACATTTCTCGGTCTCTCTCTCTCTCTCTCATTTTTTACTAAATCCCCTGAGAAAGATTTTATAATCCTACTTGTTGGAGGATATCTGATGCCTGAAGGCACCTACTCCTCCCACATCTTCATTATCAAATATTTATCAGGAATTTCAGCGCCCGTGTTTATGTGTAAAGAATACTTCTTCTCCACTTGGAAGCTTTGTTTACTGACAAACTGGGCTTGCAGTACACAGTTTGATTGCTGACAAATCCAATTGCAAAACTTTGGACGTGTTGGATATAATTGGGTTTTTCCATCATTAATACTGCTCAGATATTAATTCAACAGAGTGACATGAGGGGTGCCTCACAGTTTCCAGAAGCTGCTTGACTTTAATCAGCAGGAACAAATGCAAGATTATTGCACTTTTTCCTTGGGTGACCTAAGCTTGTTCTTGGCACCCGTGAGCGCAGAGCTCTGGTTGTCTCATAGTGTTTCAGTGGCTTCTACCCAGGGGACTTATTAGTTTTGAACCTTGGGGATAATTCCATAAGAATGTAATTCTTTTCCTCCCTGAAGGAACAGAATGTTGCTTGTGTTGGGTTATTCCTGTTGTGGGACAAAACCAGTGGCTTCCAAATTGTGGAATCATAGAGGTCCATAGGTAAGTTTGTCAGATTTAGGAAGAAACAGAGAAGCAAAACAAAACAGGCCACAATAACACCAGGAAACCCCAGGATTCCCCAGTTGAATACCAACTTCAAATAATCAATGATTACCTTTTTAGTGTAAGTGTGTCCTCAATATTGAAAATACTAAAAGACGATTGTCTCCGGCAGCCCTACCTATAGAGTAATATTAGGGGTAGAGTGTTGATAATTTTTCAATATTTCCAAAAAGTCTATGAAAGTTATACATTTACCCAAGTAAGGCTTCAGAGGTTCCTGACAATGTTAAATCTGCTTGATTTCGGTTGGGATTTTTTTGACCTGACTTGAAAGCACTGGTCATCTCACGCTGAAACCATAATTATACTATCTTTTTTGATGACTTGTTGTATGCTAGGGATCATGCAAAGCACATACATTATCTCGTGTAATCTTCAAAACCAGAGTTTGGCAAATTATAGCCTGTAGGCCAAATCTGGTTGCTGCCTGTTTTGTAAACAAACTTTTATTGGAACCCAGCCAACCCCCTTTGTTTCTGTAGAGTCTGTGTGTGCTTTCAGCTACAATAGCAAGTTGAGTAGTTATGATACGGATCACTGCGTGGGCGTGCAAGACCTAAGATATTTATGATCTGGCCCTTTACAGAAAAAGTTTGCCTGCACCTGTCAAAACCACCTTTGAAGGAGTTACTGTTATTCTCATCTTCTTTAGAATGAGAAAAAGTGAAGGGTAAATAACTCAGCAAGGTCTCACAGCTCTTAGGAGGCCAGTGCCTTAGGCGTGAAGCGACTGGGGCTTCTTACAGCTCTTAGAATTCAAACCAAGTTCTGTTGAATTCCAAAACTTCTGCTCTTTCTACAGCTAATTTGAAGGCTGATTGTAGATTACATTTGTCCTAAGTGGGCTTAACAATGGGGAAACTGATTTATTATTTCTTATTAAATGCCATCCATCTCCAAGACAAGGCAGACGGGATGCATAGTGGTTCAGTGCTCAGGATCTGTTTAAACCCCTTCTCTACCGCTCCAATCCTCTGTACCTCTGTTTCTGCCCTCATAAATTACAGATGACAGTAGTACCTATAGGTGTGATTGTTACTCAGGTTAAATGAGATGATGTCTAAGAAGAAATTAGAAGAGAACAGGACATGTAGTCCACATGACATTTGTTATTTTTAGCACAAATCACTATTATTTCAAACTAGGGGTTAGAAAAGAGTTTGGGGGAAGTTGGGGACATCTGCCATGGCTGGTAGACAGAACACCTCAACCAGGAAGCCTACAGAGCACGGCGGCCCCTGCTTGTTGGATGACAGCTAGGAAAGATGCTCT
The DNA here is from genome assembly GCF_002007445.2 of Ailuropoda melanoleuca. NCBI lineage: Eukaryota > Metazoa > Chordata > Mammalia > Carnivora > Ursidae > Ailuropoda > Ailuropoda melanoleuca. Next base: position 84,382,986 of record NC_048226.1, on the reverse strand, counting down.
TCCGACCTCTCTGTGACAGATGTCTTTGGCCTGAGCATGTCTGTTCATCCTTGGCTGGCCACGTTGCCTTGGGAAGGCATGTTGTGAGATGTTACAGGATGTTCATCCAGGGCTCGCTGGATCCTAAACCCCTTATTACTATTACCCCTGATTATTTATAGTCTTCACATCCACTCCCAGTGGCTCTAAATTGACTAAAAATGTAGTCAGCCTGCCAGAGAACGACCTTCCTAAATAACACAAGACAAGCAATTTTCCTAAGAAACACCTCAATCTATAATTTGATCCTTAGGCAAAAACAAGGAAGAAAAAAAAAACAAACCCAGTTTTTACCAGTACTCTCACCCTCCAAAGTGAATTTTTCTGTATGGAATCACTAGGAATAAAATTTATATGTAGAACATGTGAAGCGTATTAGAATAGCCTTGATGTTTTGAGGAGATAGGGGATCAAGTTGTTCCCTGAAAGGGATGAGAGTGGCAGGCTTGAAAAGCCTGGAAAAATTTTTGACGTTGTATACAAACGCTTGAGTGGCTAGTCAATGTGAACTGACTAAAGACACGGCCGAGGCCCCAGAGGCTTTGTTCAAGGGAGGCGGTGTGTGTGGACATCAGCAGCAGGGGTTTGCAATTTCCCCAGCATGTCTTGGGTGTGTGAGAACAGGGACAAGAAAGTGGCATTATTTTTCTAAGGTTGAGGCTTCGTGCTCTGCTAGAATCTAGAGAATTCTTGAGAACTCTGGCCTTGGGGGCCAGGCTGGGGAAGGACAGAAGGTGAAGGCCCCAGCCAACCCTGCTGCCATTTCACAGAGAGTACAGCTGCAGGACACATGCCTGATCTGTTTTCTCCTGTCTGAACCCTCCACACTCAGGTTACCATTTCCTTCCTCTTTCTCCACCATCTTCTTCCTTTGTTAATTTATTCAACCAATATTAATTAAATGTCTCTGTGTGCCAGGCACCATGCTAGGCTCTGGAGATAACAGGGAAGGGGCATAGACTCGCTAATATTCTGGAGCTTACAGTCCAGTGGGAGAGACACACATGCCAGGAGTTAGGGTAAGTATTGCAAGACAAAAAGGTGAGGGGGGACCAGGGAGCAAGCAACACGGTCAAGGGCTCTCTGAGCTGCGAACTGAAGGCTCACGAGAGCAGATGAGTCTGATGTGTTTGTTTCCACATTCATCCAGGTAGAAAGTGGCAGCACTGGAGTTCGAACCTAGGTTCAAGCCTGACTCTAAGAACTGTCCACTTTTCCCTAAATCTTTACCAGAAAAGAATCATACTTGCTCTCAAAATGTTTCCATTTAGCCGTGTTGTATTCCCATGAAGCAACTTGAACCGCACGAAGGAAAATCATTCATTCATTCACCCAGTCTGGTCATCGACGAGGGGTCAGCCACAATGTGCGTGTGAGTGCAAAGCACAGCTGTGAGCAGCACTGCTGCGAGTGCTGAGGCAAGCATTGTTAGGCTGGAGTTGACGTGATGCAGAGAGTCGGCATACCCTTCAAATTCATCACAATGCCTCCTTGAGTCCATAGGATGGGCCCTCATTAAAATGCAGGCCATGAGCATCCCACTTGTTTATGCCTTTTATTCCTAAACAAACAGCAGCCTAAGAAAGAGGCCAACGAGGCAATGCAGGACACAAGTCCGCCTGGAAATGCAGCTATTTCCGAGAGGTTGGGCTGATGCCAGCAGGTTGCCACTGCACCGTGAACTCTGCTGTCACTTGGCACTCTGGGGCTCAAGGGTAATATTGCCCACCGTGCTAATTACACACCGGCACCCGCTGCCAAGCAAGGCTGAGATGGTCTGAATATTAGAGGGGGCAGCCATCTTTCTGTCTGTCTGGGAATTCGGCTGGTCCAGATGCAGAAGGTTCGAGACTTTCTGTACCAGATGCTGGAGAACTTTCAGGAATGGTGGAGAGGTAGTCCCTGTCCTCAGAAACTTTCAGTTCAGTGAGAATTTCGGACAGAACAAACACAACAGATGGGGCAAGGTGTGGTGGAAAGATCAGGGACTTTGAGCCATTCAGACGGGGTGTAAATCCTTTCCCCACCACTTCCTGTGTAGCTGTGAGCTAATTATTTCATCTCTCTGAGTCTTGGTTCTTGACTCATAAAATAGGATTCTTTACTTCATGCGATTACATAAGGTCACTACATATGTAATGTAATGGTAGATGGTAATTATTATAACCGTTGTTATAGCTATTATTGTCATTATCAGAATATGGCAGATTCTTGTTTTAACACTGGATGACTTTTGGCAAATTATTCAAACTCTTCATCTGTAAAGTAGGATAATCCTAATGGCTTTATTTGTGTGGTTAAAGGGCTAACTATGGTTCTCAACGTTCCCACCACCCTGTTTTATTCTTTACCCATACCTCTTATCACTAATTGACATATTTGTATATTTTACATCTTTTCCCTCCAACAAAATGTAAGCTCCATGAGCAGGCATTTGGGTTCTTTTGTTCATTGCTGTGTCTTTTCTGCCTGAAACAGTATTTGCTGCATAAAAGGATGACTGAGTGAATGCGTGCTAAACCCTATGTTAAATGTTTGGCTCGTGGTTGACTCCCGGTAGGGGTTACTGTGCTCAGTGCCATTATTATGATCAGAATGTGTTGTGCAGTGAGAGGAACCAATACAGGAAATTTGCTGCCAGCTCCGTCAGGCGGCGATCTTTGTCCTTAGCACTGACATCTCATCAACTGTGTTGTCATTGGGTAAAACAACTGGGTCATTGTCAATAGTAAGGTCACATGAGATTAACTGCAAAAAGAAGAGTTAGAGAATTTTTGTCAATTCTCAGGAAGAAGGGGAAACAGCAGCAGAAAGGGAGAGAAGACTGGGAAAAGGAGAAAATAGCATCTTTTGCAAAGTGCTCTATCACCTGAGGCCAGCGGCTACGAGGCTGTGATTGAGCTCAGCCAGCTCCAAACCTTGAAGGTGTGCAGAACCAGCTGCTCGGTGAGGGGACACAAAAAGAATGCACTGGTAGAATGGCTCCAACCTGCAGTTGGGGCCAAAATGAGAAACTGTTCTTTACAGAGTCAGTTCTGTGTCTGAACTCTTTTCTTTTCTTTTTTTTTTTTTTAAAGATTTGTTTATTTATTTGAGGAGAGAGAGTGGGGGGGGAGGGTCAGAGGAAGAGGGAGAGAGAGAGAATCTCAAGCAGACTCCACGATGAGCACGGAGCCCAACACAGGGCTCCATCCCAAGACCCTGAGATAGGACCTGAGCCGAAATCAAGAGTCTGATGCTTAACTGACTGAGCCACCCAGGTGCCCCTGTATTTGAACTCTGAAAGGCACTAAGAGAAAAACTCCTCAACTGCCCTCTACATGTGAGATTGGATGACTTTTTTTTTTTTAAAAAGTAATAAACTAAATGAATCATAACATAGTGGACTATAATAGAAGTCCTCAGAAGCTAGACTCTGGTTAGGCAGACCAGAGTTTGAATGAATTTGCAAGAACTTGGGCAAATTACTTAAACTTCTGTGAGCCTCTGTCAAGAAGAGAAACCAATATGTACTTTGCAAGACTGTTGAGAGAATCTCTGTGCAATGTCTGGCATATTCTATGTGCTCAATAGATGGTAGCTGTTATTATTAACAATTAATACCACAAGGACCTTTTTACTTAATCCCCATAACAACTCTGTGAGGGAGGTGTTGGTAACACTCCCGTTTTACATATTTGGAAGCAGAGGTCTAGCGAGGTTTCCTAACTCAGGCCACACAGCTAGTGAGCATCTGAGCTATGACTCTAACTAAGCCCGACAGCCGAGGATTTTAGTAATTAACAAGTTGTATAACATCTCTCATTAGAGCCACAGAAGTTTAGTGGGACGATGTAAGGTCCAGAACGTCTGCATTCTCTTGCATAATACTCTAGTGGCAAGCTGAGGTCATTGTATTTCAACTTTGCAGTGGCTCTCTGTTTACAAAGGCTTATAAGAGGCCTATAAGGCTAGGAGAGGCGGTGTAAGGTCAGCTCATTTTATGCCTGTCTTTTAGATCTACCCAGAGTAGATTGCTTCATCTCTTGCTTAAGTCCATCAAATGGTTTTGTGAAAGACGTTTCTCCTTTGTTTAGCCCAGCCCTGACCAGTGTTCTCTTTCATTTACATAAATTAAATTGTGCATGCCAATTATATGCCTATTACTATATGTACATTTCCTTCAGGAGATGAAATAGTAAGAACAAAGTGTGTATAAGGATCCTTACCTTTCCTTTTGATTTATCCAGAAAAAATAAAAGTGAATTCTGGTTATTTAATTTAATTTGAGTAGTTATTTTCTGGTCATTACAGAGAGAAAACTCAGCTCCCTAAGAGTTTATTTTTTTAAAGATCTGTTTGTTTGTTTGTTTGTTTGTTTGAGGGGGAGGGGGCAGAGGGAGAGGGAGAGAGAATCTCAAGCAGACTCCCCACTGAGCAAAGAGCCCCATGTGGGGCTCGATCCCACAATCCTGAGATCATGACCTGAGCTGAAATCAAGAGTCAGATGTTACCCAGGAGCCCCACCCTAAGACAGTTTGAAGAAGAGAGGAAGGTAATAGAAGCCTAGGGTCGGAGGATGTAAAATATTGTGTAGCCCATCTTCCTCTGAATTTCAATACGTTACCATAATTCCTTAACAGCCTTAACAGCCTGTTCATGAATAGTGCCCGTGAGTTCATTTTTTGTAAGAGAACCCTGGGAGTACTGATTGCTAGAAAGTGCTTCTTATGAGGTGAAACTTGCTTCTCTGTAACTTCTAGTTTTGCCTGAGGTGGTACACAAAATAAAACTCATATGTCTTGTATTGCCCTTAGAGTATTTGAGAGAGACAACCACACCCAGCTGCTTCTGTCATTCGTGCAAGGCACCCAGGCTGCATAGGCTCTTCAACTATTGGCCATCGGGGAGCTCATGAAATATCCATTCTCTAAAGACCAGTTGGATGAGCCTTTTGAAACAAATCAGATCATGTCACTGCCTGATTGAAATGCCTCCCCACCAGTAGCTTCTCATCACACCCAAAATGAAACACAAATGCTCCACCGTGACCTGTGAGGTCTTGCATGAACGAGTACCCAGTAGCCTCTTTGAGATCATCTGGGATTGTTCCTCCCGCTCTACTCCCCCCAGTACTGGCCTTCCTATATGGACTGGGCTGCTGCTACCTTAGGGCCTCCCCACTTGCTATTCCTTCCAAGACACACCTGGTTCTTCCCTCACTTTAGATTTTTGTTCAGATGTCATCTCTGCAGAGAGACCTTCATTACCATTCAACTGAAAATAGTTGCTCCCTTTACTCTCTGTTCTCTTGCTCGGCTTTGTTTTCCTTATCACTTATCAACTATCTGGCATTATAATACATTTCTTCTCTCACTAGAGTGTGGGATCTTGAGGCAGAGGCTTTGTTCTGTTCACGGTGCATCCTGAATGCCTGATGCATACTAGGTACTCAATAAAAGTTTGGTGAATAAGTAAACAAATGAATAAGTGAATTAATGAGTGGGTTGGGTAACATGGACTCCTCATCATCCTAGTCATGCCTTTCTCAAGTAGTGACTTACTAAAACTTTTTTTTAAAAGATTTTATTTATTTGAGAGAGAGAGAATGAAAGAGAGTATGAGAGGGGGGAGGGTCAGAGGGAGAAACAGACTCTCTGCCAAGCAGGGAGCCTGATGTAGGGCTTGATCTCAGGACTCCAGGATCATGACCTAAGCCAAAAGCAGTTGCTTAACCAACTGAGCCACCCAGGCAGCCCATGTAGACCTATTAAAATGAGACATCCAAAGTGAACCCAATCCAGATGGGAGTCCAGGCTGTGCCAGGCTCAGCTGAGCTTTTCTCTCCTGGATTGGGCAGTAATTGTCTACTGAAGGAACCCAGGATATAATGAGGTCATTGAGAGCTGTGGTCAAGCGTGGACTTCTATAGAACCTGCAGGTAACAAAAACTCCCAGCTCTGTTTTACAAAAATTGCTATCAGAGAAACACCTAAAGGGGCAGGAAGATGGATCTTGTCTCCATTCTGCTATTCAAATATCCTGTGCAGAAAGATAATCTCAGGAGTATAACTGGCAGAATATATAAATTATATCTATAAGGCATCCAATAAAAAATCTGCAAGACAAGAGGGCTCCCTGGTAGTAGAGTGGAACAGAGCTTGAGTGAGCCAATTCTCAGCATCCCCCCCACATACCCATTGCATACCTCTATGACAGAACTCACCAGAGCATGCTTAACGAACTGTTGACTTCCACATTTCCCAGTTAAAACATGCTTTTTCTCTCAATACCCCTGATAGTCCTGGGACAGAGTATGCTTTTGATAACCATTAGCCTATGTTGTAGTGAGTGCTCATGAACTCTGCCTTGAATCAGTATTATATGAATTTGTAAAACTTTGGTTTCTCAAAGTTGAGGGCAATTGCCTGACAATGACCCGCCTTCTATCTGATCTCCTACCAGCCTTGAAATGACATGGCGATGATGCCCATGGTTCTGATCAGTCACTTCCTCATTACCAACAGATTCTTTTTTTGGGGTGAGAACTACATCAGCATAGAATAGAAGTTAATCTGTGGTTTCTGATATGTTCTGAATTAGGAGGCATTATCAAGTATTAAGACTTACCAAACATTTATCAGATTCTCTACTCTTAATAGACTCATGTTTCTCCCAGCAAAGAGTTAACATTCCCATTCCTTTTAGATCTTGCCAGTTTTATAATCCTCATTAGGAAATCATGGAGGAAAGAGGACTCCCCCACTTAATAGGTCCTTGGACGTGGGAAGGTTGCCTGGTATATTTGAGGTTGTTTTCTCATATATTGACAACGATAATACTGTGAAAGTTTTAAAGAAGGTTAAATAAAGCAATACATGTGTATATAGATGTCTCTAGTATGTTGTCTGGCAAAGAGCAGGCACTAGGAAATTATTAGCTACCACTTATGGAGTGTCTGGTCCATGCCAGGTGTGGTACCATTCATGCATACTTGTTTTCCCTTTCCCTCCACCCTGAGCTGTCATGATCTCTCCCAGTCACAGATACATTAGCTCTGTGACTTTGCCTATAAGCAGCCTTTCAGTTTTCCTGATCACAGAGTACGAAGAGTGAGTGAGCCTTGGTTCTTCTCACAGGGCTTTTTTTTTTTTTCTTTTTAAAGAAGTGTTCTTCAAATGCAAGGCATTTTTTTAAATCGAAGTGTAATTGACATATAACATTATATAGTTTCAGGTGTCCAACAGAATGATTCTATATTGGTATGTATTGCAAAATGATCACCACAATAAGTTTAGTTAATATCTGTCAGCAAACATGGCTAAAAAGAATTCTTTTTCTTTTCTTTTTTTTTTTTTAAAGATTTTATCCACTCATTTGACAGAGATAGAGACAGCCAGCGAGAGAGGGAACACAAGCAGGGGGAGTGGGAGAGGAAGAAGCAGGCCCACAGCGGAGGAGCCTGATGTGGGGCTCAATCCCACAACGCCAGGATCACGCCCTGAGCCGAAGGCAGACGCTCAACCGCTGTGCCACCCAGGCGCCCCAAGAATTCTTTTTCTTGAGAACTTTTATGATCTTCTCTTTTAGTGACTTTCAAATATGCAATACAGTATTATTAATTATAGTCACCATGCTGTACATTACATCCCCATGACTATTTTATATCTAGAAGTTTGTAACCTTTTGACCCCCTTCACCCATTTTGCCCACTCATTGTCCCCTGCCTCTGGGTCTATGAGCTTTTTAGCTTCTACCCATTAAGTAAGTTCATTCCGTGTTTGTCTTTTCTGTCTGACTTATTTTACTGAGCATAATGTCCTCAAGGCCCATCCATGTTGTTCCAACATTGTTATTGAATTCCCACAACTGTCCCACAAATTCTGATTACAGTTTGTTGCCATTAAGATTCAAGCCCCTTGAGATCTGTAGGCGAGAACTGGGTTTTCATTTTATTTTAAAGTAAAAAGGAAATAGGAAACTTGATTAAAGTACTACGGCAGAGGCCCCGAAGTACTCTGAAAGAGATCCTCCTATTTTTAGGAACGTAAAGGGTTTCATCACACATAGGGGCTGGTTAAAATAGGTCCACACCACGACTCAAATGCTTCAGTCCCTGTTAATTGAAAGGTTTGGAGGGTAACTGAGGTGACTCTGTACACAGCTTGGAAGGGCACTGACCTGAGAGCTGAAGGTCAGGGTTAATGTTCCTTTCCTGTGGGTCCAGATGCTTTGGAATTTGCTTCACTGCAGGGATAATCTCACTAGCTCTCTCTTTTTTTTAAGCAGCATTTTTTGAGATATAATTCATAAACCATACAAACCTACCCTTTTATTTATTTTTTTAATGATTTTTTATTGTATTATGTTAGTCACCATACAGTACATCCCCAGTTTCCGATGTAAAGTTTGATGCTTCATTAGTTGCGTATAACACCCAGTGCACCATGCAATATGTGCCCTCCTTACTACCCATCACCAGTCTATCCCAATCCCCCACTCCCCTCCCCTCTGAGGCCCTCAGTTTGTTTCTCATAGTCCATAGTCTCTCATGTTTCATTCCCCCTTCTGATTACCCCCCTTTTCTTTATCCCTTTCTTCCCCTACCGATCATCCTAGTTCTTATGTTCCATAGATGAGAGAAATCATATGATAATTGTCTTTCTCTGCTTGACTTATTTCACTTAGCATTATCTCCTCCAGTGCCGTCCATGTTGCAGCAAATGTTGAGAATTCGTTCTTTCTGATAGCTGAGTAATATTCCATTGTATATATGGACCACAGCTTCTTAATCCAGTCATCTGTTGAAGGGCATCTTGGCTCCTTCCACGATTTACCTATTGTGGACTATGCTGCTATGAACATTGGGGTGCATATGGCCCTCCTCTTTACTACGTCTGTATCTTTGGGGTAAACACCCAGTAGTGNTGGCTGGATCATAGGGTAGCTCAATTTTTAACTTTTTAAGGGACCTCCACACTGTTTTCCAGAGTGGCTGTACCAGCTTGCATTCCCACCAACAATGTACGAGGTATCCCCTTTCTCCACATCCTCTCCAGCAATTGTTGTTTCTTGCCTTGTCTATTTTTGCCTTTCTAACTGGTGTAAGGTGGTATCTCAGTGTGGTTTTGATTTGAATTTCCCTGATGGCTAATGATTTTGAACATTTTTTCATGTGTCTGTTAGCCATTTGTATGTCTTCATTGGAAAAGTGTCTGTTCATATCTTCTGCCCATTTTATGATTTGTTTATTTGTTTCTCGTGTATTGAGTTTGAGAAGTTCTTTGTAGATCTTGGATACCAGTCCTTTATCTGTGGTGTCCTTTGCAAATATATTCTCCCATTCCGTGGGCTGTCTCTTAGTTTTTTTGACTGTTTCCTTGGCTGTGCAGAAGCTCTTTATCCTGATAAAGTCCCATAAGTTCATTTTATCTTTTATTTCTCTTGCCTTTGGCGATGTGTCGTGAAAAAGGTTGCTCTGGCCGATGTCATAGAAGTTGCTGCCTATGTTCTCCTCTAGAATTTTGATGGATTCCTGGCTCACATCGAGGTCTTTCATCCATTTGGAGTTTATTTTTGTGTATGGTGTGAGAGAGTGGTCAAGTTTCATTCTTTTGCATGTAGCTGTCCAATTTTCCCAGCACCATTTATTGAAGAGACTGTCTTTTTTCCACCGGATGTTTTTTCCTGCTTTATCAAAGATTAGTTGCCCAAAGAGCCGAGGGTCCATTTCTGGGTTCTCTATTCTGTTCCATTGGTCGATGTGTCTGTTTTTGTGCCAGTACCATGCTGTCTTTGTGATCACAGCTTTGTAGTACAGCTCGAAATCCGGCATTGTGATGCCCCCAGCTTTGTTTTTCCTTTTCAACAGTTCCTTGGAGATTCGGGGCCTTTTCTGGTTCCATACAAATTTAAGGACTATTTGTTCCAGTTCTTTGAAAAATGTCCTCGGTATTTTGATCGGGATAGCATTGAAAGTGTAGATTGCTCTGGGTAGAATGGACATTTTAACTATGTTAATTCTACCAATCCATGAGCATGGAATATTTTTCCATCTTTTTATGTCTTCCTCAATATCTTTCAAAAGTGATCTATAGTTTCTAGGATATAGGTCCTTTACGTCTCTGGTTAAGTTAATTCCAAGGTAACGTATGGTTTTTGGTGTTATTGTAAATGGGATGGATTCCCTAATTTCTCTTTCTTCAGTCTCGTTATTCGTGTATAGAAATGCAACTGATTTCTGGGCATTGATTTTGTATCCTGCCACCTTACTGAATTGTTCTATAACTTCTAATAGTTTGGGAGTGGATTCCTTTGGGTTTTCCATATAGAGTATCATGTCATCTGCAAAGAGAGACAGTTTGACTTCTTCTTTGCCGATTTGGATACCTTTGATCCCTTTTTGTCTTCTGATTGCTGTTGCAAGGACTTCTAGTACTATGTTGAATAATAGTGGCGAGAGTGGGCATCCTTGTCGTGTTCCTGATCTTAAGGGAAAGGCTTCCAGCTTTTCCCCATTGAGAATAATGCTTGCAGTAGGCTTTTCATAGATGGCTTTTATGAGATTGAGAAATGTACCCTCTATTCCTACACTCTGAAGGGTTTTAATCAGGAAAGGATGCTGTATTTTGTCAAATGCTTTTTCTGCATCAATTGAGAGGATCATATGGTTCTTGAGTCTTTTCTTGTTGATATGATGTATCACATTGATTGATTTGCGAGTGTTGAACCATGCTTGCATCCCAGGTATGAATCCCACTTGGTCATGATGGATAATCCTTTTAATGTACTGTTGGATTCTATTAGCAAGGATCTTGTTGAGGATTTTGGCATCCATATTCATTAGAGAAATCGGTCTGTAATTCTCCTTTTTGAGGGGGTCTTTGCCTGGTTTGGGGATCAAGGTAATATTAGCCTCATAGAATGAGTTTGGTAGCTTTCCTTCTGTTTCTATTTTTTGAAATAGCTTTAGGAGAATAGGTATTATTTCTTCTTTGAATGTTTGGTAGAATTCCCCAGGAAAACCGTCTGGGCCTGGAGTTTTATTATTTGGAAGGTTGTTTATCACTGACTCAATTTCTTCATAGTTAATTGGCCTATTTAAGAAATCTATTTCTTCCTGTTTCAGTCTTGGTAGTTTATAGGTTTCCAGGAAGGCCTCCATCTCTTCCAGATTGTTTAGTTTTTTGGCATATAGCTGTTGATAAAAGTTTCTAATAATCCTTGCAATTTCAATGGTGCTGGTCGTGACCTCTCCCTTTTCAGTCATNACCTGTTTTGTGTCCCAGAGCATGATCTATTCTTGAGAATGTTCCATGGGCATTTGAATAGAATGAGTATTCTTTGGTTCTGGGGTGTAGTGTTCTATATATATCTATGAGGTCCAACTCGTCGAGTATGGCATTCAAAGCCTTTGATTCTTTGCTTAGTTTTTGCCAGGGTGTTCTGTCTATTTCTGATAGTGGGGTGTTGAGGTCCCCTACTATTACTGTGTTCTTATCTATATGTCTCTTTATTTTGGTTAAGAGTTGGCTTGTGTATCTTGCTGCTCCCCTGTTGGGGGCATATATATTAATAATTGTCATATCCACTTGTTGAATACTTCCTTTAAGAATAATATAGTGCCCTTCTGTATCTCTCTCTATGGCCTCTAGTTTAAAATCCAGTCTATCTGATATGAGAATTGCTACCCCAGCTTTCTTTTGAGGTCCGTTTGCGTGAAAGATGGTACTCCATCCCCTTACTCTAAGTCTGAATGCATCTTTGAGTTCAAAATGAGTCTCTCGTAGACAGCAAATGGATGGGTCATTTCTTTTTATCCAATCTGCAACCCCGTGTCATTTTATGGGAACGTTTAAACTGTTAACATTGGCACTGAGAACTGAGAGATAGAATTTTAATGATGCCATGTTGCCAGTAAAGTCTTTGTTTCTATCGATTGTGACTTTCTGTTCTGTATCACTCTTGGGGCCTTTTTACCTTTATAGAACCCCCCTTAATATCTCCTGTAGGGCTGGTTTCGTGGTTACGAAATTGATTAATGACTGGCGATTCTGGAACGTCTTTATTTCTCCATCAATCCTGAATGACAGCCTTGCTGGATAAAGGATCCTTGGCTGCATGTTTTTCTCTGAAAGAGCTTTAAAAATGCCCCCCCCCAACCCTTTCTCTCATTCCAGGTCTGTGTAGAGAGGTCTGACATAATTCTGATATCTTTGCCTTGGTACGTGAGAAATTTCTTTGCCCTGGCCGCTTTCAATGCTGTATCCTTGGATCTAATATTTGCGAATTGCACTATGATGTGATATGGCGTAGGTTTGTCATGGTTGAGCTTGGGAGGGGTCCTCTCTGCCTCTTGGACAGGAATGTTTGTTTCCCTCGCTAGATTAGGGAAGTTTTCAGCTACAATTTGTTCAAATATCTCTTCTAGACCTCTGTTTTTCTCCACCCCCTCGGGGATGCCGATGATTCTGACATTGGATCATTTCATTGAGTCAGTAATCTCCTGTAACCTTCATTCGTGGGCGTGGATTTTTCTAAGTCAAGCTTCTATTTTCGTTTTTTCCTCTACTAACCCATCCTCCAATTCGCTAATACGTTCCTCTGCTTCGGTGACCGTGGTCATCAGAGCCTCTAGTTTTGCCTGCATTTGGCTCATAGAATTTTTAATTTCTGTCAGATTCGCTCTCATTTCTGCCCTTAGGGATTCTATATTCTCAGTAACATTTTCGTTAATACTTTTTTCAAGTCTACTCATCATTTTGACCATTGTTACTCTGAGTTCCATTTCTGATAATTTGGTTACATCCATATCCATTATTTCTGTGGCAGAGGCCACAGACTCACTGTCTTTTCTTTGCTGGGCGGGGGGGGGTGCTTCTCCTTCTCGTCATTCTGATGAGGAGAGGTTGCGGGGTTGTCCAGAGCCCGAATTATTTACTGGGACCCAGGCCGTGCGCCCTTGAATCTACCCTTTTAAACTGTACATTTCAGTGGCTTTTATTACTCTTGTGAAGATGTGCAAACATCACTTCTATGTAATTTTAGAATATTTTCATCACCCCCAAACAAAACTTCATACCCAAGGCAGTCACTCTAACATCACCTTACAGCCACTAATCTACTTTCTTTCTTTATGGATTTGTCTATTGTAGATGTTTCGTATAAATGAAATAATACAATATGTGGCCTTTGTGTTTGGCTTTTTTCACTTGATTTTTTCAAAGTTCATTCATGTTATAACATGTATTGGGACTTCATTCCCTTCTATTGCTGAATAATATTTAATTGTACTGATATACTTAATTTAGTTTATCCATTCATCAGTTGATAATTCTGCTGCAAACATTTGTGTACAAAGTTTTATGTGGGCATATGTTTTCATTTCTCTAGGGTATACCTAGGAGTGGAATTGCTGGATCATATGGCAACTCTATATTTAACATTTTGAGGAACTGCCAAACTGTTTTCCAAACTGTTTTCCAATCCTATCAATAATATATGAGGGTACCAATTTTTTTCATACCCTTTCCAACACTTGTTATTGTATGTTTTTAGTTTTAGCCATCCTAGTGGATGTGAAGTGGTATTTTATTGTTGTTTTGATTTCTATTTGACTAATGACTAATGCTGTTGAACATCTTTTCATGTACTTATTGTCCATTTATTTATCTTCTTTCTAGAAATGTCTATTCCAACCCATTAAAAAATGTAGATTATGTTTTTTTTTTACTGCTGAGTTGCAAGAGTTCTTTATATTTTCTGGGTGCTAGGCCCTTATTAGATGTATGATTTGCAAATATTTTCTCCCATGCTGTGGACCACCTGTTCCACCTCCTTGCCATCTTGACAATAATGTCATCCAATCTATGAACATAGATGTTCATAGATTTATTTAGGTCTTCCATAATGTATTACAATGACACTCTGTAGTTTCCAGTGTACAAATCCAATACTTCTTTTGTTAAAATGATTCATTGTAGTTTATGCTTTTGATATCATTGTAAGTGCTATTGTTTTCTTAATTTCATTTTAGATTGTCCATTGCTAGTGTACGGAAACACAACTGACTTTTAAAAATATTTAGCTTGTATTGTGCAACCTTCCAGAATTTATTTATTCTAATAGTTACTAAAATAGATTCATTAAGATTTCCATATACAAGTTTGTATTGTCTGTGAATGGAGATAGCTGTATTTGTTCCTTTCCAATTGGAATGCCTTTTGTTTTGTTTTCTTGCCCAATTGCTCTGGCTAGAAGTGCAGTGTTGAACAGAAGTGGTGAGAGAAGACATCCTTGTCTTGTTCTGGATCTTAGGGAGAAAGCATTCAGTCTTTCACCATTAAGTATGGTGTTCGCTGTAAATTTTTCATAGAAGTCTTTTCTCGGGCAGAGGAAATTCCCTTCTGTTCCTAGTTTCTTGGCTGTCACTAGCTCTTGTTTGCTTGCAAGGGGAATCACAGAAATAGCAGTTTTGCTTCCTCTCCAAGAGGGTCCCATTGCGCTGCTAAGCCTGTGATGATGCCGTTCCAGTAGCAAGCATAAACTTCCTTTGAGGTTTGTGTTCAAACAAATTTCTTGAGTAGAAGCTCAAATTCTTGGGGCTTTCCAATCCAAATGGAGGGTCTTTGTCATCGTAATTCAAACTCATGTCTTCAAAGTTGTCCCCAGAATCACCTCACCCTTTGCCAAATAAATGCTGCTCATTTTCTCTTGAGGTTGCAGAGAATGTGACAAGGCTGGTTTGTAACATTTCCAACTTGAATCTACTTATAATCTCTCTAAAAGTAAAGGAATTTTCCTAGGACCTGTGTCACTACTAAGCACCTCTTATGTGCTCAGCTCTTTGCTGAGTGCTGAGAACATGATAACAGATGTAGTCTTTAGCCTCCTGTACATAATAATGGCTAATATTTGCACGTTTTCTATGTTTCAAGCAATGAGCTACTTGCTTACCATGCATTTTGTCAGTTGCTCTTCATATCAACCCTGTGTTATAAGAACTCATATTATTTTTGTTAATAATCCATAGCCTTGGAAAAGGCTATGAGTTGACTAAGATTTGGATGAGCCCCATGGAAAGAAGAGGACTTCAGAACCGAGGAATAGCATGAGGAGATGTGTGGAAATTAGCTTGGACTTGGAGAAGGGGAGGTGGCTGGGGGGACAGAATCCTTGCTCCCGCCCCCCCCGCCCCACCGCCCACTTTAAAGTAGAGCTGCTCCAAATTTAGATGTTGGTATTCATTTTGAGATTTTATTTGAAAATAAGGTTTTAATGCTTAAAAAAGTTTACAGATCACCAAATTCACCCAATAATCCTGCTTTACAGATGCAGAAACATGGGCCTGAAGTGACCCAGCTAGTATAGCAAGAGAGCAAGAATTGAAGTTCAACTGAAGTTCCAATTGAAATTTCTTAATACCAAGTACTTCCTTCAACAAACATTTATTGTCTGCCTATTATGTCCCAGGAGAGATGCAAAGCTCTGTGGAGTGCAAGGATGATGGGTCCCTGAATTCAAAGAGATCACAAGGGACAGAGAGGCCTAAAAAGGGATTGATAGACAATAAGGGAGCAGAGCGGAGGCATCCATTGCTCTGTAAAGGAGAGGAAAAATCAGGAGGGTTTCACAGAGGAGTGACACCTGACCTGAATTTCTGAATATGTTGGAGTTTACCAGGGAGATTTGGTGGAGAAGGGCATTCTAGGCCAAAACAACAACATATATTTAAGAATGGATGTGTGAGAGGCATAACTTAATTAAGGCACAGCAAATATTTCTTTAATTAAAAAATTTACCATTTACTAAACATTCTTCTGTGGCGGGCATTGAGCTAGGCAATTCACACAGATTATTCCATGTAATACTCTTAAGAATCCTATGATCTGGATACAGATGAGAAAATGGAGTCTTAGGATGGAGAAGCAGTTGGCCGAAGGGTAATGTAAGGTCTCACAGGTAAACAGTAGTACAGCTGGGATCTGAATCCAGGGAACTTACTTTTGGATTTAGAATCCTATTTGCCTTGCCAAGGAGTTTGGATTTTATGCTTTAGGTCAGTGGTTCTCAAACTTGCAACAGAGTCACCCGGTGGGCTTGTTAACATAGATTCTGGGCTCTACTCACCCCACCCCCTGAGTTTCTGATTGGGTAGATCTAAGGTAGGACCTAAGGATTTTCATTTGTATCAAGTTCCTAGGTGATTCTGACTCTGCTGGCCCAGGGATCATACTTGGAAAACTGCCATGATAGGGAGCCACTGAAGGTTTTGAGATTGGGAGGAAAATCATGAGATTTGCATTCTATGCTGGGCTCTCTGGGCAATGAATGGGAATGAATTAAGAGGCCTCGGGGCTCCCGGGAGGGGGGCACAATTGGTTAAGTGGCTGACTCTTGGTTTCAGCTCACATGGTGACCTCAGGGACATGAGATTGAGCCTCTGCATCGGGCTCTGCACTCAGCGTGGAGTCTGCTTGAGATTCTCTCTCCCTCTCCCTCTGCTCCTCCTGCTTGTGCTCTCACTCTATTTCAAATAAATAAATAAATCTTATATTAAAAAAGGAGAGGTCTCAAAGAAAGGGTGTTTGAAGGGGGTGGAGGGTGTAAACAGCTAGAGCCATTGGTTGTGAGAAAAACTGCCCACGTGTGTCCCAAAGAATGAAGATGAGGGGAGAATCTAAAATATTCACATCGGATGTCAATTTAGATATTAGTAACTGCTCAGCCAGCTCTGAGAAAGGATGTAGCAGGAATCAGTAACTAGAACCTGTAGACATGGTGTCTGATAAGGAAGAAGAGACCGATGGATTGCAGCAGGTTTTCACGAGGAGTGAAGTTGGAAGGCATGTTGGTTGTCTGGGCAGCTGCGTTCTGCACGTGTCAACTCAAGGCCCTCCTGTGGTGTAACATAGGGACGTCATACTAGAGTGGGAAGGGGACAAAGCTGGCTTAGGAGACCTGGTTCCTGGACCTGGCTTGGAGATGTCACTTATTCTGGGAGCTTCCATTTCTTCATCTGCAAGTGGAATGGCCAGTAGCTTCGCAGCCTGCAGGGGTGAGAGATGGGAAGGCAAAGGGTGAGCCTTCAGCTCTGTGGTGGATGGCTCTTCTGCAGTCACCTACGCAGCCATCCGTGCCGTGCGTTCCTCCTTGCTCTGTACAAAGCAGACGCGTGCACGAAAACTCACATGAGCTCTCACATGCGCAGGGAGCCATCTAGCAACTGTTAACGACTTTGTCCACGTGCCTGGAAATTGAGCAGGCAGCTTTCAGAGGAGCTAAAGTGATTTTTAAATCACTTAGGTGATTTTTGAAACTACTGACAAATGTGTTAAAGCTATTAGCCATATCCCTTCATTTGAACTAATTCTAGAGTGTTAGCAAGTGGGTACATGCCTCCATGTCTGTTTTATAATCCAATTAAAATGGAAGGAGTGATCTTACTGAGTATGTATTTGGTCATCACAATCCAATTCCAATTTCATTAGCTCAGGAGTCATACTTCACACCTTCCTGCCCCCTCACTCCTTACCCAGTTCATTAATGGGTCTTTCCTCTGACTCTCCCAGTCTTCCCTGTGCACCACTATGGCCTGCTTGGTGCCAGGCATCACTAGCTTCCTGCTGGATGACGCCATCATCTCCCAGCTGATTCACCATATCCGTTCTTGACTCCCTCCACTTCATATACACTACAGGGATTCATCCTGCAAAATCTGAGTAAACTATCACCTGCGTAAGCCCTTTTAAGGCTTTCCATCGCTTGTAGAGCAAAGATATTAGCACCCCACGTGACAGATGAAGCCCCACCTGAGCTGGCCCCTACTAATCCCTCGCTCATTTCATACCACGCTCACGTTTGCTCTTGCTACTCTCGTCAGACCAGCTGTCTTTTCATACGTTGGGTGTGCTTCCCCTCTACCCTGCACAGAACCTTTGCACATCCTCTTGGCTCTGTCTAGAATCTTCTCCTCTCTTAACCTCGTTACTCCCACCTACCTTGCACATCTCAGCTCCACTGATAGTCCACGAAGTCTTCCGTGACCCTCCTGACGAGATCAATCAGGAATTATAAGTTCTCAAAGCAACATTTATCTCTACATTTCTACACTTAACCAGTTGCAATTTTACTTTTATTTCTGTGTCTATTTGATTGATATGGAGGGCAGGGGGCTTTACTTGGTTTAGCTCCGCATACAGTACTAGGGCCCAGAACAGTGCTTGGCACACAGTGGGACCTAATGAATATTTGTGCAATGAATGAATATTCTTAGAGGATAGAGATTGTTCTGGTGCAGCGATGGGGCACATATACTTAGATTCCACTGAAAATAAATGTTGTGCATGCATTGAAGTTTACTATATAAATTGTAGTCATTGAAAGATGTGCCAGTGTTGATTTCAGCTGTCAATTGTGTAATAAGTAATAACACAAGTCCTGTTTGCATTTGAATAGCTGTATGTTATTTCTCCACCAGAGAATCTCCTGGGGCCATAGATTACCCATAAAACCTTGCATCTGTGGTTTAGAATCTTAAGTGGTGTCTACTTTATATACATCTGCAGTCCTGACTTGTGGGAGCAATTGAGCCAGCTTGCTCCTCCATTAGCCAACATAATTTCTTGCTCAATTTAGATTGGTAAACCCCTTTCACAAAGACTGCTGTCTTGTTCTTCTGAATTTTCTAATAGCCGGCAACCACAGCACAATTTAAAAACAAGACTCAGCTCAAAGAGTTTTAAAATAAACTAGGGAGAATAGAATACATGTGGGTGCTCTTTTCTTACTTTCTTAGTGTATGTGCTGTTTTTACTGCTGAGTGATACCACTGAGAAATCAGGTGATCAGTAATGGCGTAACACCAGCGTCTCAAGAAGTATTCTGGGAATAGTGTTAAGTCGAGTCAAGACACCATTATGCAGTTAATCCTGCATCATGAGCAACTGGATATAGATAAAATTTGAATTGGTTCATGAAAATTTCGTAATTACCGCAGGGGACAAGAATGACAACCTTCAATTATGTATCTTTCCAATCTCACTGCGAACCTCAAGCCCTCTTACCTTAATCAGGTCTTGGGAACAAGGATTCACAGAACTATTTCATGAAAGATAGACTGTGCGTTAGTTAGTATAAAAGCAACTACTGTATTGCAATCAGGCAACACGCACACTGCTGCTTTGTGCCACCAGCAAAGTAAAAAAAATACTGTTCTGCTGCTTCCAGTTTGGAGATGATTCCCATGGAGGAACTGCCATGGTGTGTCACTAAGAGATCTTGACTTCCATGTCCAATTAATAGTGAATGCTCTTAATAATATATTAAGATTACATTATGAATTAGACCAAGCAATTCAACATGCAGGACATAAACAAATTCACTCAGGGTAATTTATTCCAATGCTCTGTTTCTCTCAATGTGCTCCTTATGTTACTTGTATCAGAATGACCTATTGTGAAATTCTTGTCTGGCCTCTAGAATCCTCCTTTCTTTGCCCTGCCCCCTAGACCTATTGAATCCAAATCTTGGGGAGTAGGCCACAAGCATCCACATTTTAAACAAGCTCCTGGGGTGATTCTTACACCCAATAAAGCTTGAAAACCACAGAATGATTTCTAAGGCCTGAGGCTGTCGCAAGATTTGTTACAGTTCTGGGTTTTCTTCTGCCAGGGGGCAGTGTTCTCTGACATGTGGCTGGATTAATAAGCCATTCTGGAAGTTAATTTTAGTCTTTCTCATACCCTTTCTTGTTTACTGACCCAACCATGGGTGACATTATTTCAAAATCTTAAACTCCCGATCTGGTAGACTTTCTTAATTGGGTTGTGTTTACAGAAGGTCTGGGGCCACATTCCAGTCACTTAGTTGAGTTTCTAGACCTATGGTACGCATTTCCAGATTTTTTTAGTTTTCTCAGTTATAGTTAATGGAAGGTAATTGTGTTTTGTAGGGACTTCAGTCATCCCTCTGAGAGTTAATTCATCATGATGTCTTGTAATAAAATTCTGTTTAACTGTGGTTAGATGGTGTGTGTGTGTGTGTTTGTGTGTATGCGGGGATGTGTGTGTGCACGTATGCATTTGTGAATATGTGTGTTTTAATGAGTTCCGTGTGCACAATGACCTGAAGACAAAGCTCCTTGACAGAACGGTTGACGGAAATAATGCCTGAGCTCAATCCTCTTTGATAATTGGTAGCAAGTGCTGTACAGAAGCCAGTTATGGCGCGACTATTACACTTACGGCTTTTTCCCCTGCACAGCTACGCTGAATGTCAAAATTAATGGATGATGTTCAGCTTCTATTTTTTTTTCCCCCAAGGGGAGCCTTCATTATCCTCAAGCTGCGTTTCTACAATCAAATGTCAGACAGAATCTAAAGTTGTTGGCAAGGGCCAGGGAGGTTAGAGAGAAGGGGAAGCAGGGTTTTGGGGAACATGTGGAACAGTGTTGGCATACAATGCAAGGCAATCGCAGGTTTGCCTTGATCTTTTCCTTTTCGGTGGATAGTTTTCTGCTGTGAAAGCAATTCTGCATCTTGAAATTGAACATAAAGAGTAGAAGGCTCTTACATGGGGTTAACATCTTTCATAAGCCTTGTGAAATACCCAACTCCAAATCATTTCAGTATGGCACAGAAGCTAAAGCAAGGGACTTCTGTAGAAAAATCCATAAGCCTGCCATCTCTGCAAGAGTACAAAGTTGAAAGGATTCAAGAAAGGCGACTTAAAGTTTGGCAGTGGGTTTTCTTTTTCTCCATTAGCTGTTACTGAATTCTAGAATATATAATGAAACCCAGGCCTACTGTGCAATCTGCTATAAACAAGGTCTTGCTTTTGTGCTATCACGTTTGATTTGAGCCGAGCCATTGCCCCGTTAGTAATTTGTTGCATGTAAGTGCTGTTTTGTTTACGCACGCACATATGCTCAGCGCGAGATGGATGGTCCCTGGGCCTGGTGCAAGGGAAACCAAAGGCAAGCCTTCTTCCCTCCTTTGAATCCTAAAAGCAGACGATATTTAAATAACTTTCAGATTTAGAAACCTTGATTTCTTTTAGAAGCCTCCTGGTTGCCAAATGCTTTGTTAAGAAACTTTTAACATTTACAACAGCCTTAAAGGACAGCATTTGGGGGCTAGAGGACAATGCAACTGGGAAATAATCAGGGAAAACAATGTTTAAAGCTAACTTCTTGCTGCCGTTGAGATTTCCTTCCTAAATTCAATCACTAATAAAGCGTCCCCATCCAGCCCCTCCCCCCATCCGTCTCTCCCCCCTCAGGAAGAAGAGACAGGCTGAAGTTATTTTGTCCTTCCTCACAGGGCAGAAGGACTCTCTGCTGCTTAGCTGGCATTCCCAGTATTTTGATAAAAGTTACTTCTCTAAACGCTAACAACAACACGAGGAAAAATAATGCTATCTCTTGTGTTAGTTACAATCTTGGGAGATTTTATCGTGAGAAATATTTGAGTAGTCGGGAGTAGCTGAGAATGTGGCAGTAGGGACAGGGTCATTTAAACTGCCAGAAAAAATAAATAAATGGGAAAGACAGGAAAAGTTGTTAGGTTTATAAATTATAAACCTTTCCTTGTTTAAAAAAAATAAAGTCGTGAGGTTGACTACATTGAATAACTACACTGTAAACCTTAAAAGCTTAAAGCTGGTGGAAACCTTTTTACAGCTCTGTTTCATTTTTATCGGATCAAATACATTTGGTTTCTTTTTTAAAAACCATGTTTTTGTGAGGGAAGGAAAATGAACATGCACTGTTATTGGCCACAGCAACATAAGAAACCCTCATGTTACCAGAGGAAACCACATGAAAGTGTGTGTGTGTGTGTGTGTGCGCGCGCGTGCGTGCGTATGTGTGTGTGTGTGTGTGTGTTAGGGGCGGGACCGATAAGGGGGTGGAGAGAAGGAGAGGGATGTTTCAAGCCTCTTAGGCTCAGAGCTGCCATTTGTGAACCCATCGTGATGAAATCAAGCTCCGGACAAATCAGAGAAGGCTGTCAACCTCCCAGGTGGGATTACTTGTAGTTAATAGACTGAACTCAGAGCCCCAAAAAGCAGTGCATTCAGTGTAGGCAAAAGAGAGCACACAGCAAAAGGCTTTCCAAGAACCCTCTGCCATGGCCAGGAGAAGCCGGTTCCGGTCCTATCAGGTAGGAGAGATGATGGCATCGCAGCGAGGGGGAAGGACTTGATGTTCAGAAACAGTTCCTGATTTTGGATTTTTCTTTTTGTTTTAAAAATGAAGATAGCTCTTTCCGGTGCATTTTGGAAGTTGTAGGATGGGGTGGTGATGTTGAAGTCCTTTGAATTGCCTTCATGCCATCTGACTAATGAGCTTGACACCTCCATCTCTTTATTCCCCTAGGTAATATCCCTGTTCACTTTCGCTGTGGGAGTCAATATCTGCTTAGGGTTCACAGCAAATCGAATTAAGAGGGCAGAAGGATGGGATGAAGGCCCTCCTACAGGTAAGTGTAGTGACTGTTTGCACTGTCAGTCCTTTTAAACTCTTAGGCACTGGATCATCAATATAAGCTCCTAAAGAAATGCACCTTAAGATAGTCTTGCAGGATAACTAGAGGAGTCCTCGATTTCCTCGGAGTAAAAATAGCTCTGTGTATAAATCAGGTGAGAGAATGTGGTTTTAATTATGAGAACATGTATGCTCGCTCCATGAGAAAGGCTATTTCAGTCTTTGTGCTCTGGAACTTATAAATGTTAAGATAAAATTAAAACTCTTGTTAACAGACAAGGCTAAGAGAGAAGTGGTAGGAACAGGTGCTGATTTAATATTGGGGACATATGAATTTGATTTACTGTCCCAT
This sequence comes from Ailuropoda melanoleuca, assembly GCF_002007445.2. Lineage (NCBI taxonomy): Eukaryota > Metazoa > Chordata > Mammalia > Carnivora > Ursidae > Ailuropoda > Ailuropoda melanoleuca. The sequence continues at coordinate 84,360,133 of NC_048226.1, read as the reverse complement.
GATATAAGAGGTAGTATTTGTCTCCAGAAATTTCTGATACACACACAAAAAAAGAAGAAAGAAAAGAAAAATAGGAGTGACAGTGAAAAAAAGCAGTGAACTGTCTTTCTGAAACTTCAGAATTTAGGACTATGAGATGAGATTAAGATTTACCTAAAATTGGAAAAATGTAGAAGAGAGGAGGTGCTTTGAAGAGCTTACATACAGGATTGACTTACACCCCGTTTTCTCTTTTGGCCTAAGGAAAGGTAAGTTTTAATAGTGTACCTTGACTTAACTAATAGAACCAAAGTGAAAGAGTTTCCTTTTACAATACACTGCACCATAAGCAGTGTGGGAATTCTTATAAAGGAGCTCCTTGTGCACACCGAGGGGGCTTAACTGACCAGGTCTTAAGTAATGAGTTGGTTAATTTCCTGGAAATTGGAGCTGCTGATGGTTTTATAAATAAAAATTACATATTAAGTAATGGGTACTCTAGGGGGCAATATTTTCTTGACTTTCTCTGACATCTCAGCATGTTTGTCTGCCTTCCTGGGGATTTTGAATTTCTCTGTATTTTTTGACCCATCTGATCTAAAAGACAATCACCTGTCTCTGCTGAGCCAGCATGAACTTTTATTAACCAAGTCATGATACATATATTGATGGAATACTAGGTCTTCCACGCATCAAGTAAGTTGCTTTTGAGTCAAGCCAGAAGGTTGAAAGAATCATATTAGAAGTAGTTTAGTGAGTCAAAGTGGGGTGTGGTTGGGGTGAAAAGTGAGAAAATACATCATAAAAATTGCACCCCTAGGGAGCCAAATGGACAAAGTGAGTTGTCTTCTATTGTCGAGGGAGAGGAGAGGAGATCACTGGGCTGGAGAATCCGGTGTTTATTGGTAACAAATGCTCTCTTCAAAGATCTCTTTTTTTTGTTCTAGACAAGTATAATTCCCATTATCACTGACTGTAACTGCCCAGACTGGAAGAGGGATCGGATTCTTAGTATCGTCATGTGGGCAAGCTAGCAGCTTGTGGGCCCACTCCTGGTTCTTCCCAATGCATCCTAGAAGGAATTTCTTTTCTGTTTCATAGTCATATAGTACCTCAGCCAAAACGAGGTACTTTCTTTTGAATGGGAGATCTTGCTCTGGTCAGTCTGAAGCTAGCCATGTATTGATACCTTTGTGTTCCCGTTGGTCAAACAGTCTGGAGGCACTGAGCTTCCCAGGATTCCTTTGGGACATGGAAGCATTGTTGAAAGTTCGTATGGCTGCCTTTCCTTTTAGTATCTTGCCCTAATACATACATAAAAGTTCAGCCGATGTTTTCTGATGCAAAGGCCTTGCTGAAAGATGTGCATTATTTGAGGGAGGCCCTTTCTAGGCACATGTAACATTCAAAAAGATGAACATGACTAAACTCTCTGCACTCTGCTCTCATCCAGTTTCCAAAGTATGTCTCTGGTCTTTATTCAGGAGATATCAACCATTAGTACCTAAAAACCTGGCAAACTACAGCAATAGAAAAATCACAAATAAAAAGTGTTTGGGCATACCTAAATCCTAAAACTGAGACTTAAAGGGCATTGCATCCCAACTAAGCTTCATAAAGGTAGAATTTCCACTTAAAAAATCATTTTAGGAGATACCATAAAGGCCTAAAATAATCAATGATTTAATTAAAAAATTCAAGAAGCAAATATTCTGTACTATATTTAAGATCACTTAGATGTATACGTTATCATATAGATTGTTTTATTTTTACAGAAGTCACATAGACTCAATAGCTCTTATAGCTGTTTCTTACAGCATATGGAGATAATTATACACAAAATAGATTTAAGGATGAACAAATCCGTCCTATGCTTTTCAAGTTCTCCAGTAGAGTGCACACAAATTCAAGAGTGAATAAAACAGAATAGATGGAATCATGAGCTTTTCTTTTTTAATCCAGAAGGAAAATTAGACATCATCTAGGCCTGCTTCTCGTTATATAGCTAAGGACACAGACGTCACAAATGACTTGCCCAAGGCCACACAGCAAAATTCTATGGATCCTGGTTGTTAGTCCAGAACCTTCATGTTTCCCAAAAAGAGCCAACTTTGAAAATAATGAGTGACTTGATTTTACACATTCATTAAGAAAAGAATCAGTTTTGGCTGAGGTACTATATGACTATGAAACAGAAAAGAAATTCCTTCTAGGATGCATTGGGAAGAACCAGGAGTGGGCCCACAAGCTGCTAGCTTGCCCACATGACGATACTAAGAATCCGATTCCCCTTCTCGCTTAGTAAACGTAGTTCCTTAGAGTCCTCAGCAATAGGTGAGAATCTTCTACGCACGGGACAGACCCTCACTGTACTATGGACTGGGGTGTGAGTTTCAAGGCTGTGGCAGTGCAAGCAGACTGTTATAATTAACTAACGAGCACACTTGTTCGCTGGATTTATTGTTAGGACCTAGTGATCTATTGGAAGTAATGGTAGAATAGGATTTCTTCTGTCAGATGAGAAGAGATCCTTAGATTTATTAGGAGATATGAAACGAACAGAGCTAATTATAGTTCTATTGGGTAAATATAATGGGCAATCAGGTGCATGAGATGACTGGAATACATTTTCAAAGAAAAGGTAAATAAAAAGTGGCATGAGTGTGACATCTTTGTTGCACACAACTGGTGTAGCCAGCTTGATTTCCCTTTAAGATTGCAAGGGAATTTATGTGTATACAGGTGTGTGTGCACGCACTTGTGTATATGTGTGTATGTGTACGTTTGTGGTGTGAGAGTGAAGGCGATTTTACTGAAGTCTGCGATAGATTCCCTTTCAGTCTCCAGATGGAAATGGGATATCCTCTGAAATATAAGCAGCATAATACTTGGAAGACACAGGGAAGTTTGTGAGCTTGTGAATAACCAGTTAATAGAGACTTGAAAGCCCCAACCAACTGTCATCATTTTTAGTGGCTCCAAAGCTTAAAGGGGTGTGAATGTGAATGAAATTCGTGGGTAAATATAAAAGGAGGAGTGTCTCTCACAGCTTTATGAGTAAAGTGAGTCTTTGTGAATCGCAGAGAAAACAACAATGGTAAGAGGAATGAGAAGGTTGGTGTTCATCCGATAAATTTGAGGATCTCATTCTGCAATAAAAAACTGTCTTGATGATGGAAGAGTAGCGTGCAGGAAACTGCAAAGCTGACAAATACAACAGCCATGATTCTGGAAGGAAAACTGTCATGACTAAGATCACATTATGGGGCTTGATGTTAAATATAATGTAGAGTTAGGGGTGTTTCTTTCTTTCTTTCTTTATTGAGAGAGAGAGACAAGGAGGGGGGTCAGAGGGAGAGGGAGAACCTTAAGCAGGCTCCACACCCGGGATAGAGCCCAGCACGGGACTTGATCTCACAACACTGAGATCATGACCTGAACTGAAATCAAGAGTTGGATGCTTAACTGACTGAGCCACTCAGGTGCCCCAAGTCAGTGGGTGTTTTAAGTAAATGGAATAAAACTGTCTGAAGTATCATCTAAGGAGGGCACAGGTCTTTCAGGGCTTTGTTAAATGGAGCTCTGGAGTAGGGATTTTTCATTCATCTTAGAACCGTACAGAATCCTCTATCTCGTCTCCAGAACCAGAAATCTCAGTCCTCAGTAGATATCCACATAGATTCTCGAACTAAGAAACCTTTCCAAATCATGTCTTCATCAAATTCATAGTGTATGTACAGAATTTGAAAAATCCTTTGTGAATAAAAACAGTACTGTAGTTATATTCAGATGATCTAAAATTTTAGCCAGGCCCTTGCTAGCTCAGATTAGCCTGAGGGTTCTGATTTTCCAACCAGGAAAACAGGGATAATGTTGCCTTTTTATCGGAAAAAGTTTTTGAAAACAAAATGCCATATTAGGGTTGATGAGAATATAAGGTGTTAAGTATATGATGATACATCTAATTTATCTTCACTTATGTTTAAAAGCCAGTGTCTAAATTTTTACCTTTTCAAGTTGCCAATACCTGTGATTTCGATGACAACATTTCGTTGTTTGGGGGCAGATTTGCAAACCATTCAGACATACTGTACTGACTACCATCATAAATGCTGCTGGAGGGGTTTAAAAGTTGAGTTAATGGGGTGCCTGGGTGGCTCAGTTGTTAAGTGTCTGTCTTCCTCCCAGGGCGTGATCCCAGGGTCCTGGGATTGAGCCCCGCATCGGGCTCCCTGCACTGCTGGGAGCCTGCTTCTTCCTCTCCCACTCCCCCTTTTGTGTTTCCTCTCTCGCTGGCTGTGTCTCTCTGTGTCAAATAAATAAATACAATCTTTTTTTAAAAAAAATTGAATTAAAGTTAATCTATATTATTTACGTCGCATAGAAATCTGTGTTTTGTTTTTTTCTAGTTTACGAGATCTTTCTACGTGAGGATGTTGTGTTTATAAATGCTTTAAAAGTGCAGGTGTCTGAAAAGTTCCCAGGTTGACCTATTTACAGGAAAGGTTGTCCACAAGAGCTGGTCCAGAATCTGACGGAGAGGAGAGAACAGCGGTGCCAACGCAGTGGGTATTTATAGGAACTGATGTCTTTAGGAAGCGGAGATACTGACATGGAGGCTGTATGCAAGCGGTGCTTGCTATGGGATGAGGTCAATAGCATCAAGAACACATGGCAACTGCAGTACAAGAAAGTATGACCAGAAAGGATGAATCATGTACCCCAGAAGAGGCATAAGATGGCATTAAATGCGAGAGTTGGTCAGCATCTTGAATGTCGTCCATATTGACCGCCTCCTTTCCCTGTGGTTTCTACTTCAGACAGGGCAGGCAGACAGAGCAGAACCAGTTCTGTGTCAGTGCTCTTAAACAGGAGGCGGCATAACCACAGCCCACAACCCATTGCAAGGCTTTCCTCTCACTTTCAGGAAGCACTCGGACTAAGGACCACAGAGAATGGGAGGGACAGATAGGGCGCCATATCTCAAACCCTGCACCCAGGGCCACCATGCAAAGCGGAGAAGAGAGAGTCTTCCAGCTTTATTTAGGAAGCTAAAGGTTTTCAAACTTAAGTACTGCTTCCCTCATGGATCATCATCCAAATCTGAAAATTTCCATTTTGCAGAGGGATTTAGAGGAAAATAGGATTGGGAGTCTAGGATGAACTCATGTTTAGGTCACAACTCTTGTCATGAATTACGTTCTTTCTGATGGCCTATTAAATTACCAGTAGTTTTCCCCCATATAAATGGCACCAGAATTCTATGATACCGCTTCTGTATGTGTGGTAAGATGGAATGTTTTTTTTTATTTTATCTTTTTAGAAAGATTTTATTTATTTATTTATTTATTTATTTATTTATTTATTTAGAGAGTGGGTGGAGGGGAGGGGCAGAGGAAGAGGGAAAGAGAGAATCTCAAACAGATTCTGCACTGAACGTGGAGCCCAATGTGGAGCTTGATCTCATGACCCCAAGATCATGACCTGAGTTGAAATCAAGGGTCAGATGTTCAACCGAGTCACCCAGGCGCCCCGATGGAATGTTTTAGAAATAAGATTTTACTTAATTAAGGGAAATAATTTCACTTGTTTCTATCAGAATCATGAATTTGAGTGTAATAAATCATGTTTTTTATGTTAGTGTTTTTTAAATCATGAAATGCTTCTGTGAAAAGTAAGAAATTTATAGTACTTTCTTATGCCTGTCATATATGTACATTTACACATGTTTTAAAATTTGAAGTCCCTATTTTAAGAGAATGTGTCTATATAGACTCTAAGAGTTTTTTTTTAAGATTCTGGAATGGAGTTGTGTCTTTAAGCAAAATAACATTATTTAAATATGTAATTAAGAAGGCAGCAATAGAATTTGAATTTCATAAAAGTACTGGCAAATGCCTTGTATGAAATTCTAAACCTCCATACTTATCACACATTTTTGATCCTTTTGAGGTGTTTGTTTTTGTCTTTTGTCTTCCTTGTTGGCTCTGAGCTTTTATGGGAGTCTCAGTAATTTTGAGACACCGCAAGTTCACTGATCCTGCAGTTTTCATCACACTGTTGAATAAATTATAGAACCCCAGGGGTCAGATTGATGTTCTCCTGATTTACGTCAGGTAAAGGAAAGCTTTTCAGATTTTAGAATTTAGACATATAAGTCAGAGAATCTATGTATATGAAACCAGGTTAAAATTTTCCAATAAAAATTGAAGACCTAAAATCTGTCCTCAGGCTGGTGTGGGGGGAAGGACATGAGACATGGGCATGGAATGAAAGAACCAGATGTGGCAGATGATTGCAGGGCTATGAAAGTGTGGGGATTAGAGCTTATTATGAAAGATGGCGGGGGTGGGATAGGCCCTGGAAAGGCAAAGGGAATGTGATTCGACTCTTTCACCTGATTTGATTAAAAGAGGTGCCGAAGTTCAAATTCTTAAGATTATTGGATTGGAAGAACTACAAGGATCAATTCATCTTCCTATTTCTCTCACTGCATTATCAGCTGAGTCCAAGCCAGCCAAGAATGAATTTGACATATGTGTCCCTAGTCCATATTTCAGAATTTACTCTTACTTGTAAGCTGTTGGTAAACCTTGAGTCCAACACTTTTTATGATCTGTGTGTTTGCAACTCTTCCTTAACGAAGCTGTCTTCCGTTTAAGGTTTGGCAAAGAAGATTTTCATTAGGGAGGAAGCTATTGAGTGAGATTCAATTATTTTCAAAAACAAAGTGGGGGATACAGACAGAGAATAATCAATGCTGTAAGAATATCGTAAAAATCACGTAACTAGCATGGATGAAGAAAGGTTTAAAATGGCTAAAAATCCACCCAGATATTTTGAAACTAAAGAGAGAAATAGGGAAGAGATTGTGATGAAGGAAAAGCAAAGGGCATGATTGGAGGAATATTTCAAATGCAGGCTGGACACCATAAAGAAGAGAAGACAGGACAAGTCAATTACTGTGAACAGTGTGCCTTTGGACCTGTTCGCATTATCTCAGCAATAAGCATAGGTGAGCATATTTATGTATGTAGCTCATGGGAATGAATTCTGCTCAGAATTTATTAGATGGCTACTGTCTAGGTGGTACCTCTAAAAGAAGGAATAATTCAATTATAAGCATTTTTGTCTTTTTTTTTTTTTTACTATAGGGCTTTCTCTATTTTTACTTTTTGCACATCTCAACCCCTCCTCCCCCCACAGTTTCTTATGGCCCAGCATGACTGTTCATAGGTTGGCCAAAGTCAATAGAAAAATGTGGTTTTTGAACCACAGGTAAGGCACTGCATTGGAAACCTGACATTATTTCCTAAACTGAGCTGGTGTGGTTTGTATGTATTTCAACATCCCAGAATCAACCATGCACAAGCGTTTCACATCTCATGGTCTAGTGAATCTGTTTGCTTTACTTGAACTGATCCGATGCCATAAAGCCTGGGATTGGGTGACTCTGACTTTTAAAAGGACAAAGGACTGAGGGATAAACGGGATGTTCAGATAAATGGCTTCAGTGAACCTGGAAATGTTATTTAACTTCTGTTCCCCACCTGCGTCTTATGTTTGCTTGTTTTTAAAAGTAATGCATGCCAATTGAAAGAAAATGAGAAATTCATAAATATAAATAAGGAAATAAGATTATACGTAGCATGTCATCAATAACATTTGTAAAGCTATTTATATATAATATATATTATATAATATATACTTCATACATACACACAGCTGTGTGTGTGTGTGTGTGTGTGTGTGTATGAGAGAGAGAGAGATGTAAGGAAACAAGACATTTATAAAATTGTGGAAATTTCAAACTATAGATAGAAAGGTAAAAAAAAAATCCCTCTGCTTCTCTCTTTCTCAGTCATTTTATTCCGNATATATACTTCATACATACACACAGCTGTGTGTGTGTGTGTATGAGAGAGAGAGAGATGTAAGGAGACAAGACATTTATAAAATTGTGGAAATTTCAAACTATAGATAGAAAGGTAAAAAAAAAAATCCCTCTGCTTCTCTCTTTCTCAGTCATTTTATTCCGATATAATTCCTGTAAAGAGTTTCCTGTGGGGAGGGGGGAGGAAGGTTATTGATACCTGTACGTTTTCTCAATGCCTCTGCCCTCTCTCTTTCTTCTCTGGCTCTGTTTTTATTTTTACATTTATTCATATCCTTATTGCTCTCTTTACCTCTATTTTTGACACAAAATATAATATATAATATTTAATACCATCGGACTGTTCTGTCACTTTGCTCTCTAAAAAAACATGTTAATATATTTTAAGATCTTTCCATATTAGCCTACATCCAGATCTGAGTCCTTCTTTTTAAGGGCTGGGCAATATTCCATTTAGGGATACGGTGATTCTTGTACATATGTCTTGGCAAACTTTTGCAAATATACACGAGAGGGGAATTCCCAGTAATGGAATTTCTGGGTGAAGGATTCATATGCATTTCCAAGTTGTGTTCTATTTTACAAAAATTTTCATTCCTAGCAACAGGTAGGACACTGCTTACACTTTCCATTCATCAGAAATTAATAATTTTGTAAGCTAGGATGAGGATACAGCTTAAATTTTTCCAGTCAGCCAGTTCTTCCAGCACTACCTACTAATTAATCTTTCCTTCACCCCCTGTTTAATCCTCCTTTCTTTCTCCGATTGCTTTCATTATAAATAAATTCTCATATATTTGGCTCTATTTCCCATCCCTACCTCCAGCACTGATCTACTTATTTCCTGGTACAAACTGTTTTAATTATTTAACTTCAGAATATACTTTACTATCTAGTCTTCACCAAATTACTCTTCCTTTCCAGTGTTTTTCATTTCGTATATTCATTTTTTATAAACTTTTAATATCCTCCCCAGTTTAAAAAAATTCCTCTTTATGTTTTTACTGTGGTTGCATTGAATCTTTAAGTTTATTGAGGAAGAACTGATATTTTTATAATATTAATTATCTTCATCTCCAAGATGGTGTATCTTTCCATTTAATAAAATCTTTCAAAACATCTTTGGTAGAGTTTTAATGTGTTCCTCAGGTAGGTCCTACACAAGTCTTATGGAATTTATTCCTAGATATCGTATCTTTTAGGCACTATGATGAATGGGACTTCCATTGAATTTTGAACTTAATTGCTTATATCATACAAATATGTAGAATTTTTGTCTCACTGGTTTTTCCCCCAAATTTTTAGTTGATTCTTGAGATTTCTAGATATACGGACGTATCATTGAAACTAAAGAGGATTTGTTTTTTACAAGCTGAGACTGTGGTGTTTGTGTTTGTGTAGCTCTGTTTTGGGTGTAGATTGAATGGCTGGAAGAGATCTTGCAAGTCTTCCATTTCAGTCCCTATATTCAGACTGTTCTCAGAACATTTAGGTTCAAATCTCCTTACAAAAAGTTATGGATTTTCAAAGAGGGAAACGAACTCTTGTTTGTAAGTGTATACGTCAATGTTCTCTTCTCTATTGGCAGAGACACTCACCCTCCCAGATTTGTAGTAATAATACTTGTAAACAGTAAAATAAAACCGACAGCCAACATTCATTGCACTTTCTGTGTCTGGCAGACTGCTGAGTGTTCTGCATGGATTGTTTCCTTGAATTCTCGTTATAATCTCCAGTTACTTTCGTTAATCCCCCCACTTTACAGATGAGGAAACTGGCACAGAAGGTTTAGCGACCTGCCCAGGGTCCATAGCCAGCAGGTGACAGCGCTAGGCTGCTCAGCTTGAGCCTGACCGTGTCACCACTCTCTGGTCCCCCCCCCAGCCCCCTCTCCATGATGACATGACCCATCTCCCAATCCCATTGCCATTGCTTCTTGTATCTTGCAGTGTTATCGGACTCCCCCTGGACCAACACCTCTGGATCATGCAAAGGCAGATGCTTTGAACTTCAAGAGGTTGGACCCCCTGATTGTCGTTGTGATAATCTATGTAAGAGCTACAGCAGTTGCTGCCATGATTTTGACGAGCTTTGTTTGAAGACAGGTGGGTAAATTTGAGTCCTCTGGAGACTTGATTGGATGGCGAAAGGCCCTCACTGTTACTCTGCCTGACATTGCCACCCTGCTTGGGTCAAACCAAACTCTGTGGGTTAGTTTTGTTTCTTGAATGATTATCAATTGTATTATGAGTATACCCCATGTGACTGTTGTTTGCATACCAGGCCTACGCAAGGAAGGTTCTTCGTGACTGCAGTCAGTATTTACTGGTTTTGGAAGTAATTATGGCCTGGGTTTTTTTGTTTTTTGGTTTTTTTCATCTTCATCATCTGTCTCTTGCTGTCAATTCCCACGTTCACTGCTAAGGCACATGGGCTAAAACTGTGAACGTTCTTAATTTTAGTTTTCTCTTTCGATTTTAATTCCTTTTTATTTTTGCTTGCCTGCTCAGTGTACAGCATTTGTGTTATTTCATCTTATCATATAATAACTATTGGCCTACTCTGATGTAATTCCCCATTCTCTGTGCGGTAGAAAGTTGTTATGGCATTCTACTTGGGGTCACATGCTCAGGGTAGCTCTAAAATATTCCTATCAGTCATCCTGGCCTTTCTTTCCATGTCTTCTATACTGGAACCATCAATAGAATATACAGACTTCAGAATGAATACACTTGAGTTGAGAAGAAGCACCTTTGTAGACATTTGCCACCCCACCTGCTCTGTTTCCAAAGCCTGATGCTTTAGGCAGGACTCTGGAAATACCTTGTAAGCTATCCAGCATGCTTCTGGGCAATCGTATGCAAACTCTGAGAAAGATGCCCGTCAACCCTGTTATAATCACTAAATGCAGGGATTCGACAACTTCCCTGCCAAGTTATTACTTGCTTTTGGACTTTTATGGTTTAGACAATTCTTTTAAAAATATGACTCTTATTATCATTGATATTAGCCTTATCTTTCTAATGATATCATTAGAAACAGAGACATTATTCTCCTTTACTAAAGAAATGACCCTTGATTCATATGAAAACCAACGCCAGCAACCTTAACTGGTTCTGGTTTGTTTGCTTACCGTCACTCCCCACCCCTGAACAAGAAAAGTTTTATTAGGCTGTTTTCTGTATAATACATTTTCCAAACATGTAGCCATTTTTTTTCTTGTTACTTTCTTTTGGAACTTCTCCCAGGTTCCTTAGTTGTTGGTCTGCAAACTTAAATGCTGAGAACCTTGTAAACTGAACATATGGATGGAACAGATGTTCTAGTACAGTTCTCTGGCTCTAAAGCAGTATTTCAAACCAGCAGCCTGTGACTGCTTGGCACCGGGGACCTAACCGATGCTCGTTTCCTCTGCGCCAAGAGCATCTGGCCTCTGACATGTCATCTCAGCGGGTCCGGATTCCTGATCTTAGAGCTCCTTGCAAAGTTTAGTGGGTGTCTTCACTCCAGCTTAGCTCACTCTGAATGTCGTTCATGCCTCTCTTTCCAGGTGTAATAAATATGGACGATAATAACAGTTTTGAAGTACTTTATTTTCCTGTGTACCAAGCTAACGTATGCCAAATGTGGAAGAATCAAATATCAGATAATAACAAAAGGTTGAAGGAGAAAACAAAAGTCTCTGAGATCCTACTGTGATAGTACAAGCCACTTTCTGGAGATAAACACAATGTTTCAGTGTAGACCCTAACTACTATATGTGTGTGTATGTGTATTTATACGAGTGTGTGTGTGTGTATATATATATATATATGCCTGGGAGGGGATGTATATATATATGTCTTTACACACCATCCTTTTGAACGCCTACATTGTATGCCATTGAACAGGTGAAACCTGCTTCATTGGATAACTGATCATCATATAGATTTTCCCCAATGGTTGCTATTATGAACAATGTATCAATGAATGTGGTTCATGCGTATTCATATTTTTGTCTGTTTTCCTTAAGAAATTCCTAGGAGTGGGATTTTGAATCAAAGTGTACATTTTTAAATTTTAAATATATATTACAAAATTAACACGTCTCAAAGTTTATATTCCTCTCAAAGGGCTCAAGAGCTTTCACCACTCCATTTTCAACACATTCTCACTTTTAAAATATATAGTCTCATTTTAAAAAATCTCTTTATCTGATCCGATAGCTAACTTTCTTATTATTCCATAAAGTTAAATATTGTTTTTTCTTTCTGTTTATTTCTGTGTTTGCTTTCAAAATTATACAGCTGACTGACTCCTACCTTGCTTGTAGTTCACTCTGAACCCTGGCTTTTTAAAATTCCATTCTTACATGAAGCCAGTAGTTCCTCGATAAATTTAGCTTCTTAATAGTGTTGCTTTTTTTGTAAACACTGTCTTCCACTTATGACGTATTTTAAGAAATGAAGACCTCAAGTGTCCTTAGCCCAGAGAGGGCTTTCTTGACCATTCTATATCAAATAGCATCCCTGTTCCACCTGTCACTCTCTATCAGTACCATCGTGTTATTTCCTTCATAGCACTTAGCACGAGCTGAAATTATCTTGTTCTACTGGTCTACTTGCTTGTGGTCTATCTTTCCCAATTGGAATATAAGCTCCATGAAGATGTCCTATCTTGTCTTTCCTGTTCTTCGTGACCTCCCCAGCACCTAGAACATGGAAAACATAATGGAAATATTTATTGGATAATTGAATTAATTATGAAGTTTCTCAGCACATCAATCCTGAATTTTAAGAGTCATATTTTATTTTCATGGTAATTTGCAAGTAGATTGAACGAATGTTCATGCAACACCTAGCATGTGCCAGGCACAGTCTCAGGCACTGAAGACATAATGGTGAAAAGAAAGGTGTGATTTTTTTTTTCCTGCTATGGAGCTTACAGTCTAGTGGATGAAAAGGCAAGCAAAAAAAGATAGCACTCTCTTTTAAATGAAAATATTAATTTTCTAAATATTTCCTGTTGATAGAGTTAAACCATGAGCTCTCATTCAAGTATGTTCAGACAGAAATCTGTAACCCATCTCCTGGCCTCCTGGAGAGGAGGGGCTCTGACCTCTCACTGTAGACAGGGCCACATTTTGGTCAATAATTGGACCTGTGAGTGTTTTTCATATCCCTTTAAACTCTACCTATCTGTGTAGGACTTGACCCTTCAGTTGCAACTTCTGGCAGGTGAGGATTTGGTTGCAGTATCATTTTTATTTAAATCAAGCTAATTAAATTCAGGTAAAGCTACTTTGGGAAATAAAAGAGCCCAGCTGTGGTGACTGTGCCTGTGATGGTAGAAACTCCTATCACAAACCTTACATACCATACATTTTACTGGTTTGTTTTTTTTTTTTTAGTACAGTGTACAAATGGTAAGGGTTCCATTTTTCCAAAGGAGCCCAATTATGTTTGGCTTCGTACTCTGATTTGAAAAATTAGGAATTCAACCTATTTGTAAGTCCTCCAAATATCATCTAGGCCTCAGGCCAACTCTAATTTCACAAGCAGATTAAATGATGTGGGATTTTAGCTCTTTTTGTTGGCAACGCTTGTAAGCAATTGTGGCCTCTTTCATTTGGTCTGTGAGAAGCAGTGAAAGTGTTTTATTGTGCCGATTTCAGCTGGCGGCTGGGAGTGTACTAAGGACAGATGCGGAGAAGTAAGAAATGAAGACAATGCTTGTCACTGCTCGGAGGACTGCTTGGCCAGGGGAGACTGCTGTACCAATTACCAAGTGGTTTGCAAAGGTACCTGTTTCCGCGGGTTGGCTAGAGCTTTAAAAGAATAAAAACTGGAGATGCTCCAAGGAATCTTGGATGTTGTGGCTGTCACACCTTGGATATGGGTTGGGGAGGAGGGAAGGAGTTGTGTTTTTTAATTTCTCATGCTTCTTTCTTAGTTTTGCTTCCCTGCCTTTCACTGATCTGAAATAACAATGAAATCACCCCAAATTCCAGAATGGGTAGAATCATAATAATGAAGAGATTTCTAAAGTTCCTGTCTTGGTCTTAGATCAGGTTTTCTAAAAGCAGAGCCTGAGACAGAATTCCATACATGGAATGTGTTGAGGGAATGCTCTGTAGGAAAACCATGTAAGGGACCAAGGGAGGCTGGGGCAGGGGGGCGGCCAGCAGGGACGTGGTTTTAGGGGAAGTCTCACCTTGGCCTGTTTTACTGGAAGGTAAATTGCAGCATTCTTACCCCTGAGGCAGGGAGGCATGGCTTTTGTAGCCACTGGATGTAAGCTGTAAACTAGGGCACTAGCAGCAGCCTGAAGATGGGTTTACTAGCTGGTAAAGAGGATCTGGGCACCCGTCACTCCTATTATACCCCAAAGCTATACACGCATATCTGTTCACTTTGTGTGGTCGATTGCAGAATATGATGGTTTTATTCTAAGAGTAAATACTCTAAGACTAACGGTGGACTGACGAAAATATAAAAGATGACGTTTCTGTCTTTAAGGAGTTGAAGTTACCATAGCACCCTCTTGTAGAGGTTAATGGAAAGATTCAAGACTTTTTATGTGAACTTTGCAAGTCACTTTATTGTCCAAATTAAGTCCTTCTTCCAAGCTGTGACATGGAATGTTTAAGAAGCATTTCCATTAAAAGATTTCGGGGAATAGGCAAATCCGTTCTGAAACGTGTTTAATGTTCAGTGTGTGGCAGGAAGGTATTCCATTAATCCTGAATTTGGAAAATTTCCCCTGCCCAAACAATTACTGTAACATTTGATAAAGTATACAATGGATTGAGAATTTTGTTCCTTTTCCTCTTTATTTCCCCATGTAGTAAATGTAACAATAAGCCACCAAGGCTATTAGAAGAGAAAATACAGGAAAAGTCCGAGGTGTCCCTTGTCATTGAACCATTCAACACTGGCTTTTCCTGGTGAAAAATTCTAGTTGCAGTACTTCTGTGAGGCCCATGTGTGAGCCCTGGGTTGCTAAATATGTGGTCAAGTTTCCCCCACTTTAAGGAGCATGTTACTAACCTACCCCATTGTCAGCAGTCAGATTCTTGTTGACAAGGGAGATTTCCAATACGGTCAAGACACGTGATGTTGATTTGCCTTAGGACCATGTAAAGCAAATGCTTTTTGATAATTCTCATTTTCTCCTAAGAAGCCTCGTTTTTGTGTTTCTTTGTTTTTAAACCTGAGCTCTTTTCTGTTCTCCATTCTTGTTGGGGTAGCTCAGGGTAGCTTTTGGACCTTGGAGGAAGATAAAAGTGAAAGCATTGGTTTTTATTCCTAAATCCACAGGCTATACACAGATCCACTGGCAAATCATCTCTCTCTTGCAATCTTCCATCTATCACCCCTGAGTATTCTAAGCCTTTCCCCTCCACTAAAGGGAAGTTGTGCCATACTTTCTATGGCTTTGAGATGTTCGGTGGTGGAGAAAAGAATGTTCCATCTAATGACCAAACAGTTTATTTCTGGAGGGAAACAAACATGAAATTTTGTTCACTGACGCCACTGGTGTTTTTATCTACAAACCATTTAGGCTCAGAAGGCTCGCATAAACACCACTTGGGGCTATTAAA
Organism: Ailuropoda melanoleuca; assembly: GCF_002007445.2. Taxonomy (NCBI): domain Eukaryota; kingdom Metazoa; phylum Chordata; class Mammalia; order Carnivora; family Ursidae; genus Ailuropoda; species Ailuropoda melanoleuca. Next base: position 84,344,678 of record NC_048226.1, on the reverse strand, counting down.
TATTAGCTTTCCCATTATGTATGGGTGTACTTTCGTAAGCCAAACCAACACTAGACTTTATTTCAGAGTTTCTGTTTAGATGGTGTCCCATAAGCAACAAGTATCCAACAAGACACGGGGCCTGGGGTTGCCATCTTTGGGGCTCTGGCTGCCATTGACGATTAGATTCACAAGTGAATTTACCCACTTTCCCTCCTAGGAGAGACACACTGGGTAGATGACAACTGTGAGGAAATAAAGACCCCAGAGTGCCCTGCAGGGTAAGTGCATTTTATAAATATGATGAAGTTTACATAGTAGTCAATAAAGTATCCCAGGATCTGGATGGGTAAATGGTGACAAGCAGTGTAAAGCTGAGACCCTTTTATACAGGCAAACTTATACTCGACTACTCGTAAGTGATTAATCCGTCAAAAGCTAGAATGCATATCTTGAAGTAGTGAGTTTTTATTTGTTTATTTTTTTTAAGATTTCATTTATTTATTTGAGAGAGGGGGGAGGGGCGGAGGAAGAGGGAGAAGCAGACTCCTTGCTGAGCAAGGAGCCTGACGAGGGACTCGATCCCAGGACCCCGGGATCGTGACCTGAGCTGAAGCCCGACACTTAACGACCGAGCCACCCAGGCGCCCGGAAGTAGTGAGTTTTTAAAACCTTTTCTCTTATTGTCTCTGCACATATTGAAGACTGAATATCCTCTATACCTCACCGTAGCTGAAGATTTTACAAAGTGTATCTAAATATCGCCGGAGAAGGAAAGAAACATTTCTGGCATTGATTTTTTTTTTCCGCCTTTTTTCCTGAAAGGCTGCTTTTGCCTCTTTTGGGGGTGGGGGGAGGAGGACTATAGAACTTCTCAAAAAACACCATCCAAGCTGGTAACTCCTACCAGATGCTGCAGGAACTTGACAAACTACTGAACGCTGCTTTGCTGGGGTGCAGCCAGACCTGGGTGACACCCCGCAGCTCAAGTGTAACCAGCATAAGGCACTCATTACGCCTTCCAGGAAACTGTTGAAAATTCATGGACCCTTAAAATGCCTGGCAGAAAATAAATTTTCAACAAGTGTGTTTTCATTCATGTATTCGTTCAAGTGGACTTTTGTTTTTAGGCAGCACGGCCCGTGACACAAAATCCAAGTATTTCGATATTGTCTTTATTTTCATATCCTTTTTTGGCTTTAATGAACCACTTGAACTTCTTTGGACTTTCTGAATGAAATGGCCATAGTTTCTGACTGTTTTAAATGTGTTCGGTTATTTTTGTGGAAAAAGCAGTCTAGCAGTCGAAGCCCTGATACGTGATAATGGTCATGACAATGAAGAACTCTTCGACAGTATTATTCTAAGTGCTTTATCTGTGACTCATCTGAAATATGCCTTATTTATTATGTGGCTTCAAATAAACTCAAGCCTGTGCTTGCTGCATTATCAGAAAAAAGTTTTTGCACACAGTTTAGTATTCTTGAGTCTGACCAGCCAATTCTATCCTTAGACTATAACAAAGGACCTATTTCATCAGATCCTGTCCTAGTTAAATGGATCTTCATCAATTTTAATTATTTTTAAAGTTATTTTATGATTTAAACTTAAAAGAATTCTTTTATAAGTTTTAGGGACAGGAGCGCCTCTGCTATAAATTTCATACTCATTTACTTCATTCACCCATTCATTCATGTATTTGCTAAGCATTTATTGAAGCCCTACTATAGGTCCACAAAATAGAAAGATGAATAAGTTGTAAACTGTGCATCAAAATGATGTAATATGTATATGAATGACAAAAAAGGTATGATTAACATCTTAAAGGAATTCAGAAGTGTGAGCAGCTAACATTACACAAGAGGAAACCCTGAGGTGGGTTTTTAGGAATGAATAGGAGTTTTCCAGGTAGCAAATCGGAGAGAACCTATTCCAGGCAAATATAACAACTTTATACTCTGGGAAGAACCTTGTTTACAATGTGAGAGGTGGCAGTGGATAAAGTACATTAGGGGAAAACTGGAGTCCAGTCCCTTCCCTGGCCATTTTATGACCTTGGTCATTTAACTCTGGACTTCGGTCGTCACAAATGCTACGTGGCTGGCAGCTTGTACCGATATCCTCACTTGAAGTTTCATCTTGGAAATTCCTGGTTCCAGTTGTGAGAATGACTAGGCACAATGGAAACTTTGTAGCAGTACGTTTTCTAAAGCTTACTATGTTACTGTTTAAGGTTTGTTCGCCCTCCATTAATCATCTTTTCTGTGGATGGTTTCCGTGCATCATACATGAAGAAAGGCAGCAAGGTCATGCCTAACATTGAAAAGCTAAGTAAGTCCTTTTCATACTGTATTCTCATCCGTATCCATGATCTGCACAGTACACGCTTAGTTATGGGCTTTGAGAGCTATGGACATGTGGCTTTAAATGTATTCTGTTACTTGAAATACGGAAGTGTCAGTAACACAAGTCTGTGATAGTTTCTAAAGTGGATTCCTATACGTGAAGGGACTCCTGTTGGTTCTCTTGCTCTAATGTCTGCAATTCTGTTCCTAGGGTCGTGCGGCACACACTCTCCCTACATGAGGCCCGTGTACCCAACAAAAACTTTCCCTAACTTATACACTTTGGCCACTGTAAGTATTTTTCTTTTTTTTTTAAGATTTTATTTATTCATTTGAGAGAGAGAGAGGGAGCATGAGTGGGGCGGGGAGGGGCAGAGCAAGAGGGAGAAGCAGGTTCCCCACTGAGCATGGAACCCGACATGGGACTTGATCCCAGGATGCTGAGATAATGACATGAGCCAAGGCAGATGCTTAACTGACTGAGCCACCCAGGAGCCCCTGGAAGTATTTTTTCAAATGATGTAGATTCAAAGGGTGTGGATGTAGATTTCATCCTGAAATGACTTAAAGGGAGATTTTAAGAAGCATGTTTTTCAGTGTTCAAAGAAAATCTGTCTGTTTTCTATCTTGTCTGCATGAGCTGTTCGCAGTAAGTGTCTTTTACGACTCTGGGGGGGACTGAACTTCACTGTAACTTTGAAGTTTTTTCAGGTGAAGTTCTGTTTGAACACATATATTAAACTTTTAAACTCCTCTCAGATACCACAGGGTCTGTTGTTTATTTTCTGAATTTTCAAATAAAAATATTGACTTCAGGGCTGCTTTGTTTTAGTTTTTAGATACTCCCAATTCCACCTTGCTTTCTTCTTTAAAAACGTAATTTGTTTGTTTATTTTATTATTATTATGAATTTGAGGGGTCCTGGGGTAGAAGTAGAACTTAGGGAAAAGGAAAGGTGTATTTGTAAACGGAAGCTTCTTTGGAGGCACATAAGTAAATTTCAATCTCCAGATTAATTTATCGTAATAAAAATTATTGTCATCTTATTAAATTGCAAAAGTTAAAAAGACCCAAATATTAAATTTCTTATCATCATGTTAAGTCTCTCGGATAGCTTATGATGAATCCATAGATAATATTCATGTTTGCTCAGACACACATAACGTCTATATATATCTTATATAAATTTGGAAATTAAATATTGCTATAAAACCTCCTATGATAAGAGAATTTATGATAGAACTAATATGTACAGATCATCATATTTGTATTTTAACAGTAAATTTGCTTTTCCACAAAGGGGCTGTATCCAGAATCACATGGAATTATTGGCAATTCAATGTATGATCCTGTGTTTGATGCCACTTTCCATCTTCGAGGGCGAGAGAAATTTAATCATAGGTGGTGGGGAGGTCAACCGGTAAGTTTTGCATTTTTTGTGTATGTGTGTCTGCGCACTGCAACATTTCATCCCCAATTTTTACCTGCAAAATAGATGCATGTAATTTCCTCATACTTGGCAATGTTTCTGTCCTTTAGTGTTGTGTGTGTGTATATATATTGTGTGTATATATATATATATATATATACACACATCTGTACACATAATATCTATGTATATATGTAAATAATATGTATATGTTTGCATGTTCATTTGTTTGTATGTGTATATATATGTGTGTGTATGTGTAGGTGAGATTATGATTATAAATGTGTGAGATGATGAATGTGTTCATTAGACAGTGGTGACAGAGGGTGAATGCCAGAAACATTTTGAGGAAAGAATATACAGTCAGATCATACTGGTTTAGTAGACTTAGGGGTACAATGAAAAAGAGAAGTGAATGACTAGGACTACCCCCAAGTTTTAGCCCCAGTACCATATGAACAGAGACAGGGAAACTTGCTGATAAAAGGGGCTCAACGAAACCCACGGGAAATCCATGAATTCCTTTGTTTAATCCACTTTTTGAAATTTCTGGAAGTTACATGTAAGAGGAACCCTACCTTCATTTCAGACCAGCAAATTAATACTTTGAAAGAACTCATCCTGTTTACTTCAGATCTAATGGATGGGCAGAAAGTAAAAAAGGATGTAGGTGGCTTTCTACATCATATTTTTCCTATGACTGTGTGCAAGGTTAAGCAACTTGATTTGGTCATTCATGAGCAAAACGGCAACGTGAAACCATGGTTGTCAAATGTGCAGATTGAACCAAGGGCACACCCCCCTGGGTAGAAGGGCCGGGATCCCTGCAGGAGCACAGCCCAGTATACACAGCTGATGAGAAACACGTAGAGGACAGACGGCAAATGGTCCCACCTGACGTCAGCTCTGACCGGGGGCCGTGGCTCCCTGGAGTACTGGTTAGGATGGACGGCTGAGACCTCTATGTAGCTGCCGTGACAGTGTCTGCACCCATCCACGAATCTGCCATCCCTGAACCATCCCATACCTGGAAAGATTTGCTCCAATCTGTGGGCAAGCTAGAGAATATCAAGTCAGAAAAAAATACTATTGCTCTTCGATAAAGAGTCATTTGTGATTACAAAAATATATTCATGCCTAACAAATCAGTATGCAAAGTTAAACATGGGCTTCTCATTTTTTAAAAAAATAAATAGTGGAAGACGCCTTGTATGTCTGTAGAGTGTTTCTTTATAGTGGAGGTTCTGATTCTGCCGTCTTTATTCAGGCTGGACTCCCAGAAGTCTGTGATGACCTAAGTTGTGAGCATAGTGAAATTTGTTTACAGGGTGGATTTCACAAAGTTTATGATAGAGGGACATTTTATGTGTAAATAAAATGACTGAAATGAGGGTCCTGTCAAGCCGTTGCTAGTTGGTTCTTTGTATTAATTTTGTCATGGACGCAAACCCGCCTGAGGAACCACAAAGGAGATAGAGATAAATAGCAATTTTATCAAACTGGATCACCTTACCCCAAGTGTTGACACTAGTCTCGCTCTGGGTTGGCATGACTCAGAAGATGAGTCCCACAGTCATTAACTTCTACAGAAACAGAGCAGAGGGAATGCTGCCCAGTGCAGGGCAGTCTTTCTCAATTCTGTTTGCTTATTTCCTGACTAACTCGCAACGTTGACAGATTTGACCAAGTTTAGTATTTTCCTAGTGTTGATGAAGATTTACAGTGTAACTGATTGGTACTTTTATCTTCTTGAATAAGGGGACACCATAAAAATTTCAAGGGCCATAGTAGCTATAATTTTAAAACATACTTATTATTGAAATTCGGTGTATCAAAAGAACACGGACAGAAACTGTAAGGATTTAAGAATAAGAATATAAGCAACTATCAATATTATGAGAAAAGATGAGCCTTAATAAATATTTCTCAAGCATTTATCCCATCCTCTGATAGGCTTATACATTTTACAAAATCACCAGTGAAAAAAATAATTGGGATAGAGAAAATATTTATAAAAATCTTAGGTAATGAAATTAAACTCACCTTATTTTTACTGACTGATGAAACCATGCAAGACATTTGGCTAAATAATAAAGGAGTCAGAGTAAATGGTAAATAAGAACCACTCGAATCCTCCTTTAAAATTTAATACATGGGATGGGGCATTTGTATATCATCCATCTGAAAATTTGAATCTCACTGTTAGGCTTCCAAAAATAATTTCTATTATTTTTTTTCTCCCTTTGGTAACATGGATATAGCCATCTTAGCAAACTCGGGGCTGCTTTTAATTTGTTAATCTTACAATGTGCTGTTAAAAGTTGTCATTCACTTTATGATGCTGCATTTCTCATGCCTATTTTAATGGGATTCCTTTTGTTGTTGTTGTTGTTGCTTTGAAATTATACTTAATTTGTTCTCATTACAACAGTATGTTCCGTACTTTTACTGAAGTTTCTTAAGCATGTTTGTTTCTTTGAAAAATCTCTCTGCTATAATCCTGCAATTTCTGATAGTAAGATATCTCAGGGGGAAATTCCCAGTTCGGTTTAAATCTGGACTCAGTGAAGTGGAGAGTGAATGTAACTCCAAAGGGCCCACGAAACACAGAGATTGGAGAAGGAAGTCCATCACCCACCACGATGCAAGTCCTCTAAAGCCAGTTTCCAAAGCAAGGCGTTAATTGGAGGAGCAAGTATGTTCTTATTACTCAAGAGGCTTGGTCCGTAGCTGTTTCTGCCAGTAGTGGGGACACAGTGAGTTGGTCCTGAGACCATCCTCGTGAATTACCATAGTGTGAAAATGCAGGAACGATGGCATGTTCGAGAAAGAGGCTGCAAAGAGAAGAAGGATGATGTTAGAACAGGCGTGAAATCCCTGGCCAAAAGGACTGGCTTGATGGAAAGTGCAAGTCACTGCTTACCTCTCTTCCTGCCTATGTTATTATCCTGCCGGTGGGAGGTTTTGCTTTCTTCTCAGGAAAATTTTACTTTTTATTTATTCTGTTGTTTCTTTTCCATAGATCGCTATAAATCTGGGGTTTTTCCTCCCTCGTTTTACTGCATCTTAATGTCCTTCGGAAGGACTCTGCCCTGCACTTAGGGTGCTGTACCTGCTCACCTGGCCGCTTTGCTGCTAGACTCTTATTCATCTTTCAAATTTCAGTTGAAGAATCTGTCACCAGGTTGTCACTAAGCTCCACCAGCCCTGGCTAAGCTCAGGGACCCTCCTTTGGGTTTTGCTATTTTTTCTGTCATAAATTTGACCATATATTTTTGAAATTATTCACATACCCGCTTCAGACTGTGGGCCTGATGGGGGTAGAATCTCTTTATTCTCAGGCTGTAATCCACAGCCTGACGCCTCGAGCTGTCCCACTCCTGTGTCTTGGATTGAACTGTTCTGCACCATATCTGAGATGTGTTCGCCTGTACATTTTTCCTGTACTTTATCAGTTCCCTTCTTCAGGCGCTAACCACCTGCAAAGAGCCACACCCGTCCACAGTCTATTCTGCAGCAACCCCAATCCTCATTTCTTAGCTTGAATCTCAGTAAGTGATTTCCTGCCGCTAATGCGACAGCCCCACCCCTCCCTCTGGTCTCCCAGAATTCTATTTATCCTGGCTCTGTGCTTTTGAATGCAAAGGAATCATTTCCCTGCAAAGAACTGCTAGAAAGACTACAATAGTAGCTCATGTTTTTGAAAAATGTTTTCTGGCTTATTTTCTTTTTCAAAACCTCTCCCCTTCTCCCTCAGCAGCATACTTTATTTAATGTGAGAAAGGGTTGGATTTCGCATTTAAATCCTTCTGATTCCAGTGAGAAAGCTTTTTTTTTTTAAATTCCTGATAACATGTCAAATAGGTACAATAATTTCCCCCTTTTCCCCTCTTCCCAATGTAGTATCTAAGACATAAATGTTGAAGTCAGCCTCTAGATAAAGCAGAGTAATGGAGAAATACTGGCATTAAAGGTGGGGAAACCAAATCTAGTGTCTTGTCAGGTTATTTTTGTTGTCCTGTTTCACCAATCTTTGAGGAAATTTATATTACATTCAAATTCAGAGAAATACAGATTCCCATTTCTCTGAATTAACAAGGAACTAGAAACTTCTCTCTCTCTTTCTAATAGCCCCAGAAGCTTGTTTTCACTTTTCTTTTCTTTTTTTTTTGTTTTTTTTGGTTTTTTTTGTTTTTGTTTTTGGACCAATGTTTTCGTGACTTTTTTCTCTGTAATTACTAGATTTAACTTCTGAGTTCAGAAATATAATATATACATACGACCTGCAAGGAACGTTTAGGGCTACTTATGATCTGATTTAACTTAAGAACGTCATGCTTCAACCTCCTACCATTTGCTAAACCTTGACAGAATGGCTCCTTACTGCTAGGGTTCTTTTGTTTGAGATTTTTAAATGTTTTTAATTTTTTTTTAAGATTTTATTTATTTATTTGACAGAGAGAGAGACAGCCAGCGAGAGAGGGAACACAAGCAGGGGGAGTGGGAGAGGAAGAAGCAGGCTCCCAGCGGAGGAGCCTGATGTGGGGCTCGATCCCACAACGCCGGGATCACGCCCTGGGCCGAAAGCAGACGCTTAATGACTGAGCCACCCAGGCGCCCCTAAATGTTTTTAATTTTAAAGATTCTGTCATTTGTTCACTTTTTGCACTTTTCTGACCATGCCCCCACTTTTCTTTTAGAAAATATGGTCAATATGACTTGTACCAAAAAGCAGGAAGAATGTTTTTGCTTCTTTTTTTTTTTGAGAAGTAGATTTTTTAAAAAGATTCATTTATTTATTTGAGAGAGAGAGAGAGGGTTGGAGGGGTGAGGAAAGGAGCAGAGGGAGAGGGAGAAAGAATCCTCAAGCAGACTCCCTGCTGATCGCAGAGCCTGACATGGGGCTGGATCCCAGGACCCTGAGATCATGACCTGAGCCAAAATCAAGGGTCAGATGCTCAACCGACTGAGCCACCAAGGTGCTCCAGAAAGAACTTTTTTTTTTTTTTAACCACCTCTTAATTGTCCTCATGGTTCGGTTGCGTTTTACAGTTGGCTAATTTTTTTCTGATTACAAAGATGTTTATTGTCACTGTAAAAATCTGGGGAAGTACAGCAAAGTATAAAGAGCACATGACCCTGACTTTGCCATTGGCTCCCCTTTCTCCCCATGCCCTTTCCTTATACCATTTCAAAGACCCCTTCTGGTGATCTTTTCCTGTAAACATTACTGAGCTAAAAGTTACCCATGGGGCTTCCTTGTTGCCCAGATCTTGCCAACATCAGCATAATTCCACAACATAACTTTTGAAAGTGCAGGCTCATCATTTGACAAATTGCATTAAAAAATTTCCATTAGAAAAACCCCAGATTAATCTTACATTTCATAACTCCAAATATTGCCTAGTACAACTTCTTTGTAAACATCAAGGCACTAGATTTGGTATGACGTTGTTTGGCTACAAATACACTAAGTTTGAGTCTCTGAAATTAAAATAAGTATGGAAATAGATCACTTAATATAAGAAACGGTTGGGGCGCCTGGGTGACTCAGTCCATTAAGCATCCGACTTGTGATTTAGCTCAGGTCATGATCTCGGGGTTGCGGGATCCAGCAGGCAGGTGTGGTCTCCAAGCTCAGGGGGAAGTCTGCTTGAGATTCTCTCTGTCCCTCTGCTCCCGTCTTCTCTCTCTCTATAATAAATAAATCAATCTTAAATACGTATACATGTATAGAAGAAACTGGTCCCTCAGGGATCCGATGTGGTTTTGAGTCAGCTGTGGGATGCCCAGCGCTTAGTTTTGGGTGCATCTTCTTGACAGTGGAGGTGTTGCAACAAGAAAGGGCACCCCCAGGCCTGGACACGCCCTTGCCTGATAGGCCCAGCCTACCCCTCCCCCTGAAGATCTGCCCCAGTTTCAAATGACCAATGCAAACTCTGCAATGAGATTTCTTTCTGCTTCCCTGGCATTGCATTTTCACGTTTCCAGGGGCAGTTGGGGTGGGTGGAGGGTGGGCTCGCGTTCTCTCTGGAGAAGTGGGATAGGGTGCAGGGTTTGAGACTTGGCAGACCACGTGGACCAGCAACAAACTACCAACGCTCTAGAAGAGTCCCTGGATCTCATCAGGCTCAGCCTGGATGAGCCAATTGATTTGAAAATGAGAAATGATAAGAGCTTCGAGGCAGATTACATGCTTATGATCAGCATTTAAATATGATACTGGGAGATGTGGAACCAGCTGTGACTACTATAGAAATCGATGAGGAAACATAAGAAGAGATATATAAATCAATGAAACAGAATATTCCCAATGCTCTTTGTCTGGGGAGATGGTGGTGTACTAGTTGCCCTCCATTAAGAGTTGGCTGAAACAACGCATATATCGTATATGCAATATAGGAGACTTTGCATGATTGCATCTTCAAATGTAGACCTTCAAAAGAGAAACCTGCATAAATTTTGATATTAAGAAATGGCCAAGGATTCTTCCACTCCCAAATGAATTGATTTACAGATCAACAATTCATAAACTAAAGGGCGTTTTTTTCTAACTCTTTCAAACATGTGATCACCAAGGAAAAGAAAAATGAATGAATGGACATATTTTGAATCCTGGTTGGCCTGGGGACTCCCAGCATGCCAGAGTTTGTCCGTAAAACAGAAGGATGCTCTGAACCAAACACTGGAAGGGCCCTCAGAGCAATCTGAGATCCTTATCTCTACGACCCATCCCTATGGGACAAGGGCACCACCTCCCCCATGCTGACAGTCACTAGACAGCTCATACCTCCTCCAATCTCAGAGGGCTCTCCATGCTTTCCGGCCCATCCCTTACTTGCCAGCTGCAACAGCTATGATTTTGAGAGGCTGGAGATCTTCAGTCCCTCCGCAGGGGTTTGGGACTCCGCAGAATTCTCCCAGGCCGGATGTCCCAGGCCCTTCTGAAAACATGGCCAACCTCATGGAGGGCCCACACCTCCCAATTTCCCCTTTCCTCAAAAACCAGAGGTTTTCACTGGAGTCTGTAAGATACTCTGAAAGTCTGGATACAATGAAACCAGAAAAGGGGCTGGCTGCAATTCCTAGACCACTTTTGCTTGGGTCTTTTAACAAATGAGCCACATTTCTTCCTGTTTGCCTCCTGAGGGGTGGGGGGAAGTTCTTCTTACAGACTTATGTTCAGTGGGACACTGGCCATCCTAAGCTGTTTTTAATGTTCCTAGAATAACTGGATTATATTTATTTCCATTCCATAATAATTAAGATTAAAATTGATCCAGTGTTCACCAAATGCTAAGACATTGCTTTAAGGACTTTAAATGTCTTAACTCATTAAAGCTTAGAATAATCCCATGTGCTAGGTAATATTATCTACATTTTAAAAGAAACTGAAGCCCAGAGAGCTTAAGGAACTTACTGGAGGACTGCACAGTTGGTGAGTGACAGAGGCCAGGCTTAAAATCCAGCTATCCCGTTGCAGAGCTCAGGTTCTTAACCGCTGTATCTTCTGCCTTCCAACAGCATGCGCTGGAAAGAGTATTTTAAAAGCCTCAATGAAATGCTTGGTTCACGTAACTTATCCCAGGAGCTTATTCCTAAAATTTCATTTACTGAAAGGCTAAATAAAAGATGCATGGGAAAATGCAGAATAAAAAACAGCTTTTTTTCCCCTGCCCTTTTCATTCACCTAGTTTAAAACAAAACAAGACAAAGCTAGGTTCCAAGATTCTGGCATCTGTGTGCCAAATTGGGGTTCTCCTCTGTAGGCTTGCAATAGTACAGGAAACATATGGTCCACTCCTGGGTCCTTTGATGAGCAGAATTCCGTCATATAAGTGAAATGTTCAAAACAATGATCAGAAACGACAGGTACAGAACAGACTTTTGAGATGAAACAAGAGTTTAAAATGCCACTAGAATCCTAGCAGAGCTTTTGAAAGCTTTTGCAGAGAATGTATTGAATGACATTTATGGAAATAATGATTCTGACTTCCAGATGTGAAAAGAGAATGATTGCAAATGATGTGAAATTTATGGTGGGGTGTGGGTAAAGTATAAGATATCTGATCTAATACATTTTTAAAAACTTTTTCTTCTTTGACCAAAACTCAGAACACATTATAAGCCTCTTATATTTTCCTCATTAGCTATGGATTACAGCCACCAAGCAAGGGGTGAAAGCTGGGACATTCTTCTGGTCGGTGTAAGTTATCTTTATTTTGTCAATGTTTGTAAAACTGCAATTATGATTTAGCTTATGAAACATGAGCTCAATTTGATTTTACTTCAGTTAAATATAAAAGAACTTGAGCTTTTGAATATTTGAAGATTGAAAATAATCTTCCAAGTATTTTTTTTTTTTAGAGGTCTTCTCTTTTTCCTCCATCTTTTCTTAAAAGAAATGTAAAGAAGATTTTCTCTTCTTCTTGTCATCCTTAAGATTCTTCTGTCCCTGGTTTTGGTAACTTACCACCTAGGGAATGTATATTACTCTTAGCCTATTTATTGCTGTGGTTTGCATTATCATTTTCTGTAAATATATTACAACATGCTATATTTATTTTTGTTCACAACATTAAAAGTCTAGTGTGGTCTCAGGCAGCTGATGTAGTGGTCTAGAGATTGGAAATTCCAGACAGGAGACAAGGGGAAGCCTCTGTTTCCACTCCATTTTCCACTGAACTCTAGGATTTCCTTAGTAAGAAGAGTGGAACTACTTCTCTTCCCCACAGAGGTAATGGGGAGATTTGTAGTTAATGTTCATAAAACAGTCTTAAGGTGAACCTTACCTAATAAAAGTGTCAACATGTTGATTATTTTTAAGGCTCCTTAGTAAGAAAAGGAATCTGTTTCAACTTTCATGGGGATTTTGTTCCCACTGAGATATTCTTTCCATCTTTTTTTTTTTTTAACCACCTAAAGCTGTTTCCATATTTACCTCTTACGCCTTAACAAAAATCTGGCTATTCTATAATAGTAGTGTGCTGAGAGCAATCACAGGTTCAAATTAATCCAGATGGGACCATCTATATTCTCCAAATTCGGGAATAAAAGTGGCTTTTTCAGATTTGAAGGACTAAATTGAAATTGGGTTTGGTGATTTGAAGGGAAGACAGAATGAATGACCCTGTAAAAGCCTCCTTTTCCCACCTTTTTTTTTTTTAATTAATTTTATTTTATTATATTATGTTAATCACCATACAGTACATCCCCTGATTCTGATGTAAAGTTTGATGCTTCATTCGTTGCGTATAACACCCAGTGCACCATGCAATACGTGCCCTCCTTACTACCCATCACCAGTCTATCCCCTTCCCCCACCCCCTCCCCTCTGAAGTCTTCAGTTTGTTTCTCATAGTCCATAGTCTCTCATGTTTCATTCCCCCTTCTGATTACCCCCCTTTTCTTTATCCCTTTCTTCCCCTANTTTAAAAGGGGTTTTCTGAGTTGAGAATTAAGTGTGGGTATTGTTAGAAATGACATGTAAATGACATGTTGATCTACCAATTTAATCTGATGCATAACATTTTTGTAACCCTTGACTGTCATGGATGCTTACAGAAATGATTTTTTCTGCCCCACGACATATTTGCTTGGCAGAATGGACATAATTAATGGCCAATGACATAATTAATACTTAGTCCCCACCCTTACCCCCCGAAACTGCTGCCAAGCTTCATTGAAAAGGCCCAGTGTTCTGGTTTTGATGGCAATTTTCTCCACCCAGTTCAAGCTACTTACACGAAGGTAGCTTTTGTGCGCTCTGAAGATGTCTTCAGTTTTGGTTTGCTTCTCAGGCTGTTGTTCTTTTATCTCTATATTCTGGGAGTGACTTGGATTTAGCTTTTATCTCTCTCTCTTTTTTTAATCTTTTTATAACTAAACAAATAAACAAAACAAACCAGGGTCCAAAGTAATCCTCAGCTGATGCCCCATTACATTTTTGTGTGTGTCAATTTATGCTCAAAGGCGGTAATTCCCTGTAGGTATGAGTGTGTAGATTGATTCGAATCCCAGCCCTGCCACTCCATAGATTGCTGACTCTGGACAAGTGATTAAATCTCTCAATACATTAATGTCCTCATCTTTAAATGGCGGTGACAGCATCTTTATCATAGGGTGTTGTGAAGATAGCATGGGTTAATATCTTTAAAGAGCATAGAAGGGTGCTTAGTACATAGAAAGTAACAGATGAATAGTATTTGTTTTCTAATTTAATTTGCTTTCTAATTTTTAAATTTCTAATCATCTGTTTCAACATTGACCATACAAAGACGATATTTGTTCCCCTTTAACATTAAATACTTCATCTAATCCTTCATTTTCCATTCCTCCTTTTTTATTCTTCCTTTTCTTTTTCTGACCATATCTGACTGACTTGGGCTCACAACAAGTTCTCTATCAAACAGTGATGGTGAAGACAGCAGCATGACCGGCATTGCCCTTTCTATTCGGACACACTCTGTTCTGTGGCCGCGTCTGTTTGTGCTATCTCTGCATCGTATTTTAAAAACTAATGGCTAGGGGCCATGTCCTTTTGGTTCCTGGGTTAATTTCATAAAGATAAGCTAGAACTCCTAGGAAAGTTAGAGACTACTTTGTTCAACTCCTCATTGGCAAGATTGGAACACGTGGCTGAGAGAGGTGAAGTGTTGTGTCCAGGGTCATACTTAGGAAGGATACTCAGGCCTCTACAGTTCCCCTCTCTGGTTCTTACCACACACACACACTCAGCCCCTGCCCAGAAAGTGACAGTCACCTGCTTATTGTTCTAAGCAGAGAATGGTGACTCGTCTGTAAGGGTCTTTTTAGTAGAAGTATTCTGTATCTTCATTTACATTCACACAAAAGCCTCGAAAGTAATATATGTTTAACAAATATTTCATGAATGAGTGTGTCGTCTCTGTGGAGCTGTGAATCCAGCGCATAATGACAAAAGCAAACATTTCTCTAAACTCCATGTGCCGGGCACTATCCAAAGGGCTTTACGTGTATTCTCTCTTTTAATCCTTACAATGACCTTACGCGATAGGAAGTATTATTATCCTCATTTTATAGAGGCAGTTAAAGGTTAGGTAACTTGGCAGTCTCATCACCAACACATGTTGGAGTCAGGATTCAACCCCAAGCCTTCTGGCCTCGGAGAGGATGCTTTTATTTCCCGCCCACGGCTAGACAAGCACCGTGTCCAACAGAGGCGTTAGAAGATGTGTGTTCTAAGTCGACACAAATTCTATCAGCTTCTATTTTTCCATTGGCATCAAGCAAGTCCATCAGAGTCCATTGTGTGACTTAACACCAGTTACATAATATAATGCAGCTTGTAGGTAGGTATGAAGTGAGGTAAAATGGAAAGGTGACAGCATTTGCTTTTTTCTAAGTTAGGAAAGAATTCTAAATATGTAATTATTTTGTTCAGATACAGGGGATTTCTGAGGCTGATGAATTAAATACCTGAAGTGATTAACTTGGCTTTGCTCTGCCTATTTCTAATTCAATTAGGATATAATAAACAGGGTCCCATGTATTCAAGAGCATTGGATTTTGCTTCAGTTAGGACTCATTTTATAGTAAATATGATTTTCTGGGCTGGTTGGATAGCTCTAGACTGAGAGGGGGCCAGAGGAATGACAAATCTCCAATCTATAAGAGTGGGTGGGGGTGGCTGGCGGGGGTGGGGCATGGGGGAAGAGCTCCTTGATTAGAGCTCCTGCCAACTCTAGGCTTCTCCCATGGCTCTGAAGATTCTTCTTTCTCCTGGCTTGCCCTGGTTCACATCCACTGACAGTAAAAGTTTAAATGGCCCACCAGCATCCCATAGTAAGTTTTCAATGGAGTTTATTTTTTAGAGCAGTTTAAGGTTCACAGCGATTTGAGTGGTTGGCACAGAGAATCCTCACGTACCCCCTGTCCCCACACATGCACAGCCTCCCCGTTATCAGTGTCCCCCACCAGAGTGGTACGTGTGTCACCACTGGTGAACCTACACTGACACATCGTTATCACCCAGGGGACGTAATTTATACTAGGGTTCACTCTTGGCCACAGTAATCTCTACCAACCACAGTTAAACTTGGGCTTTAGTTTGAGTTCATCATAAACAAGCCCTAAGGCCTGGTCTCAGATGGGGGAGCAGAAAAGCATGGTGTGCTCCTTGTTAGGAAAGAATAAGCAAATCTCCCCATAAATAAAAGCATCGCCCTGCTTGTGAGCATCTTAATGAAACTCACCCCGGGCTACAGTGCGATCATGTTAGCTGAGAGCTCTTAAAGCTCGTGCCAGATTTCGGGTAATTATATTTCAACAGAGGAATGAGACTTAAACACAAAAGTCATTGTGAATGAAGATTATACCCTTTTTGTCAGTCTCATAATTACATGTGCCTATTCTTGATAGATTTTTATAGAGCTAGAAGAGAATTTCAAGACTACCTTTCCTAACCCCTTATTTTATGGAGGAAGAATGTAAAGTTTCAGATAAAATAACATTTCTAAAGTCATATAGGTCTTTAGAGATAGAATGATAACTCATGATCATTAATAAAAAAAAGGTTTTTTGGAATATACTATGTACTTAGCACCGTACATGCCCTTTGCCTGTGTTGTCTCATTTTTTAAAAAAAGATTTTATTTACTTACTTGAGAAAGAGGGAGAAAGTGCATGAGAAGGGGGAGGAGAAGAGGGAAGAGGGAGAAGCAGACTCCCTGATGAGCAGGGAGCCCGATACGGGGCTCAATCCCAAGACCCTGAGATCATGGACCTGAGCTGAAGGCAGACACTTAACCGACCAAGCCACCCAGGCACCCCTTGTCTTGTCTCATTTTATCCTCATAATCAAGCTGTGTGCAGTGTGTTTTGCTATTATCTTACTTTTGCTGATAAGTAAACTGAGGCCCAGAGAGGTCAAAGTGGCATGGAGGTCAAGAGAGGTCACACCACCAGCAAGATGCAGATGGGGGTATAAGTCCTGGTCCCCCTGTGGCCACAGCTAATGGCTTTACTCACTAAATGGCGGTGCCTCTGAGCCCAGGGTCCTTTCTGCCTGCAGCAGAGTCTCTGATCAACAGGGCAGGTTCCTCACTTGACTGTGAATCAGAGTTTCCAGTCTCATCTTCTACAGCAGAGGTTGAGCAATACGACGTGTTGCAAATGCAGCGGAAGTTTAAACTCTAATTCGAAAGAGGGCCTTGTACGACAATGAAGTGAAAACAGATGGCAGTAAATAGAGAGCCCTTGGGCTGGGCTGGAGTTTGTGGAACTGCGACCTCATGTCATGCTTTGCCTGCTACATCCCCACAGGGTCATCCCTCATGAGCGGAGAATATTAACCATCCTGCAATGGCTCACCCTGCCAGACGACGAAAGGTATTTGTTTCCATGCCCCCAGCTTTCCCTCTTCTTTTTTCAGTACGTTTCCAGCCTAGGTTAGACCTGGGTGAAGACTCGATGGGCCCGGTCAAGGTGTGGTACTACTAAGTTTTGTGGTTCTCAGCCTTAGCGTTACTTCCCTAAGAAGGACACGAGGGACATAGGTCACAGGGCCCCACTCAGTGCCAGGGATTAGTACAGCTGTTCATCCTGGCTGCTACCGCGAGCTCCAGCAAGTTCCTGGCCTGGATAAGCGAACCAGCAGCAACATTCCAAGGACTGCGGAAGCAGTCAGACTGACTTCTCACTCTAATGGAGATGTTCTTTCAGGCTACAGACTGCATGGTCTGTGTGACTTTTCACTGGGCTCTATTATCTCGAGGATCAAAGACCTGAGTATGTGTTCAGATAATCCTTTGTGACGTTTGCTCCCTGAAGGGGGTACCAGGCAGTTAGCACGGTGGGGGTAGTGTGGGGGGTGGTGAATGTGGAAAGAATAGAATCCGCCCTCCCCCCGCCCCCAAGAAACAAGAAAGAGATATTTTCCACGTTAAGACGAACAGTGGTTGGGAAATTACTTAACTTGATTTGAGAGGAGTTTTTCTCAATGTGTAGGATTACTTGATATTCTTTCTTATATGTGGTTTGAGGGAGATTCTGAACCTTCCAATTTTCCCGTAGGCCTTCGGTCTATGCCTTCTATTCTGAGCAACCTGATTTCTCTGGACACAAGTATGGCCCTTTTGGCCCTGAGGTTAGTAGCTTATCACCTGCCTGAGGAGAACCTGTGCCTGGGGGCTACTGACTAGATTCGGGATTTGTACAAAGTCTCTTGGGTATTTGCATCTGCAAGGTTTATACATAGCCAAACAATTGCAAGACTAAAAATCTTAAACATACCTGTTTCTCTTGCAGGTTTAGATTGAGTTGCTATTCAAACATACCCTAACCTTGGTGTTCATAGGAGGGGTGTATGCCCTGAAGGCATCAGTCAGAAGGCACAGGATTAGAAAGGGTTGGCGTTTGCCATCCCTGGGATAGGAATGGAAAGGCATCTGGAGCTGAAACCTGCAACACAAAATGCTCCAACTGAATTTCAGCTCACTTAAAATAATTATGCAGTTCCGAGAGGATGGGTCAGCTAAGTTGCTCTAACAGCCTTAGCAGAGACAATCAACCTGGCATATGTTCTAGCATTGAACACTTTTTTACTTGATAAATTTTGACATAGATATATATACCTGTGGAACCATCACCACAGTGAAGACTGTGAACATATTCATCACTCCCAAAAAGGAAATTAATTCCTAATTAAGAGAAATGCACGACTGAATGAATCTATTTAGCAGAGCAATGTAATGGCCTTTTACAAACAGTGAGGAATGTTGGTTGAAAGCCATCTGTTTGTTAGACAATATCCAGTATAATTTCAAATTCAGAGGTGGGAAAAGGATGACTGTATTTTATGATGTTCGTCAGTCATCTGGAGATAGAAATCTTCCCAGTACTGCAGCATAGATCACTTTAAAGCAGGATGGGATTTACAAATCTAGAATGTTTTCCATCTCTCATTCTAACTAGAGTGGTGAGGTCTACATCAACATACTCTAACTTGATTTGGGAGGAGAAATCATTTCAAAAACTCTGCTGTTGGAAACTGCCTCCCATTCTCTAACAGGCTGACAGCACCGTTGGGGATAATGACGTTCACTGTGTTCAGCATAAGACTGAGTAGGAAATACAGAGAAGTGTGTCTTGGTTTAAATATTTTTGAGCAAAATGCAGCATATCTAGCCAAAGGCAGTAAATACCAAATACACGAAAAATACCTAAGTATTTTTGAATGTTTTAACATCAATTCCGTGATTTTTTCAAACACCGGAAAGTAATGGCTTTGTGAAAGCATTCTTAGTTTGCCTTAAATCATTGCAGTTATAGAAGTCTGATGCTCTTTTTCCTATCCCTTTGATGTTTAACGAGTGTTGCACGATTATGAAACACAAATGATAAAATGAGATAAACATCTGCATGAAACACAAATCTTACTCTTGCCAGCGCAAGCATGGCTGTTTTATCTTTAGGATGACTTTCTTTGAGATTAATCTAAAGTGAACCAAAAGAACCACATTTTATTAAAATGTTAAAAAAAAATCCTAAGCAGTTCCATGTGCCTTATTTAAAAGTTGTGCTTCACTTGGATAATAATATCCCCTAAAAGACTCTATGGCATAGACAGGCTAGAGGTTGGTATAGCCATTTTTTTTAAGAGCCAGAGGCTGGTGCCTAAACAGGTGTGGGGTGGCTTAGGTCACCTGGTGGTTAAGTGGACTTGGAGGCTAGACTCTAAGAGCTCCTGGGCCAGGGTTCTTCCCATGGAGCCCTTGAAACTTCCAGGAGATACGCAGAGTGATTAGGTAAATGACTATGTTCAATTCAGACAGAAGTTTTTTTTAAGTCAGAAGTTGGGTTTTTGCAATATAAATAGGAGGAACTCGCAAGACCCTCAGTTCTTTAAAAGTTATACAGCTCAGCAATAAGGCTTCTTGATCCACAAACATCTCTGGATTTCTAATACGTATAGTTCAATTGTAATTACATACTTGAAAGTGTATGTGTGTGCCTTTTAATCAAGAAAAAACTGGAGAGTTTATTTTTTTAAGTACTGAGCCGTGATAAATGGAACATAATATAGGATGCTTGAATTTGTTGTAATGATGGTGCTGTGCTCAGGGTTGCTCGGAAGTATAGAGCTTTTTTTTTCCCTCTAGAATTTTTTAATTAAGACTTGGAAGTATTCATGCTATGTTCTCTCTAGTATTAATACTTCTTGTAAACTGGGATATTCTCATGTATCCACTGGGTAAAACACTCTTAATTAGATATCTTGGAATGTTTCTTCAGTTATGATAACCTGATAACCTGGCCACTTTCTTCCGGTAAGGCAAGGAGTATTTTCAGATTTCAACTATTTTTCATTTGGTTCTAGGAATCTTATTTTTACTGAATGAAAAGCAAAACTGTTTACCCTTGAAAAAAAAAGGAAACCAAAACAAGGCAGCAAAATCTCTCTTCTGTAGTCAACTAATTGGTTTCTATCAATATATACATGTGGTATGTGTATAAAGGCTTTACGAACCGAAATACTATTTATAAAATCAGTAACATGTCATCATTTACATCTAATGAGAAATACCTTGCATTTGAAGTTTAATTGAAAAAATTCGCTCTGGCAGAATGTTACAAGCTACAACGCAGTTGAACTGTGTGTTTTACTTGCTTAATACCCGAGTATACTTTTTTCAGGACGATTCTCAAAGGCTATTAAATGAGATGACCAAACATTGGGCTAATAGCTTCAAGAAATGGTGTATTGCTCCTGGTTTCATCGTGTAATGGTGAATGTTCGGAAACATGCTTGCTTTTGATTATTGGCACAATCTTTTCCTCTTTGACCTTCTACGCTTTCTCTGTGATTCCTCGGTCGGCTGCTGTTTCAGGCCTAGAGGCAGAGCTTTGGCTGGCTAGTGACTACCTTCAGATGGCAAAGTATCCTTCTGAAAAGCAGGGAAATTTGCCCCTCTACCTCCCATCCTCCTAATAACCTCAGGCTAAGTCTTCTAAAGTCAGACTATAGTACGGCTGGTCAGTGAAAACTTAGCTTTCGTCTACCTCTAACATTCAAAGAAGGAACTACATGCGATGCAATCCCTGGATGAAAACTCATCTTGGCTAAATTCTGTCCCTCCTGCTGCTCTAACCCGCTGCAACCAGCAGGGCCCGCTTGTGGAGTCTTCTGAATGTTGAGGCCTCTTGCGAATGGCCGAGTGTCTGATGGGCCGACGAGCGCGAGCTGAACTGTGTTCCGTGACCATGAACTGGGAAACCCTCTTTTTCTTTTGCTTCTCTTCTCATGGAGAACTGCCTGAAACTAGACGCATTTAAGAAACCAAACCAAACCGGAGTCCATGGGGCTGGGTCTTTTCATCGCTCTGCTGGAGAGCGAGGATGAGGTAGAAATGGCAGTGTCTATGCAGTCGCTTGCTTTGGAAACAGTGACCTGGCATGGCAGATGGCCTCCTTTTGGGATTCACTAACATTGTTTCTCCTCCCGCCCCTTCCTGCATCTGAATGATTCTTGGAGCAGTCCCACCGAGAGAGACTCAGCTAGGGAGACCTCAGGGCTTGCTGATTTAATTCACCTTTGCACCATCGGCAAATCAGGGGCCTGGTTTTCTCTAGCGTTTGGAAGTCCCAAAAGGTTATCTTCCTTATTCAGCTTGTGTGTCAGCCTTTACTACTCTCTAGATTTTCATAACAGGATGCATAGTGCTGGCAGTCCGTCCCCCCAAGAAGGGGGTTATCTGATAGGAAGAGTATAAGCACGTAGATTCTTTCTTCATATGTAGACCAAGATGAAGAGATCTTGATGACTTTTTGTATTTTAACTAATTTTACAAGATAATTTTTTTAAAAGACAGTTTTATTTATGGTTATCTCTTGGCTTAAAGTTCCTCTGTACTGAAAACCTAAATTATCAGTGAGAAGTTCTCTCTCCTGCTGGAAGCCCCATTTTGTATAAGTACTAAGGAGGTACTTACTTTTCATGACCAAGGTGGATTGCTTATTATTTATGTTTCACTCCATCCTTGGTTTAAATATTTTTTCCCCTAATTCTTGCCAATCAGGGTGACTCTTGCTTCGATATACTTTGGTGGTATGAACAGACATCCAGCAGATTCTGCATTGGAGCCCCCTGCATGAACCCCGTTGTCACCTTGAAATGACCAAATGGCTAGTGTTCTATTTGGTTTTCTTCTAGTACTTTAAAAATGGAGAGCTTTTCGTAACCAGGGACCAGTCTCTCCCTAATGCAGGAGTTGTGGAATGCAGGACTGTATGTCACCTTCAGGTGTAACCCCCAGCAGGTTCCTCAGCCCAAGAGACACCCACATGACTAGATTCTCTTAAACTATATTCTTGCTCTTGGTGAAGAAACTGTGACGGCAGCGTCAAAACGGACTTAGGAGGCTTCTCTCTGTAGAGTCCCCTGAATCATTCCTCATACCTACTTTTTCTCACATAAAGAGCCTTCGTTTTTCTAACTAAGGCTCTGCTGACCCCAGATGGCAAAGTGTGAGCTTTATGATCTGACCCAGAGGGACAGACGACTTCTGAGTCCAGACATCTCTATCCGCCAGTACAGGAGAGTAGTTATGGCTCACCTCTTACTCCGGCTAAGAGACCTAAGAGGAAGGTTACCCCTAAGAGGAGACAGGAAAGACCAGTTGCTCCTCCAAAGAAAAGAAGAAGAAAATTACATAGGATGGATCATTATGCTGCGGAAACTCGTCAGGACAAAGTAAGTTTATCTATTGTTCCAAAGCTTTGCGGCGGGCAGGTCTGAGTCGAAGGTTTCCTTCAGTGCTTTGCTTTGAAAATCAGCTGAATAAGTTTCAGAAGAACTCTGGTCGTGTCATCCTTGGCTTTGAGTCCAGAAGAATCTGGTACTTCAGAGGTTAATGTTAATGTGGAGACCTCCTGAACTTTCAGCAAGACAGGAAAAAAGAACCTTCTACTTTCTTTAGAGTTAGCTGCCCTACAACTGGTATTAATGTTTAGGCTTGAATGAATGTGAGGACGGCTGTTGGATTTGCTTGCCCTAATTCATGGAATCTGTTACAGTGCTTTGTAGCCTTGGTTCTTGAGAACAATCTAGAAAAGCAGTGAGGGGATTCTTCAAAGACAATGTAAATGAGAACCCAACAGAAAATTGGCTTATATTAGGAGCCTCTACCTTCAGAGTTCAGAAAAGGTCTTAGGTTATAGACAAGAAAGAAAGAGAAAACAATGCATAGTTGGAATTGTGGGTATTTTCTCATAGAGAGATGAGTGACGTTTACTCTTTTCAGTATATTCAGAACAGGCTGTAGGTTGTCACTTCTCTTAAAACCTTCAGATACCTCCAAGGCGCTTTCTTGCTTCTGACTATCTGAACTAATCACTGAGAAGAAGGTCTTGGATATCAGCTGAGTTGGCTGGTGAAAATAAGTCATTGCCAAGGATTGACATATATTGCGCATTTGGTATTTTTTTGTCGAGGTGAAGGTCTTAGAGGAGAGCCTGCTTTTCTCAGAAGCAAATACCTGTTAGTCCCACACGTATTAGCCCTTCAGATGCTGTTTGCATTTATCCTCCTGAGACTTCCCCTTGTGACTTACTCCTTGGGACAGAGTTTGAAATACTGACTCCTGTCAGGAAGAAAAACAAGCTTACACCTGATTTTACCGAGGACATGATATGAGGAAAGGTCTTGAGGCATCTGAGAAGATGCTAATGGAAGATAATATTATATGTCTGAAATCTAAAACATGATATGCAAGACCCTGCTGTTCTTACCAGCCTTCTTGTGTGTATGTGTGTGACTGCAGCTAAGTTGTAACATTCATGCGAAGTACTGTCAAGTGTTTGTGTGATGAGATGTTTCTTGGAAACCTTTCCATTGTGCAGAGATGACAGTGAGAGGGGAAGACTCTAGTGTGTTGGAGCGTTCGTGCTACTAGAAGCTTCCACTGGAAGCAAGAACATGAGAGATGGATTTTGTTTCTTCATCTTTGGAAATTTTTTCAGAGACCTGAGTTTTTGTGTTTCCTTAGGCTGGGTAAGAAATCTAGAACAAGCCCAATGGTTCACTTCTTGTGAAGTTAGGACTCTCGTAGCTTCTTCTTTTACTCAAAATCAGCTTGAAAGGGATTAAATTGAGAAGCAGTAGCTTTTTTCTTAGAAGAGATTCTTCTATCAAGAATCTATTGTTCTCAGGCATTGGCAGTTAAGTTCTTCAAAACATTAGATGGATTCCATTGTATTAATGATATTCTGGTTTAGCATCCAGTGGAAGTGTATCATTTTACCTCAGAACTTCTTTTGATTCACTTAGCCTCCATCTTCTCACCATGGTTCAAAACCTGATGTGATTTTACCTAGCGAACAAGAGGCTTAAACTATCCATCTGACTTTCTGCTCACTCTCAAAATTCTTGGATTTAAATAACATTGTTACATTTTCGAAAGGTCATTTTATCTCTAAAAAAGAAAAGAATTGCCCTTAATATTTCTGATATTTTTGTATCAGAATTTTGAAAGGATTGGATGAGGAGAGGTCTTATGTTCCTGAAATAATACAAATAAAAGTGCTCAGAACAGATTTCCATTGAGGGTGGCAGGCAAATCTCCCTCGACAAAGCTCTGCCTCTGGGCCTGAAGTTTTCTTTCCAGAATGTTCTAGGGATAGAAGATCTATGACAAACTGAGAGGAAAAAAAAATACCTGCAGGGACTAATTTGCTCCTTTTTCCAGATGACAAATCCTCTGAGGGAAATTGACAAAACAGTGGGGCAATTAATGGATGGACTGAAACAGCTGAAGCTGCATCGCTGTGTCAATGTCATCTTTGTTGGAGACCATGGTAAAGTTTTGTTTTCTCTTTGCTAATAGGACAGCTACACAGATCATGTTTCTGATCGTGTTGGGGGAGGAACCCGTGCCCTCAGAATCCCAGATTGTGTTCTTCACCTCCTTCCCTCTTTCTTCAGGGTAGGGAAAGAAATCAGGGCATGACTCAGAAGTATGAGATGACCTGAGATGACCCCGGACCATTTTGATCAAAACCAGGGACTTTCTGTGTCTTCCTTTTCTTTGCAAGAAAGAAGGTCTTTCCACAAAATTCTATCTCTTACTAAAGTGTGGCAGACAATTTGCCTGTGGTATTAATTACTTCCTCCGAGAATGTGACATATCAGGTCCTACTATCTCATCTCTGTTAGTGACATCTCCCCTAAAGGAGCCTACAGAGTTTATGTGGCTAAAAAAATAAATCTAAATATGATAAGGAGGATAGGATTCTTATCAAAGATGAGATGTATAAGTAAAATGATATCCCTGTATGCACTGAGGGAATTTAAGACCCAAACCAGGAATTTAAGACCCTGTTCAGTTACAGAAATGGAGAGGAAGAAGCTGAGTTTTTCTAAAGCACCGTATGAAGTAGAAAAATTCATGACCACTTTTTTGAACATCATAAGCATTAGATATTGGAGAGCTGGAAGAGGGTCCTCAGAGGGCATTCTTATTTCCTAGCTGTGCTCCCTGAGTTCTAGAGAATGCCTCCTCCACTCTAGAACTATCAGATTGAAAGAGTGACCCTGGAATGCAGTCTTACATTCCCTTCTAGGACAGGGTTTGGGAGGAAAAAATTGATAGACTCTTTGATAGCTCTGTTAAGAAAGGCAGGCAAGTCTCCCTAGTCAAAGGTCTGCTTTGGGCCTGTAGTTTTTTTTTTCCAGAATGTTCTAGGAAATCTAGGAGAAATTAAAAAAAATAGTTGTGGGACTAACCTGCTCTTTGGCAGGGGCTAAGTGCGACCCACTGCAAAATCATGCTCCATGGGTTTGACTTGGTGGAAGCTACAGATAAGACAGAGATTCTGGAGCATGGGACACAGCTGATTCAATTTAAGTTGCCCAGATGTGTCAAGAGCATTCGCTCATTGACTGGAGTCTGGTGTCTAAGAAGTGGATCAGTCCCAGCAGGTCATATGCTAGAGCAGTGTAAAGGTTTTAGATATATTAAAACCTTGTCTTACCAGGTGCAGGCTACTGAGATGAGTAGATTGCTTTGGCTGTGGGAAGCCATAGCATCCCTTTTTTGAAAGGTAGTATGGTCTAGCGTTTCAGAACCTGGGCTTTGGAGTAAGGATGTATTTCAATGGAGTTCAAATTGCACTGTGCCACTTATGAGCCGTGGGATGCAACCTCCTCATATGTAGAATGAGAACCCTAACACCATCTACAGAGAGTTGGTCTGGAGGATGAGAGGCGATGATGCTTGAGAAGCACTTCACATGTGGTCTTTGAGATCAAGAGAGATGGTCTATCCCTGGGGCGGCAGAAGTGACTTCCTAGACATGTAACCAATGGGGGGTCCTTCTAGTCTTCCACTAATACAGATTTGGAGACTTCCTCTTCCTGAGTTAACAGTGTGCTAAAACATAGTAGCTGTTCATTGTTTGACTTTTTCTTTCCGAGAGTTTAAAGGTTAAAAGACAAGTTATATACCCTTTGTGCTATCTTGGGATATATTTTTGTCTTTCTTCATTCCAATTTGTATTGAAAAAGAGATGGGGTGTCTTGATCTGGGAATCCCAGAAGGGAATATAATTTGGATTTTATCAGGTCTGTGCCACCCTGGGTTATATTTCTTTATTCCAAAACCTTAGGACGTCCTTTACAGAATCCCTTATCCCCCCCCACCGCCCACCCTTAGAGGGCATCTATCTATTGGATTGTGCAAAGCTGCATATTAAACCT
This sequence comes from Ailuropoda melanoleuca, assembly GCF_002007445.2. Lineage (NCBI taxonomy): Eukaryota > Metazoa > Chordata > Mammalia > Carnivora > Ursidae > Ailuropoda > Ailuropoda melanoleuca. The sequence continues at coordinate 84,318,193 of NC_048226.1, read as the reverse complement.
TCACAGTTTCATGCCATCTCAGAAATTTCAAAATGACCAGCCTCCATAGTCTGTTATTCTGATATCTGAGTTTGTATTGTTTATTTAGTTATCTATTTATAACATTGATAAAGACTTTTTTTTTTTTTTGTTAGGGGCAGGAAACGAATCTTGCATGGGGGGGGAATACTTGTTGGTTAAAAAAATTCCCTACCTAGACCCTTTTTGTGTTCTAGTCGCTAGCCTTCAGTTTTGACTGATTACATTGTTTACAACTTGTTTTCAGCAATATTTTGTTTTTCAGTTTGGGTGGTCATTGGGGCTGACATTTTTTTTTTCTTTCTCATCTCTTGTTGCCAGTATTGTTTTGTCAGTAACATCCAAGGCCACCAGTGGAGACAGAGTGAGGACTGGTGATTATGTACTCAAGTCAGGAGATATATTAGAGAGAGAGAGAATTGGAAAATGACATTTTACAAAAGAGACAGAGAACTATATATTCCAGTTATTTACACCACCCCCAGCTGGGAAGAGTTTGAAGGAATCTAGGATTCTTTTTTATTTTTATTTTTTTAGAGTAGATCTTTTTCATAATGACTAAATAGCTTAAAAAGAAAGATCATAGTAACTTCCTTTGTCTTGCTGTTCTTGCTGAATGACTTAAGATGATCATTGAGATGATGCATTTTCAATCTTCTAGCACTGCGAAATGATGTGACTAAATCAAAACCCGATGAAAAGGTGATATAAAGAAGCATTAAAAATTTTAAAGTCAAGTTAAGACATCTCAAAGGAGAGGAATCCTCACATTAAGTTGTTACAAAAGAATTAAGGAGATGCCTGGATGTTATCTTTAGTGTCTGTGTTAAGATTTTAAGTTTACAATTGCCTGAAAACACTTCTTTTTCTCCCCTCAGGGATGGAAGATGTCACATGCGACAGAACGGAGTTCTTGAGCAATTACCTGACTAACGTAGATGACATTACGTTAGTGCCTGGAACTCTAGGAAGAATTCGGTCCAAATTTAGCAATAATGCTAAATGTAAGTTGATTCCTAAAATACTAAGTTGTCAGAATGGTGGTATAGTAGAGTACGTAAGGGCTTTTCCTCTGAAGCTGGAGCACTTGGGTAAAAATCCTAATTTTGCTACTTCTTAGCTGAGTGGCCTTGAACACATCATGTAAACTCTAAGCCTCAATTTTTTTCGTCTGAAAAATGGGATGATAATAATGGCTACGGCTTCGTGTTGTGAAAACAAATCTGTGTATATCCCTTAGAGTGGGTCCTGGCACATGGTAGCATTATGTAAATATTTGCCCTTGTTTTCTTTATGTGGAAAATACACTTAATTTGAGACATGCGTATAACCATAAGCTTCTTTTACAAGAGAGGAATGTTTCAACAAGAGGTTCAGGCTTACTCTTTAGTTGAAGCTGGGGAGTGTAGGACAGGGCTGGCAGAACCACACTCAGAGCCTGAATGTCCCTAGGAGCCCAGTTGAAGGGGACTCTTCACCTTTATGAATGTGATTGACAGAACACAGGAGAACTATTATACCCTTGGGAATTGGTGGCTATTCTGGAAGATTAGATATGAATAGGACAGTCTTATCACTTACATTGTACACATTCAGGTTATGATATGCTACTGACAAGAGCCTTTATTTATGGGCTAAGATGTTTTAAGAGGTGTCCACCTAGCCTCTGAGAAATCCACAGTTTTGTTGGAGACATGCTGCAATTTGGGGAGAAGAAAATCTTTTAGAGGTTTTAGCCTTGGGGATAAGAAACCATTGGCACAAGTGTAAAGCTTTGGAAAATTAAGTTTTTCCCAAACTGCGTTCCTGAGTCAACACGAACGGGAACTGTTCCAAGGTCAGCTCCAGGCAACGTTGTAAAATAAACAAATGATCAGTGTTTCTGCTGCTTCTCCTCATACCCTTTCAGTCCTTCGTGTCCTGCCTGCTCCTCTGCTCACTTGAGACAGGCAGGCCCTGGCCAGAGAGGGGACACAAGTCACCAGGGTACTTCTTGATTTAGTATTTGCATTTTAGGGCTTAGGCAAGAAAGGTTTTGTCTATTTTGAAAGGTCCTTCAGACATCAGTAAATGTAATGGGGAGGCTGTTTTAGGGGAAAAGGAAAACTTTCTTGGGACCAATGAAATAATAACTACCAATAATTAAATATTTCATACCTTACAAACACTTGCAGACACGTGATTTCCTTTGGTGAGAGTCAGTGGAGGGGGTGGTGAGCAACACAGACAATGGTGGTAGGGTGTCTGGTTCAAATCCCAGCTCTGCCAGGTGGTCCCTCTATGACTTTGGGCAAGCTACTTAAACACTCCATGCCTTGGTTTCCTTATCTATAAAATAAGGATTGTTGGAAAGATTGACGAGGGATTATCTGCATATCACATTGATTAGTGTTTAGCACGTAGTCAGAGTTGTATAAATGTTAGCTACGGTGATGGCGTTGGTCATATCACTATTTCAGCTAAATATGCACACAGTCTTCTTTAATCCTTCTAATAACTCTGTATGCCAAGTTTTACTATCCCCTTTGTAGACAGTGGAAATCAAGGCCCAGAGAGAGGTGAAATCACTGACTAGGAGGATGAGAGCTAGGAAGTGGGAGAGCTGAGATGGGAACCCAGATTGACCAGTTCTTAAGCACCAGCCTATGCTGGGGACCTCTGCCCCTCCTACAAAGTGGGAGCTGTCAGCAGGAGAGGCCTGAGAACTTCAGAACTGAAGGGTTGGTGTCATAAGCATGGACTTGGGCATTTGTTAATTTCCAGTCGTTCTCTGGGATTTATCTGAGCACAAGATTGGCCCGTGCTATTTATTTTTCTTCATTAGCAAAGAACATGAACTTCCCCAGTGGGGTCCCTTTGAGGACTGTTGTTTATGAGTCCATGGAGCGTAGAGTTTCGAAGCATGGCATGCTCAATGAGATTGCTAGAGTCCCAGTGGGCTAGCTCCCCTCTTCTAAATGCCCATTGGCTTAGTGAGGATTTGAATAGCACCTGCCTCTCAGAGTAGTTGTGTGAAGGACCAGAGAGAAAGTGTCTCGCACATGATAGGGACACAATTTGGGTTGACCATTGTTGCTACCATTGTGACTCACTTGCTTTCCTTTAAAAGATTCAACTGAGGGACACCCGGATGGCTCAGTCAGTTAAGTGTCTGCCTTCGTCTCAGATTATGATCCCAGGGTCCTGGGATCGAGCCCTACCTGCATCAGGCTCCCTGCTCAGTGGGGAGCCTGTTTCTTCCTTTCCCTCTGCTCACACCGCCCCCCCCCCCCCCCCNCCCCAGCTTGTACTCTCTCTCTCAAATAAATACATACAATCTTAAAAAAAAAAAAGATGCACCTAAAATTTAGCCCCAATTGAAGTAGAATGGGATCCACATTTTAGCTTTGGATTGCATAGCTTTAGAACCAAGATTCTGAAAACTGTCTTTGTAGAGTGTGTACTTACATTATAAGGTAAGCTTAGTCGTGCATTTTCAACAAATAAGAACAAATATTTATTTGTATTTATTAACAAATTCTTATTGAGCGCATGGTATGAACGAGGCCCTGGGGATACAGCAGGAAATGACATAGACATGACCTACTCCTCTGACAGTTAAATTTCAGGGAGGACTGCTTCACGAGGGTTGCTATGTCTTCTGTACCCTGCTTTCCTCTTCTGCTGATTCCATAATGACACACTAAAGCAAATTTTTTGAAAACAAAACAAAATCCAGCCAACCTACAATCTGCTGTTTCTCTCCACCCCCCGCCAAAGGGGGCCTTCAGATAATATAATCCTGTCCACAGTTTATGTACAGCCATCATTTACATAGTTTTGCTTTTAGCTCGTCCAGGGCACTGACTGAAATATCTTTTGTTCGCTCGTAGTGAAAATAAAGGAGGCGCATCTGTGTGTGTGTCTGTGGCTGGGGAGGGATGGCTACCTGAGGAATTAGACCTGTGGTGTTCCTGAGAAAACAAAACTCCCCGTAGAGAAAAAGAACTCAATGGACTAGAAGTTTCATCTTAAAGTGGATGATAACTTGTTTCCAAGATCTGCAGATAAATAGGAAGTTAAGCTAAAAGCCCCAAGTGTCCAGTTTGGTTCCTGATGTCAAATTGCAAACAAACTAAAGCCAAGATCCAGAGGGACAGTTTGGGGGAACTTAAAGATGTTTATCTAGCATTATCCTTGTGCCCTGGGAGGAGGAATTCCCTTCCAGAAGAGGAGAACCAGATCTAGCAGGGAACTTTACCACAGGAGTATTTCCATTTGCATAGCTCCAATTCACTGACCAAAATATTAAATACTCACATGCAATCTTTTTAAAGATTTATTTATTTATTTATTTATTTGAGAGAGAGAGAGAGAGAGCAGGGGGAGGGAGAGGGAGACAAACAGACTCCCCACTGAGTGGGGAGCCTGACGCAGGTCTTGATCCCCGGACCCTGAGATCATGACCTGAGCCAAAACCAAGAGTCACATGCTTAACCGACTGAGTCACCCAGGTACCCCAATTTTGCATATGTTTTAAACAAAGCCTAAAGTGATAGCTCTTCTGGGGGGGGGAGAGAAAGAATTGAGTCTTTTGCTGTAAAAATTATTTCTCTCAGTGATTATAGCCATCTCTTTTGAAATTGTTCTCCCTCTCTCTTTGAACAGATGACCCTAAGGCCATTATTGCTAATCTCACAGTAAGTATTGCAGGTCACCCGGCCTCTGCCCTCAGACTAGCTTCCACACACTCACTTGCTAGGTTCCCCTTCCCTGTGCAGCGGGAGGGACATTTTACTTACTGCCCTGCAATCCCATATATTTGTTTCTCTAAGAATTTTCAAAACTTCAAAACTGTGGACAGCTGCAGGCTCCCTAATGGTCTTGGCAGTGATACAAACTGAGAATATTTGATCTTTCCATTAGAACTGAAAAGTACTCATTCATGAGTAAACAAATCCTTACGCTCTCTGAACCGGATCTGCCCATCACCCTGTTTCATCGTCCCCCCCATGCAGGATGTAATCACCCAGGCCCAAGTGTGCGTCCTCCTCCCTTCCCACCCCACCTCCCATCCCTTGACTTGAAGTAGTTGGAAAAGGCTTGAGAGTTTGAGTTGCTCTTAGTGATAGTCTCACAAGTCAGGAATGTATCCTGAAAATTCCTAACTACCCTCTGATAACCTTCCATGTCATCTACCAAGTTATCAAATCCCCTTTGAACCTAGTCATTTTCAGCTTGCATTATTTGGTAGGGGGATAGAATAAATTCTATTTATTCACTAACCAGCCTTTTGTTTGGCTTAAACCTGCCTTTGACTTTCTAGAGAGAGAATATCTAGGGCTTTTTCTAGAAAATAGTCCATATAAAGTCCAATTTCCATTTCTATTTCAGTGTAAAAAACCAGATCAGCACTTTAAGCCTTACATGAAACAACACCTTCCCAAACGCTTGCACTACGCCAACAACAGAAGAATTGAGGACATCCATTTACTGGTGGACCGCAGATGGCACGTTGCAAGGTGACTTGGGGGTTGGCAGGGACTGTTTTTGATCTTCATAACCACCTCTTTGGCAACTGGAGTGCTATAAGGTCCTTAGCCATCAAAAGAGAGAGAAAAAAAAAAGGAAATCGCAGTTGGAAATCCCACCATTTGCAAAGACTCTTTATGCTAGATAAGCAATTAGTGCTGAGCCCACACATCTCTGTTTTCTGGATCCCAGCCTCTTGGTGTCTCTTTGAAGTCTCTCAATGCATCTCTGTGTGGTCTCTCTCTCTTTTTCTCTCTCCTTTCATTTTTTAAATTTACATCTTAGCCTCTATTCTTATTACTTGAGTAGGTCAGAAGTACGCCTGGGACATTGACTTACCACACCTGGACTGATTTGGTCTGGGTTGACAAGACTTACCCTGTAACAACGTTTGTAGAGGAGTTTAGAAAATGTTGTTCATCTTAACACTTCTGTTACTGTGGGCACGTTTTATACTGCCTTGAATATTTCAGATGTTTGCCTTCTTTTGAACTATAAAGGGCTTTCCAATATTTAAGAGGCTGTTTCTTGCTCTTGACTCTGGTGTCGAATGTGTCCGGAAATTCTAAGCACTTTCAAAGAATTAATCATTAAAAGTTTACCCATTCTCAAACAGACCCGGCAGAAGCCCTTTTCCGTTCACTCTTGCTCTGACTTTCTCCTTAAGAAAAGCTTCGTGAGTTGGTTTGTGGTAATAATTGAACTACTGCAGAGCAGTTGGGTATTTCAATGAGTTTACAAGGGAGCAAAGATGACGAGAAGATGGCAGTTCTCTAGAAACTCACATCAGTATGAAACACCCGGCGAGACACATGTGACAACTACATAAATATCCCACTGTAATTATTAGGGTGCTACACAGCATTAAATATGTAAGATTATGAAGAGAGTTGTATGAAGACCAGAAATTATTGAAATCACTTAGAATGGACATGGGATGTCTTCATGGAATAGTTACAAAGATGTGAATGACATGGGCTTGGCTGACTGTGTCCTCTGGAGGGCCTTTTACATATGCGGTAGCTTGGAAGAGAGAGCAAATTCGGCACAGCTGGTAGGTCCATATGAAGGAAAACTGGGAGCTGAGTAGAAGCAAGAGATGGTGACAGTTGACCAAATTAGCGGAGACCAAAGCCAGGTATTTTAATCATCATTAAATCTTTTAATCTTTTTAATTGCATTGTTGAGTTATCATATGCACAGATCTTATTATCCCAGGCAGAAAGTACTTTTCCTAATAGAGGGGCCCCGAATGTTTAATTTGTTTTGCACCAAGCACTTTAGTTCAGGGCAGTAGACCTTGTAAGTACTTATAAGGATCCATAGAAATGGGACCCATGGGAAAATTTGTATTAATAAACGTGAAAGTGTTTTTGGAAAAGTGCTACGTGACACTTAAGCAAAAGGCATCTTCCTGTCACAGCAGGAAGGCCAAGTGGTTTTATTGCCTAGAGAGCAATGTTTTCACTTTCGATTTCTAAGTAGAGATGTTGTCTAGGTGAGTCTGGGCTTTTGTGAAATATGTCACTATTATATGTTAGGTTTACCACTCAGTTATATTCTCTAGCTGTATTCTACTGATAGGTAAATTTGTGTGCATTTTTATAAAATACAGATCTCCATTCATTGATGAAGGATCCCATGTTTAAAAAGCACCTAGTATGGGCTTGGCATTGTTCACTCCTATATCCCAAACAAACATGGCCCCAGAGTGGAGACTCCTACAGTTTTGGAGCTAGTGAAGCACACAGGAGACAGAACATTACCTGTGACAAATGCTTTGCTCAGTGCAAGCGTGAGATACAAGGAGGGTACCTGACTTCTGTTCAGAGGTCCCCTCTTGTCCTGGGCCAATTGTCAAAATAAAGCCACTTGGGGAAAATGAATAGTATCATCTTTTCAACACTGCAGGAATGACACAATTGAAATAGAGACAAATATGCTTGTACTATCCACTTCTTAGAGAGATTTTCTGTGCCCAAATTGGCTTTTTATGAGGGATTTCATGAGAAATCCTGACTAATCCTACAATTATTTCGATGTAGGAAACCTTTGGATGTATATAAGAAACCATCAGGAAAATGTTTTTTCCAGGGAGACCATGGATTTGATAACAAAGTCAACAGCATGCAGGTACGAACACAGACCTGTGAGTGGAAAATGTATTTTAGTGATTCTCGGAAGCGCCAGAGAAGAGGGGCGTGAGTGAAGCTGTACAATATTCATAAACAGGGGAAGGGTTGCTACTGGATATTAGCAATGTCTAATTGTTTTTGTTTATTTTCTTTTCTTTTGAAAGACTGTTTTTGTAGGTTATGGCCCAACGTTTAAGTACAAGACTAAAGTGCCTCCATTTGAAAACATTGAACTTTACAATGTGATGTGTGGTAAGTCACTTATTTAATCAAAGCCGATGGAGCAATCTGAGTTATCATATGAACTTCCTCAGGGTCAGAGAAAGAACTGAGGTGTCTGTTTTCTAGGACCACTTCGCCTCTCTGCAAAAAAAAAAAAAAAAAAAAAAATGGTGGTAACGTGCCCATTGGTTTGAAGGACAGAATGTCATCCCCTTCTAAGGCTTCTTTGTCTTCCTTTAACAGTTGACTAATGGGGCGTTTTCATAGTGTTGCTGTTGGAAGCCTCTGGCTGATCTCACATCACATTACAGTTTGACACCACTGGTCAGAGACCCGGTGAAGCAAGAAGAGTTCCTCACGGAGCTTTCTCCCACCTCCATCTCTCGTGTTGCAGCCCAGTTAAAACGTTGCCAGCTTGCATCCTGGCCAGCTATTTATGTGCTCCTAATTATTTTTCTTCCTTGAGCTTCTAGTTGCTGAATGAGGACAACTTTTCCTATTTAGTAAGGGAGTGCCAGTCTGGTGGTTAGAGGGGGAGTCTGAAAGTCGGGTCTCCTGGGTTCTTTTCCCATCTTGGCTGCTAGCTCTCTCCTGTCCTGCCTCTCAGCTTAGGCGAGTCACTGTGTGCCCGCTTGGCAACCGTTCACTTGCTATGAAATCAGCCTGTTCATTTCACAGCAGCCTTTCAAGGCACCAGGCCAAAGCCTCCTCTTCTCCCCATACTTTTGTGGAGTGCATTAGAGGGCAGGCGAGAGGTTATTTATTGATTATAAGTCTCATTTCAAAAGGTGGGATAAAAAGTCTCACCTCCGTAGAAAGGCATTGACTCTGACGCTGGTAGTCCCTGTAGCGGTCACAGACATAAGAAGTAGCTAGGCAGGGCCCCATTCATTCCCTCTTTCTTTTAGGGAATGTCTTTCTCTATGGTTGGGTAATGACCGTAGCTATTTCAGAAAGCTGTGGCAAGTCACGGTCGGGCTAGCATGGTTCAGGAACTAAGATAGGAGTGCCTACAACTAATTTTGGCTTTGTCCAGTTGGGATTTGTGTTCAGAGTTTTCAGACCCTTGGAATGTAAATGGTTTTGACTCTTACTGTATCTCATCAAAAAATATTTATAAAGCACCTGGCTTCGTTTCTTTCTTCTCACCAGATCTCCTGGGCTTGAAGCCAGCTCCTAATAACGGGACCCATGGAAGTTTGAATCATCTCCTGCGCACTAATACCTTCAGGCCAACCATGCCAGAGGAAGTTACCAGACCTAACTATCCAGGGATTATGTACCTTCAGTCTGACTTTGACCTGGGCTGTAACTGTGATGAAAAAGTAGAACTGAAGGTAGAAATAACCTTTATGTTTATCATGGAGGAGCTTGTTGGGTGCCGAGCAGCGCTGTCCATTAGAACTTTCCGTGATGATGTGAATGGTCTATATCGGTGCTGGCCTCTGGCCAGATAAGGTCTTTAAGCACTCGAAATGAAAATTTAAATTTTGTTTAATTACTTTAAATCGAAAGAGCGATATGTGGCCGTGGCTACCATTTTGGGTAGCATAGGTACAGAGAACAAGGGACAAAAAGGGAGAATTCCTGATGCTGCTCTGGAGAGTCACAATTCCCAACCAAAGGCTTTTTCTTTTTTTCAACCTGGATCGTGTATCTATCTGTCATGGTCCCAATAGGAAACAGATGGCCTATGTGCAAAAGATTTTTAAAGAGAGTTGAAAGGGATTATGTGAATCCTGTTTACTGAGAGGGCTCTTTACACAGGCAGGGCAGGGTAGAGGCAAGGCAGTGAGGGATGGTATAGCACCTGGGGGCTAGCAGGGTGTCAGTCCTAGGCCCGAACAATAAAGGGACTAGAACATAGTGAGAGAACTGTATAGGGAGGAATTATGGGACTTGGTAGGTGGGAGGAACCTGGGGGAGTGAATACCCTCTGTCATCTCTCCTCTAATTCCCGCTGGTGCCTTGCATTGGTGGGGGCCAGCAGGGAGCTGGAGGGCAAGCTGGCTCTTTGGTATAGTCCCTAGAGGTCAGTCTCCCAGGGTGCAGAGCAGGGGAGAGGAGGGTGCAGCATGGATGGGGAGGAGGGTGGTGCTAATAGAACACCACCCAGCACGCTGTGTTTGGACAGTTGTTGAACACCAAACTGCAAGTGTTAAGCGATAATTTGCTTATTGAATTTTATATTGATCGAAGACCTTTATAGTTACCAATCAGTGCTCTGACAGCAAGAAATAATCAGTGTTCCCACACTTAGTTGATGTGATTCCAACAGAAAGCAAAAAAAAAAAAAAAAAAGAAAAATCTGTTATTTTTGCATGTGTGGTTTTATTATGGGTAAATGTGTGAACCTTCGATTAGACCTTGAAAAAATGGCACATAGTTCTCCTGCCTGCCCTGTCCCCTTCTACTCTTTGCTACCTTCCAGGATTCCTAGGGGCCTGGGAGCCACAGGATGGGAAAAGCTCACCACCGGAGGAATTCAGTTTGCTCTTCTTCCCCCAACCCCTTTTATTTCTCCTTCCTACTCTTGCTCCTGACAAGAGCCAACAAAGCTAATTACTCTCAGGCAGGTAATTTCTCAGACCTCAGCTGGAGGCGTGCATTGCCAAGGTCAACAGGAAGTGGCCTTTGAGGTAGATTCCAAATATAACTTTAGAGGAATCTTGTAGTTGTATCCTGCTTTCTGAGTTACCTTTCTTCTGGAAAACAAGAAATATTTTGGATTTGTTATCTGAAACCATTTTAGACAAATTCTGGATTATCTTTATTTTGTCTATGGGTTTCTCCAAAAGACTGCATTCTTTTTCTTAAAAAAAAAAAAATCCAGACATCCTGAGAAGGTATACAGATTAATAAAATAAATACCACAATACACACATCACGAGGCAAAAATGTTACAGATTCAGTGGAAGCTCTATGCGTACACTCTCTCTGCCAATCCCACTTCATTCCTACCCCAAAGGTAATTAAGTATCTTGAACTTAGTGTAGGTAATTGCCAGGCAGGTCGCTCAACTTTTGCTCCATACGTGTGTATCTCTTACATAATATATTAGTTAATCTTTAAAATAGTCCTCTAAACTAACCTATGGTATGGTTTTGCATATTATACATTTGTATGTAAATACCGTTACACTCTATGTATCCTGCAATTATTTTGGTCATTGTATTTTTGAGATTTATCTAGTGGTTAGCTCCTCCGAACAATGCCGCGGTAGACATTATGGCCGGTGTTCATGCGCACGTAGGCTAGAGTGTCTGTAGGACATACGGTAAAGGAGAGAGTTGCCGAGCCATTACTTCCCAACCTTGGGAAAAGTGTTTTCACTAATTAGTTTGGGAATCACTTTAGCGTACCTAGGATTAATCTGAGATATTGAGGTAGCATTCTAACTAGTTTACAGATCTATGTGCCCAAAGAACCATTCTTACCAGCTAGTTTGGAACTTGCTTCTGTGATTATCCACAGTTTGAGGGAAAGGAAACAAAGTCCTGGAGAGATTAAAGAAGGGGCTCGTGACCATAGATGTCCTAGCAGGTGGAACCTGGAATGTCAATTTGAGATCAAATAGTAATTCCTCTGCAGAACTTAGGGAATTTAGGATCCTGTTTTGAATTTACAAGATGCCAAGTAGAAAGAAGCTTGCAGGAAAGACAGGACATTTCTGATTTGCTTTTTTTTTTTTTTTCTCCTTTCCTTTTCTGGTTTTCACACATGAAGAACAAATTGGATGAACTCAACAGACGCCTTCATATAAAAGGGTCTACAGAAGGTGAGGAGTTGATGGGGAAAAACAATCAGATAAGTTTTTGTTTTTAGTTTTCAGAAATTGAAGAGACTTCTTATTTACTTCATAGTGTAAGCACAATATTTTTTAAAATGAAGATTTGGGTTGTGACATGATTTTCATATCCATCTGGCAAAGGGTATTGGTTTATTTTAGGCTATGCAAGATGCCAGCTTTTAATAGCCAGAAAAATTCCATTAGCTTTTTTGTTTCTCAGTAGCTTTTAGGCTCTCTGAAGAAAAAAGTCATACCACTGTGATCTGATGGGGACTTCTATGAAGGGACTGGAAGTCACAGTTATAAATAGTAGCAGCCGGTACCTGTGAGGAAGCTTACGTACCTGGAGAGGCAATGGATATATTGTGGGGAGAGATGCACCGAAGGAACCAAATTGGAACTTCCTCTTTACATAAGGATCATCTTGAGCCCTCTAACCTATTCTCCTCTTATTGTATGTACACAAGTACAACGTGCAATGATAACCTGCGTGTGTTCGTCAACTTTTACAAGCTTGTGACTAAAGAAGAGAGTCTCAGTGGTTTGTACCAAGAAAGCTGCATTTCTTGCTCACGTTTTGGTATTGACCATAGGCCAAGTGTGGCTGTAGGTTCTCTTTATTCTGGGATGCAGGCTGAAGGAACAGCCCCTAGCTGGGGCATGCCCTTCTGCTGGCAGAGGGGAGAGAGGAACAGCAGGACCATGCAGTGGCTCTCAGGGCTCCTGCTTTTATGAGGCATTTGTCATCACCATTCCCGGTTGACTGATTTCAGAGCACTTGGAACCAATGGAGTAGGGAAGTCTTCTTTCCACAGGGATGCTGTCCTGCAAGACACATGCCAATGGGTGGTCGTATATACTCCTTTACGGAAGGGCAGTCAGGAAGAAGGAACAATAATGCAGTCTACCTCACAAGCTCTTCCTTCTGGTTTTGAAATTCCAGAAAATGAGAAGAAAATAGAAGGCGAGGGAGATGGGCTAGCATCTTGCTGCAGCAAAGGAATGACGAGAAGTATATTACAAAGCAGACAGAACTCAAACACAGAGGCTCCAAGTCAGGCAGCAAAGATGCACGTTGTCAGATTCTGCCGAGAGCATTATTTGAGTTATCAGCTTGTTATAGGGCCCCATTCATCATATGTGTTGTTTTCAGCCAGGTTAAGTAAAGGACAAGGAAACCAGTAGATTTTATTTAGTTGACTTATTTTCCTTTTTTTTTTTTTTAAAGAGAGAGTGTGAGAGCTTGGGGGAGGGGCAGAAGGAGGGAGAGAATCTTAAGTGGACTCCATGCCCAGCACAGAGCCTCACTCTGGGCTTGATCTCAGAACCCGGAGATCATGACCTGAGCAAAAATGAAGAGTCGGACGCTAAACCGACTGAGCCACCCAGGTGCCCCTTATTTTCCCTTTTTTTTTTTAAAAAAGATTTTATTTATTTATTTATTTATTTGAGAGAGAGGGACAGAGACACAGAGCACGAGCAGGGAGAAGGGCACTAATAAAATAGTTAATTATGATAACTTCTAATGGACTCTTGTGTTTTTGCTGGTTCAGGCTCTGGCTATTCATGATACTAAGGCATTTCCATTTTGGAAAAAAATCCTGCATTTAACTTGATGGCAATGCGCTCGTGTGACAAACTCAATCGCACAGCTCAGCACAAACAGTAGTCTCAAACTTCGGAGCGTGAAAATAAGAAGCATCTTCTAGGCGAAGCGCCGACTTTCAGGGCTGGAAGGAGCTGTAGTTAGTGACTGTTCCTCCCCATTGCTCTGCTCACAGGTGAACGGAAGTGTCTTATTTCTTTCTTTTTTTAAAAGATTTTATTTATTTATTCGACAGAGACAGAGACAGCCAGCGAGAGAGGGAACACAAGCAGGGGGAGTGGGAGAGGAAGAAGCAGTCTCATAGCGGAGGGGCCTGATGTGGGGCTCGATCCCATAACGCCGGGATCACGCCCTGAGCCAAAGGCAGACACTTAACCGCTGTGCCACCCAGGCGCCCCTGAAAGTGTCTTATTTCGAGATGATTTCACATCACTGAGGCTTAACGTTGATATGTTTTCATTGAACTAGACCTTCACAGGTGTGAGTTGAGTGCCTACTCTGGACTGGGCACTGGTTTCTCTGAGACATCATTTGCTTCCGTCAGCTGTGTCGCTGATAGTTTCCTGCATATGGGCATCACAATGGTGACAGAAAATATTAGGGGAGGATCACGGTAGCCTGTCTTTTTGGTCTGCTCCTGACCTAGTGGGAGAGTTTTTAATGGTGCAAGAGAGACTTTAGAACTATTACACGGAATAAAAATAATTATATACCGTTGTCTTATTATGTGCAAAGCATTTCCTTGTGTAGATTCTGGGTAATGTGTAAGCCTCTGTATTCCCTTCCCTGTCTTCCTGTATCTCCGTCTCTTGGTCATTGGCTATCTCCTTAAGGGTCCTATCTCAGTCATTTATGAAGCCACCAAGTGACGTTTTCTTGGTCAGAGTTATCTCCGGTCTTTGTGGTGTTTCCTGGGTCATAAATTTCATCTCCCACTTGAAATACAGCATGTCTGCTCCGCTAGAGCAGAGCTGCATGAATTTGAGTCGCTGTGCGTGTAAGTGCATGCGCAGGCTATGTTCAGATGATGACTTCTCCCTTCTGGATATCTTTGAATATATATTGAGCCTTTTAAGGCATTTTGTAGACCTAAAATTCTATACACATGTAAAATTGTATTATTTTTATTTCTAGTTTTTTTTTTTAATCCCTCGTTTGTTTGTTTTTAAAACACCTATCGATAGCTGATTTTTTTTCATAAGAAACCACGTGCTGGGCACATTCCATTTGTTACCCTCATGTGTGGCTATGTCAATGTCATATGCCACAAACCCCTGCATGCATAATCTGTACAAGTTGTACATCACGGTAGTGAAACAACCCAGGGGATACGTGAGGTCTAGTAAATTAATCTTGGGCAGTATTTTGCTATAAATATTCAAACTGTTATAGGATCGAGTCTTTCACTAAAATGAGGAGGAAAAAATACATGACCTTCAAAATTGGTATCTAAACAGCTTGCTTAAGCCTTACTATTTCTAGATTTGTGGTGAATTCTGGATTTTAATTGCATGACTGTTGTTGTTTCCAAATCACATATATTTCACGTCTTAGCAAATTTGCTGTGCAATGAAAACTTATTTCTTTGAGCCATTGAGTCAATATATGAATGAATGAACAAATGGAAAATTTTAAGTATCTCATAGCAAGCGATTTGGGCACCATAGCCAGGTATAATTTTTCACTTTAAGAATGGTTAGACTATTTATTTTTACCTTAGTCTTTCCTCTATTTACATTGGTATAAAAATGTTTTATATTTTGCTAGGTTAACATTCACTATCATCTTCATGAAGAAAGGAATTAAAAATCATTTTAACACCGAATATATTGGACCCTTTATCACATATAATAAGAAGTTAGTTTGGATAGAAAAATGACTGAAACACTAATAACTCTTGTGAAGTTTAAAGCAGGAAGGGACTATACTAGCAGGGAATCTTCTATGTAGCTCTTTTCAATGCTGAGATCTTTCTAATTTTTATTTCTGGAGATGTTAGCTATGCTAGAGAAAGAAGGAGATATGCTTGTGTTTCTCTGTGTGTATCCTTATGTGTGTGTTGAGGAAGATTTTGAAAAAATCAATAAATAGTATAATTCTTTATGATTTATAGTAAGATTCAAGATGAATTAGATGGAACAGTCACTGAATTTTAATATTCCTAGTGCTATTGAAGTAGGGCATATGCCATTTACAAAATCACTGCAGTTAAACTACAACCACTTTGGGTCAAGACTGAGCTGGGTGCTTTACCTATTTGTCTCTAACCAGTGCAATGTGCCAGTGAGATATGAAGCTTTGGGAGATTAAGTTATAGAATCACAGAACTTTCAAAAGCTGAGATGAGATTTGACTCCCGTTCTATGCGGCACTAAAGCCCTTGTGCTTTTCTCTGTAAATGCTTCTTATTCTGAGGGTTGATATGAAGAGAAAATATCAAGAGCATCTCTGTGCTTATCAGGGTTTAGAAGTTGTTTCTGAAGTACTGGATGCTTTGATACAAATTGCTATTCTTTCTTTAAAAATTAATTGATTTATTTCAATTTATTTAAATTGCAGTTAATTAACATACAGTGTAATATTAGTTTCAGGTGTACAATTTAGTAATTCAATACTTCCATACAACACCTGGTGCTTATCACAAGCGTTCTCCTTAATCCCCGTCACCTATTCAACACATCTCCCCATCCACCTCCCCTCTGGTGACCGTCATTTGTTTTCTATAGTTAAGAGTCTGTTTCTTGCTTTGTCTCTCTCTTTTTTTGCCCTATGATCATTTGTTTTGTTCCTTAAATTCCACATATGAGTGAAACCATATGGCATTTATCTTTCTCTGAATGACTTTTTGTTCAGCATAATACTCTCTAGCTCTATCTGTGTTGTTGCAAATGGCTAGATTTCATTACTTTTGGTGGGTGAGTAATGTTTGATTATATATATATACACACACACACACACACACTCTATCTTTTTTATCCACTCATCAGTCAATGGACATTTGGGCTCTTTCCATAATTTGGCTATTGTAGGTAATGCTGCTTTAAACATTGGGGTGCGTGTATCCCTTTGAATTAGTATTTTTGTATTCTTTGGGTAAATACCTAGTAGTGCAATTGCTGGGTCTTGGGGTAGTTCTATTTTTAACTTTCTGAGTAAACTCAATACTGTTTTCTGGAGTGGCTGCACCAGTGTGCGTTCCCACCAACAGTGCATGAGGGTTCCTTTTTCTCTACATCCTCACCAACACCTGTTTCTTGTGTTGTTGATTTTAGCCACTCTGATAGGACCTGATAGGTCCTGATAGGTATGAGGTGATATCTCATTGTAGTTTTGATTTGCATTTCCCTGATGACCAGTGACATTGAGCATCTTTTGATGTGTCTCTTGTCCATCTGTGTGTCTTCTTTGGAAAAATATCTATTCATGTATTCTTCCCATTTTTATTTGAATTGTCTTTTGGGTGTTGAGTTGTGTAAGTTCTTTATATATTTTGGATACTAGCCCTTTACCAGATATGTCATTTGCAGATATCTTCTCCCATTCCTTAGGTTGCCTTTTAGTTTTGTTGATTGTTTCCTTTGTTGTGCAGAGCTTTTTATTTTGATGAAGTCCCAATATTTTGTTTTTGCTTTTGTTTTCCTTGCCTCAGGAGACATATCTAGAAAAGTGTTGCAACAGGTGATGTCAAAGAGGTTACTGCCTGTGTTCTCCTCAAGGATTTTAATGGTTTCCTGTCTCACACTTAGATCTTTAATCCATTTTGAATTTATTTTTGTATATGGTGACAGAAAGTGGTCCAGTTTCATTCTTTTGTAAGTTGCTGTCTAGTTTTCCCAGCACCATTTGTTAAAGAGACTTTTTCCATTGGATACTCTTTCCTGCTTTGTTGAAGATTAATTGGCCATGTAGTTGTGGGTTCATTTCTGGGTTTTCTGCTCTGTTCCATTGATCCGTGTGTCTATTTTTGTGCCAGTACCATACTATTTTAATGACTACAGCTTTGAGTATAACTTGAAGTCCAGAAGTGTGATGCCTCCAGCTTTGCTTTTCTTTTTCAAGACACATGGCTGTTCTTATTAGCTTCTCGCCAAGCATGACTCAGGCAGAACTCATGCCTGGGAGTAGTTGGATCTTCATTCCAGTATGCCCTCCCTTAGGTAACCCAGCAGTTAGCATGCACTTGGAGACTGCCCAAAATGCTAAAGAAGAATGATGGACCAGGAGGACAGAGGCCTAGATTCTGGGTACTGCTCTGTAGCTGAATTATCTTGTACAAATCATGAACCTCCAGCTGCTTCATTGTAAAATGAAGATGATATTGATCAGTCTAGTGTATCTCTCGGGGTTGTATCAGGCCGGTCGTATGTAGAAAGTCAATTCTTGAGAGTCATAAAGTGCAGTGTTTTAAATAACGAATACAACCATCCATTTATTCAACAAGTATTTACCAAATAGATATTATGCATTTGGTATTGTTAGAGGTAGAGATACAATGATGAATAAAACAGAGAAAATCTCTATCCTCATTAAATTATTATTTTATCATGAGATTTAGCTGGTTGATGAATTACAGCATAGTGTCTCAAGGGTTAAGATAAGAGAGAACAGGACATTAACAGTCATTGAATCAAATCTCAGAGGAGGTTGACATGGCAATAAATGATATCAGCACTTGCAAGGGAAAGGAGGAGAAAGGATGAAGGAAAAGGAAAGAACTTGGGTAGAGATTATGTGGTAAAATTCAACGGCATATTATGTGGGAGTGAATGGTTTAAAAAAAAAGACCAAAAAAGAGAGATTTTCATGTGGCTCTCAAGTCAGCCAGCTAATCTGTGGGAATATGAATCAGGAAGCTGAGAAGAGGAAAGAAATACAAACTCAACGTCTGGATGACCAAATTTTGGAAGACAAAAGAATGAGTCTTGAGAAGTCTGTGCCACTTAAAAAGATTTGCCTCACAGTATTTTGCCAAATGTGGTATCTGGAGGAGAACCTTGGCATGTACCCAAAATACCAGAGACTACTGTAAACAGGGAACTGGGGTATGGAATGAAGACTGTGTCTGGAATCCCATGGAGCAGGAACCCAGCCTGAGAAGACATGGAGTACACTTGGACTCATATCAAGAAATCACGAGGAACATATTTTGAAAGTAGAGGTTTGCAGGCTCATCTCTGGGGTGGCTGGTCTCAAAAGGAAGAGCTTATGTGTCCAGAACCTGAGATTCAAGTACACTTTTATGGCTCAAGCAGGAACTCTTTGCTAAACAGAAATGCAATGGATGGTTTGCCCAAGATGTCACAAAGAGTAGCAGAGTCAGGCAGACCAAGAATCAGTGGTTCTTTGATATGCTGACAAACTGAAAAAGGAAAATCTAAATTTTGATTCTGGACCATTAAATTTGTGTTTCTTACTGCAAAGATTATTTCAAATCTTTCTTAGATGAAACAATTATGCCTTAGGAAGACCCGGGTAAATTCTTTGGGTTAACTGGGGAAATTGGTTGGATTTTAGGAAACTGTCAAAACCACTGTATTGTTTTTTCTTCGTGGCATATATGCCCAGTTAACAGTTAAGAAAAAGTCACATAATGATATATTTGTGCTTCGGCTATGTGCCCAAAACAGCAATTGTGCTTAGCTTGGGAGCTATGATGAAGTGCGTATTTCTGAAGAGCTATGAAGTGCACATTTCTTTTTTTATTTTTTTTTAAAAGATTTTATTTAATTATTTGAGAGAGAGAGAGAGCAAGCTCGATGCATGCACAAGTGGGGGGAGGGGAAGAGAGAGAGGGAGAAGAAGACTGCCTGCTGAGCAGAGGGCCAGATGCAGGGCTCCAGCCCAGACCCTGAGATCATGACCTGAGCCAGACGCAGACCATTAACCAACAGAGCCTCCCAGGTGCCCCTGAAGTGCACATGTCTATGCGTTCAGAGCAGAAGAGTGGATAGAGATGGAGAAGCTTAACTGGGGAAATCTTTCAGAAGAAAGTGAATCTTAAGATGTCTCTTTCCCTTTTGTCCCTGTCTCCTTCATTTCTTTTCCATGGGGGGCTGGACTCTGTGAGCATCTGTCATCCACATTTGAGTGTGGAAAGGGGCTCTGTTAACAATTATGCCAGGGCAGCAGGCATAAATGAGGCTGGGGTCCACCTGGCTTAGCTCCCTGCCTTTTTTAAGGACTGTACTGATGCCACCTCGTCCCCATCCATGGCATTCGTCATGGTCTGTGTTCCCATTGCACTCTGCAGGTATCTCTGATATCGTGCCTACCATATTGCACTTGAGTTATTTGTGCCATGTTGATCTCTCCCATTGAACTGTGAACTTTTCGAAGGTAATGATGTAGGAAACAAAGGCAAAAGAAAAATTAAATTTCCTTATTACTTATAGCCCATTGACAAGTCCTTGAAACAGGCAGAGTGACATTCCTCTAGGAACTCAGCTGCTTCCAAGTTAATACTTTGCTAAAGGCAAAAGGCAATCTTAGCCTGACCCACAGGATCCTGTAAGTCCACTTTAACATATAAAAATTCCTTTGGAAACTTCCTTTATCTCTACTCCCCCAAGATACATGTTGGCCATCATCCCCCAAGCATATGACCCACTGATATACATCTGAAGGGTCTCATGACTCAGGTTTTATTAGGTAAATGACCTTTTCCTAACAACAGCTAGCCCCCTCAAGGTCCTGGAAACCTTGCTTCCAAATTCCTTAGAGATTTATGCTATCCCTAACCCCCTCCCAACTTGAAAGTATATAATTGGGGCCACTCTTCATGACCCCAGGGCAGCTCTTTCTTCCTGCCCCCATGCTTTAATAAAACCACCTTTTTGCACCAAAGATGTCTCAAGAATTCTTTTTTGGCCTTCGGCTCTGAACCCTAACATCTTTCCTACATCAGTAAGAACTCTCGCATAATTATCTTTCCCCAGTATCTCTCTACTATAGCCCAAGGCCTTGGGGCGCCTGGGTGGCGAAGTCGTTAAGCGTCTGCATTCTGCATTCGGCTCAGGGCATGATCCCAGCGTTCTGGGATTGAGCCCCACATCAGATTCCTCGGCTAGGAGCCTGCTTCTTCCTCTCCCACTCCCCTTGCTTGTGTTCCCTCTCTCGCTGGCTGTCTCTGTCAAATAAATAAGTAAAATCTTAAAAAAAAAATATATATATATAGCCCAAGGCCTGGCACAAAAAGGTACTCAGTAAATGTTGGATGAGGGAGAATACACTCATGAAAAATTTGAAGGGAGATGGGTGACAGGACTGTTGGAGAAGCCATTCCTGGTAGAAAGAAAAGGAGTCAGCATGGAGTTGCTAAGGATGATAATGAGCAGAGTGTTCTAAATAAACCAGCCTTTGCAGAAGTCAATGAGGACTGGAGAGATTTGGTGGAATCTTTAGGTTGCCCAAGGCTATTGTTGGTGGCTGCTTTTAGGAGGGATGTTGCAAGGAAAAACGTGGCTGCTGTTTTGTTGTCTCTTAATGGAATAAATTGGATGCTAGGTTTGCATTTGAATTTGGAGGAATGTGTTTGGTAAGCATTAAAACTTGAATGATAAAAAGAGAATAGCTTCTCAAAGAATTTTGATACTTCTGCTTCCAGCTGAAACCAGGAAATTCAGAGGCAACAAAAGTGAAAACAAGGAAAACGTTAATGGAAATTTTGAACCTAGAAAAGGTTTGGTCTGAGTTTTGAAGGAAAGTCTGACTTAGTTAACTGCCCCCCCCAAGTACTACTGTTATGATTTGCTGGCTTTTTATTTGTTCATTATATTTCATTTATATAAGGTTATCATATAATGTTCTAATTCTTAGGGTGGGTCCCCAAATTTGGCAGCTTAAACAAGGCTTCTCTATTTACTGCAATGCTGAAGAAGCCAAATGACCCAGAACAGGCTTTTGTGATAGCCGTGTGGGTCACTTTGCCTCAAATCAGCAGTTCTACTTGGGAAAGTCTTGCAAAATATTCTACAAGGGTTTTCTCTGTTACTTGCATAGAATGGTAATACTTTAATTAAAGCAACATGTATACATAATTTAATAAGTGATTGCCAGAACTGATTTTTCTCTAATAAAAATAATCATAAAAATTTTTTTGACTATCACTTAGGGAATTGTGAATTGCCTAAACCTCAATCTCTAAATATTTTGGTCTGTAGGACCCCAATTTCCAAGAATCTATGGAAGTTCTGACTTTAGCCTGTCCAAAACGGGCAGCTCAAGCTCTAGACATTAATTGTGGGTGTGGAATGAAGGTTTGCACACTAAACTCCCATCGCTTCTTCTTAAAAGAGTAAGGTTTCAGACCTTTTCTTCCCCCGCTTAAGAGGAGAGTTTTCTCTTAGAGGTCCACATTCTCGGGTCTTAACTGAGTTCTTCAGTATCTGATGATGCCCCCTCTTCTGTAGTTAAAGGACCCTCTTGAATGCCCACTTATTTTATCTATACATGTTCCTTTAAGTTCTTACCTAAAGAGTTTTCCTCCATGTGACAAAGCTGCTTACTTTAAATGCTCATTACTACTCACTGTTTATGCTGAATAATGCATTATTTGAGTTGCAGTTTGCAAATAATGATCAAAGAGTGCCTTCCTCTTAATTAAGTCATTGGTTAATTTGATGAGCCTTTTCAGGGGTCAAATGAAGGAATTTTATGAAAATCAATCCTATAGACTTGCCATTCAGGTGAATCATTTCAATATTTATGTATTTCCTTCCTATACAGATTAAAATTTTTTACAACTAAAGCGTTAAAACAAATACGGCCTTTACATTATACTTTCTTATAAACTTTGGCCCATGCTTAGGTGGTCAGATAAACCACAAAGTGTTAGGAAAACTAACTTGATTAAATTAAGAAGAAGGAACTACACTATTAATAAGTAAGCAAGCAAATTTTGGACAACTTGACTCTTCCAATATTTCTTTCACATTTGTTGTAAAGTTTAATGTGTGTTTAACACAGTTTATGTTCTCTTTCCTAGAGAGACATCTCCTCTATGGACGGCCCGCGGTACTTTATCGGACTAGATATGATATCTTATATCACACTGACTTTGAAAGTGGTTATAGTGAAATATTCCTAATGCCACTCTGGACATCATACACTATTTCCAAACAGGTCATTGAAAAAGTTGGGTTTTATATTCTTCATGCGATTGCATTCCTTGCTTTAATGTCGTGATTGCTTGCTTAAAGGAAATTTGTCTTAGAAAAGATTTTAATTTTTCGTGGTGAAAGAAATCTTACATTGAATAGATTGCAAGATATTTTGAACTAGACTCTATTCAATGTTCTGATAACATTCATGGGAATATGTTAAATTATTCACACAGCAAAGGGGGTTTACTAATGCTTTTTCTCTGCTTGCCGTGGCCCAATAGTTCCTGAAGCCACCCAGATTTGGCTGTTTGTTTTAGTAGACTTTATTTTTTGAGGGCAGTTTTAGGTTCACAGCAAAATTGAGTAGGGCCAGAGAGCTCCCATATACCCCCCGGCCCCACCCCTGCACAGCCTCCCTGACTGTCCACATCCTGTTTTTTAATAAAGATTTTACACTGGGGTTTCAGTTTTTGTGAAGATGAGATAGGTGTATTTATATCTGGAATAAGAAAAATATATTTGGCAGTTGAGGCATGTGTTTGATTTCCGATTACAAGTGAATACATCCAGGGCTGCAAACCCAGCCTCCTGTCCGGTTGTCCCGTGTGCACGTGCGCACGCCTTGGTACACAGCTGTATGCGCATTCTCTCTTTTTGTAGACGACCCGTCTAAATTATTTCTTAGTGTTATTTTTAAGCTGTCTCCCATGAAATCCTATCCATTATTTCAACAGTGCAATTTCTGCTTTTTGTATCATTGTTTTCCTTAAGACTTTGATAAAAGAGTTCTGCCATTAAAAAATACAGGACTTGGAAAATTCCTGGGTTACTGTATTTAAAACTGAGGCTTTGTTTTTGGAGTCAGGATATCAGTATGAGCTATAGTAAAAGCTAGAGGGGTTTGGGCTCTGGCTGGTCATCACAGAGCAGCCTGGCTTCCATATTGCCCCGTTGCGTTAGCATGGTCTTTGCGACGGCATTCCTAACTATCTCTGACTCACATGCAGGCCGAGGTCTCCAGCGTCCCTGAGTACCTGACCAACTGCGTCCGGCCTGATGTCCGTGTGTCTCCGAGTTTCAGTCAAAGCTGTTTGGCCTACAAAAATGATAAACAGATGTCCTATGGATTCCTCTTCCCTCCTTGTAAGTTACAGAATGTCGGGATCTGACCATTCTAGAGGGATGTTATTTTCTGGAATCTGGACTGAAATCCATTAGGATTTCAGTGGTCTTCAGGTTTTCTTCAAGAGAGGCTCTCAAGAGATTGAAGAGGTGAACTTCTGTGGGATCCTTCCCAAAAATCAGTCAGAAGAGAGATCACCTTTCACAAATCCTGTTCTCCAGGAGAATTCTGAAGTACAAGGGAATACAGTGTGCCCTCTTACATCATTAAATGGGAATCTGAAAGTGAAAAGTGTATCATTAAGACATTAATGTTTTAAATACTATACAGGTGATTGCTTAAGAATATGGGAAGCTCTTTTATTATTTCTCAGTAGCTTGATGACATTTTTAAAGTCCAAATTAAGCTAGTAAAATCAAGGAATTCTTGTACATAATACTTAGTTGACCCAAGACTAGGTAGGAAGAAAAAGCATTGTAAAAATTTTGGGGAGAGAGCTCTTGGTGAAGAAAGGGGGTTGGGTAGGAGGGGAAGGAGGAAATGCTAAATCAAGTAGGGAACGAGTAGAAATGAAGGAGTAGATCCATTCACCATGCACTTCATGCTGTTTGGACCATCTTAGAAGATTGATTTTTCATTGATGTAGATTTTGGTAAGTAATGGACACTATTTGTTTGCCTAATGTTTAGATCTGAGCTCTTCACCGGAAGCTAAATATGATGCATTCCTTGTAACCAATATGGTTCCAATGTACCCTGCTTTCAAACGTAAGTCTGATATTTACCTAGTAAACTATTCCTTATGAAAAGAAATATTTCTAAATTTACCACTTACCTCTTCTACCTGTATATTAATTTTGATAATAATATTATCTTTCACGTGTTTAGCTTTTATATTTTTTTAAGAACTTTCTTTTTTTTAAGATTTTATTTATTTATTTGAGAGAGAGAGAGAGCATGTGAGCGCACAAGTCAGGGGGAGGGGCAGAGGGGAGAGGAAGAAGCAGACTCCCTGCTGAGCAGGGGGCCAGATGCAGCAAGCTTAATCCCAGGACCCTGAGATCATAACCTGAGCTAAAGGCATACACCCAAGCACCCAACTGAGCCACCCAAGTGCCCCAATTTTTGAAGAACTTTCATGTAAATTCTCTACCATTAATCCAAAATATGAATCTGTGAGGGAGGTTGATAGGTTGTTTGTCCCTTGCTTGTAATTGAAAAATGAAAGTCACAAGAAATGACCCGATTCATAAATGACAGAAACTGTACTAAACCAAGTTTGTATTTTGCTTCTAAACTGGCGTTCCTTCTGTTTCAGTGTTCATTGTGTTGGTGTAAGAAGGGTCTTCTTTGTGCTTTGGAGGCCACCTGACATTTAACAATACCTGTATCTATTTATTGAATGTTAAATTAAAAGCCACTAGCCCTTCTCTCCTTTAGGGTAGATGGTGATGATGTATTCTAAATGTTGACCTTGAAACCCAGAAAGAGCTTAAAGGGTTTTCTGAATCATGAGAGTATTAAATTCAGATGGTCTTAGGGCTTTGCAAATTATTTTAGTTTCTTTGAACACCCATAATTTCTTCGTATATGACATAAATATTTGTGGATAATAGTGATGCTATGAATGGTATAGGCCCAGTGAGCCCTGCCCCCAAAACTGAGTTCTAGTCCCCAGAGTATGACCACTAGTTATGTAATCATAAAAATGTCATTTAACCTCTCATTTTTAAAATTATGAGATTTGATTGCATGACTTCTTTGGCTTATATGGATTTATGACTTAATTGTCCAATGGCCAGAATAATCCATTTTCTATTTCTGATTACAAAGAATTCAGTCATTTGCCCATCCATCCATCCATCCATCCATCCATCCATCCATCCATCCATGTATTCAAAGATAGAGAAAGCATTCTGGAATAACTTTTACCTCCCTTTACAGTGAAGAGACTTATATGCTTATGGGAAAGGTAGGAAAAGGAAGCATCTTTACCTACTTCCACTTGGCAAAGGAGTGCTGGCTGTGTTACAGGACTCTTGGGGCTGAAATAAAGTCTCAGAATCCGAGCACGTGATTGTGGAGTGTCATCAACAGTGGCAAGCTTCCCCAGCTTGACATCGGTCAAATGACCAACATAGTTTAGAGGGAAAAAAAAAAAATGTTTATTTGATGTCCTAGTTAGTAAATGAAGGTTTATTCGAAGGTAGACTCCCTTGCTTATGAGTGAAAATTAAAGTAAGCTTTTAAAAGGAGATTTCCTGGTTTTTTTCTTAGGCCCGATTGAGAAATGTTTCAGATTCCCACATAGATACATTTGTCGTAATATTACATGGAATGCATCTTCATTTAATTTCCACAAATCGAGGTTTCCTGGATTTCTTTATTCTGTACTAATGCTTTTTTGACCAAGCAGTAATAAAGGAGACACACGGTACCACCCTGAGGCTGGCATGGCAAGAGGCCTTTCACAGAGGGCCCGCTGTTCTTCCCTAGGGGAATGGTGTTTTCACATGCCACATGTCTGTGGGTTTGGCCTTTTGACTGTTCTCATTGTTACTTCTTTCCCTCTCTGCCTTTCCAGTTTTTATGCTTCACATTTAAACTTCTCTCCCACTGTCCTCCTTTCTCTCCTACAAATATCTGTGGCATTTTGGCTCTGGTAGGCTGCTCTGTCTTTCTCGTTCAGAGTAGAGTATCAGAAGGTATAAAGAACAGTAGAAGCACCGTGAGAAAAACAGCCAAGTGCTTTTTAATAAGGGGAGATAAGAAGTGATAGCACCCCGAACCTCACAACCCCCCATGTAGAGTAGAGTGTAGTTAAGTTAAACCTTAATGGGCTGTGGCGAAGTAAGAGTTTCTCACTGGGACCTGGGACGTAGTCTTCTGCCGTAGTTCCTTGCACAGAAGATAGTAGCTGAGACAGGTTGGATGCAGTGAAGACGGTGAGAGGTGGTCAGATTTGGATGGTGGGAGAGGATGCCGCAGGTAACCCTGGCGGGGCTTGTTCACATGCATATGAAAGAAGGAGCCACGTCAGGAATGACTCCTAGGATTTGGACTTGAACATGTGAGTGAGCGAGTGCCATTAACCGACGGAGGAGCTGGGAGTTAGAGCAGGGTTGGGAACGAAGACCAAGGATTCTCTTGGGATAATTTTTTGCTAGCCATGATTATTAGGTATTCAAGAGGACCATGAAATGCCTGGTTGGAAAACATGTCTGGAGCTCCTTGGTAGTGTCAGGGCTAGAGACACGAACTTGGAAATAAGCATGTCTATGAGATCACGAAGGAGGAAAAGGTAGACTAAGACCTTTCTTCAGTTCCTCACAAACACTGTACTTCCTCCTATGCACACATGGCTCCCCTTGCCTGTTGTGTTTCCATCCCTTTGCCTAGAAAACACCCACTTATCCTTCAGATCTCAGCTCAGGAGCCATGTCAGTGAGGAACCCTTCCCTGACTTATTGGGCTAGGTGAGCTAAACTCCCCCACCAGTGTCTCTGAACTTTTTCTTCGCTGGTTCATAAACGACACACACACAGCTTGTACTTCAGGGCGAATTCTTTTCAAGAATTGCAACAGCTCTATTGTCTCTTGGCTTGGGACATTTGGCTCATAGGATGCATCCTAACGAGAATTTGACCACTGCAAGGAGTTTTTGTTCATGAAGAATGGATTTTTCCCCCCACAGGAATCTGGAATTATTTCCAAAGGGTATTGGTGAAGAAATACGCTTCAGAAAGAAATGGAGTTAATGTGATAAGTGGACCAATTTTTGACTATGACTATGATGGCTTACATGACACACAGGACAAAATCAAACAGTAAGTTTGTCATTTCTACTCAGTGTGTGCTTTTAAATTCTAAGAGTTCACTCAGGGCTCTTTTTCAAATATTTACACGCTCAAGAAGAGCTGATATCCCTGAAATCTTTTGCTCTTTGAATCTCCTTGTGATTTCTTCAGTGCTTTTGGACCTTTGATTAAACGTGGTAATGGTGGTTGGAATGGAATGGAGTTTTGTGGTAAATAAATGCACTTTTTCATTCCATGTGAGAAATGTACCAAAAAATTTTTTAAAAATTTGTCATTTATTCTTTAATAGCTCTTCAGTGGAAAGACGATAATTTTCCTTCATCTCCATTTTTTTGGGGGTGGGGCTTTTGGAATCACTTAGATTTTCTGGATCAGTATGTCTTTTTTTTTTTTTTTAAGACTTTATTCGAGAAAGAGAAAGCAAGAGACAGAGCACAAGCAGAGGGGGCGGGGTGAAGGGAGAGGGAGAACCAGGCTCCCCACTAAGCAGGGAGCCCGACACAGGGTTTGATCCCAGGACCCTGAGATCATGACCTGAGCTAAACGCAGATGCTTAACCAACTGAGCCACTAAGGTTCCCGGGGATCAGTATATCTTCATAGGAAATTCCATATAGACTTGGTCAAATCTAGTTGTTTCTGTCCTTCTTCATGATACTGTTGCAGAGATAAAAAGGATAAGGCATACTTGCTCAGAAGGAACTTAAAGTTTGGTGGGGAAAACAAGAAGATACAAATACAACAAATTCATAAGAAGTCATTTTTTTTTTAAGATTTATTTATTTATTAGAGAGAAAGAGCACATGATGGGTGGAGCAGAGGGAGAGAGAAAATCCTGAAGCAGACTCCCCACTGATCAGGGAGCCCACCATGGGGCTTGATCTCAGGACCCTGAGGTCATGACCTGAGCTGAAATCAAAAGTCGATTGCTTAACCAACAGAGCCAGCCACTCATTAGAAGTCATTTAATTTTATACGTGCATGAAACAGAGAGTGGAACAAAATATGAGAAGGTTTAATTGTGCTTTATAGATAATTAGGAATAAAAAGCTATCTTTTTCATATATATAATTAATAAAATAGGAGTCATCTTACTCCTTTTTCGTCATCCATAAGAGACATTTCATCTTAATTGTACATTTATTTATTGCTGATCATTATTATATTTTTTCACCAGAATTAAGTTATCATTTCATTTGTATATTTTGAAAATGATTAAAATTAAGATAATAGAAAACCAGGTAGGGAATTATGAGTTTCTGTACTTCAATTTACTGGAAAAGATTTTTTTTTTTAATTTCTAAGTTCGTCACTGACTCATCAGTCCTTAGTATTTCCTTGAGTAAATGAGTCCTCCGTACCAAGTCCCCATCTCATTGTGGTTTGAAAGGGCTTATTATTCCCCTAGCTCCAGGTCTCTCCCTCAGGTCCACTTCACACAATTCTGTGCAAGCTATCTTCCTGAAACATGGGATCTCATGATGACTCTTCCTTGCACAGAAACTTTCAATGAGGTCTTACTCCCTAAACAATAATGCCCAAGTCCCACAACTTGGCCCTCAGAAGCCACCAAATTATGGCTTTTTTTTTAAAAAAAGATTTTATTTATTTGTTAGAGAGAGAGGGAGAGAGAGAAAGCATAAGCGGGGAGGAGAGGCAGGGCAGGGAGCTCAAGATGGGGCTCAATCCCACGACACTGGGATCATGACCTGAGCCGAAGGCAGACGCTTAATGGACTGAGCCCCCGCCAGGCGCTCCACATTATGGATTTTTATTGACTCTTCCAGCCTTACTTTCTGCTGTCTTGATCTCTTCATCATGTCCCGCCTCTCAGTCTTGGTTCAAGCTGTGTTCATTACCTGGAATATCATTTTCACTCTGTCAGGTCAAGAGAAAGAGGCGATTTCAGGCAGAAAAGCATTATGTTCAAAATACAGAAGTAGGCTAGTGCTTAGACGTGGAAAATGGTTCAGTTGAATGGGAATTAATTTTAGTGACTTGGGTGATACTCATTGGTCACCATTTGCAAAAGAAAGCGACTACCTCGACGGTCATCCTACTTCTCCCTGCCGCTGCAGGTACGTGGAGGGCAGTGCTGTCCCCGTACCAACTCACTACTACAGCATCGCCACCAGCTGCCTGGATTTCACCCAGCCCGCCGACAAGTGTGACGGCCCCCTCTCCGTCTCCTCCTTTATCCTGCCTCACAGACCAGACAATGAGGAGAGCTGCAACGTGAGTTCAAGGACAGAGTCCTTTAACACGAGTCATCTTTGTTTTGTAATTTAAATTCCCACTGGTAAACTCTTACACGTTTGTTATGAGCCATTTGGACTATACGGTGTAGCCAAGTAGAAAGAAGAAAAGACCCAAACAAAACTTTGCTTATCACCTGGGAACTTTGTGTTTGAATGGCTTTTTAATTTTCAGTGTAAGGGTGTGCGGAAGAGGAGCATGGGGTGTGTGTGTGTGTGTGTGTGTGTGTGTGTGTGTGTGTGTGTGTGTATTTATTTATTTATTTATTGTAGTTCTCATTATGTGTTCGATTTTGTCAAGTGATCAAAGTGCCCAAATGTTTTTGGTTTTGCAAGAGATATACTTGGTAAAGGAAAAAAGGAGCAACATTGTGATAATTGTTGGAACTAGGTAAGAATTCACAGGGGTTCTTTATATTAGGCTCGACTTTTGTGGATGTTTGAAAATGTCTATAATAAAAACTTTTTTTAAAGATACACACACACAGGCATATATACTTTATAAATCATAGTTTTCACCTGCTACAAGTTATGAGGGCAGTTGTGACAGGTCACCCCATTCTCAAATAGCACAGATGACTTGTCCGTGGAGCAGGAAGGCGTCATGAGAAAGCCCTGGGCAGGTATTGGAGCGAGGCACTGGGCTCCTGGCCCTGTACGCATTTTGCCTACACAGATCTCATCACTTCCCCAGATCTCTTCAATGTGTTAGAAAAGCTGTGCTCCAAGGTTGGTTTTAGAAGTAATAGTCCCCATGGTTTTGCTTTATAGAATAGAAGGAGCAGGGATGTATATAGTCTACCAAAGAGGGTTTTACTCACACGTCCTACCCAGTTCCTAAATTGAGTAAGGCGCTCTGGGAGAAAGAGCAGTCTGTTAAACATACTTCCTACTCTAGGGGTCTGCCGTGGGCTCCAGCGAATCCAACAGGTGCAGAAACTGCTACAAAAGGCAAAAAGCCGTAAGAATGAGCACTGGGTGTTATACTCAACTAATGATTCATTGAATGCTACTTCAAGAACTAATGATGTACTACACGCTGGCTTACTTGAATTAAAAATCGCTTCGCTGGAGATTATTGGCTTCATGGGCAAGGTAGCTATTGGTCTGTGGCTTCAGCTGTGGGTGAATACAGGAAAGCAATACAGGGGGAAAAACGGAAATTTGAAATATGGCCAAGAAAGCTAATGAAGCTTGACCAGAATGTTGGGAATGAGGGTAACAGTGGGACATAAGGTTTAAAAGATTCAAAATAAAAGTCATAGTAATAGTAGCCCTAGTGGCAGAGGTAATAATTGCCACTATTTTCTGAGTCCGTGTTGCCTGCCCAGAACCGTGCAGGTCCTGCATACAGATTATTTCTAACCATCGCTTTACTCTACTAGGCAGGCATGTATGTTCTTTCCCCTACTCCTGTTTTATTAACTGTTTTGAAAACTCTAGGTAATAAAGGAAAAGTACATTGTCACCCGGTTAGTTAGTAGGAGAGCAGAACTTTAGATTCAAGGCTTCTGACTTCAAAAGCCCATCCTCTTTAAAGTTTATCAGATTTCCGTAGCAGAACCTTGGGACCTTAGAAACTTTTCCAATCGCACAGGCATTAGGTAGCCATGGAAAATGCTGACTCATAAGAGCAGCATTTGGGGCTCTGCTTTAGGGAGATAAATTTAAGCTGGAAGGAGTCAAGCATGGCACTCAAAGTGCTTTGGCAAGATTCACAGGACTGAGGTTACAGAACCGGAAAGGAGGTGATAGTCTTGGAAATTTAAAAAAAGAGGGTAGGAGGCAGCAGTATTATACTGAAGGATCAATCAGATCTTGTCAATAATTTGATGGGAGGTGGAGAAGCAGGGGAACTGCAAGTGAAAGGCAGGCTGTCATCAACTTATTGGCTTGACCTTCTCCATTTTGATTATTCATAACCATGAGAGTAGCCAGTGGTGTAGCCGGGAGATGTAATGCCTCTGTAAAGCATGATATACTTTTTTTTGGACTTCGGTTTTACTAAAAACTTATGGGGAGGTGAAAATTTTTGCAAAAAATCTTAACCCATATATTATGGAGTGAAATTCTAAATTGCCATGCATTTTTAAGACAGAAGACTACAAAGACATTCCAGCCTGGTAGTAGGCCACTTAAGGTGCACCTCGATTCCTGGGGAGTATATGTTCAAGTTTCTCTGTCAGTAGGGGAATTTGGTGATGGGAAAGTCAGTTCAAAGGCATTCTTCAGTCATCCCAGATTGTAGAACTGACAAAGGAAATCCACAGATGTCCTCACAGGTCTTCCTCCCCTCTTTGGCTCCTGACTCTGCTTAGAACTTAGAGGTATTTCTGGTAGGGTTCATGGTGAGCATGTGTCTTCTTCTGCCTACACAGACACCTGTCCTTGCTTTGAAGGTCACTTTATAACTGCTGGGGCTTGAATTCACAAACTTAGGAGAAAATCAGGAGGAAAAGACCGGTGAAAAGTAAATGTCCGTAGCAAGAAAGACAATAAGCAAGTTGTTGGGTGGGCTTTTTTGTTTGCATTCATCTTCTAAATTATTTATAAAGTGTTTCCTTCCCTTCCCTTGGTGAGCGTGAACTTGTATTTGCATGTTATTAGTTTTGCGTTTCACACCAGAGTCTCCCCCACCAAAGACTTTGTGGATTGCCAGCTTGCGTCAGGCAGAAGATATTTTCGTCCCGTGTTGCGTGGCCAGTGTTTCCTAATGACTAGTGGCAGGCGAGATTCTCGCATGTGAGAACCAGAAGAAAATGTCCTTCAAATGAAATTGGCAAATTACTTCCCAAGGAAAGAAATAGCAAAAGACAGTTTTTTTCTTTGAATTCTTATAATCCCAGCTGGCCACTATTTAAAATTTAACCCCTTTGTCTGTACATTCAAATGACTGCATTGACAAAAGAAAAATTAGACCCCTAAAAAAATCAAAGAGTTGAATATGAAAATTCTCCCAAAATATAGCTTTGTGCGTACTCTGCTTACTCTGAGGGGGTCCCGATCCATTTGGAGACCTCCTACTTCGTTAATTATATGGTCACAGGAGGATCGGTCAGCACCGTTGTGGGCAGAGTTATATTTAGGTCTGTCTCTTCCTGTGAATCGCGGAGAACTTGGTTAGCTTGGGTTAGGAGGGTGGGGCATGGAGGGTTAAAATCCTTACTTCCCCAGCCGGCAAAGCAATTTCTTCCTATTTCTTCATTTTGCCCGGGATGGCCAGGCATCAGTTGCCTGAGCCAACACCCTCGTGGTACATATTTAGCACCGGCAGAAGCTGCTGTAGCTCCCTGTCCAGGTCTGTGTGGGTTGGAGCTTTCCGAGAAAACCCTTTGCAGGTTCTCGGGCTTTGGTGGGGAGTTCATTGAGACCACGAGCGGTGAAGGAGCTGGGCGAGGGCATTTCTGAACATACTCAGCCCTCAGACACACAGCCACCCTTCAACTTGTAGAATGGCTCTTGGGAGCCATGCCAATTCTGGGGGCATTTGGGAATGAAATTATTTGCAAAGGCCCTCCTGCCTCAGGTCTGCTGATGAAGGTAGGCATTTCCCCCAGAATTCTCAGGGCTCTCAGATCTCATTCTTTCTCTCGACTTCCCACAAAAGTGAAAAAAGATATTTTTAAAATGTAAAGGACTACTCCTCTTGGATTATTTTTAGTTTCACACTTAGATACACATAAGACATCTGGATGTCTTTCATTGGAATTTGTGCCAATGAGGCCATCGTGGCAAGTAGCTAAGACAGAAAGAAGTTTCCTTTCTTTTTTCCATGACTTTGTTTCCTTATCTTTTGTCCCCCCCTTTTCTCTTCTATTTTTCTTTCTACTGTCTGGGGAGCTGCTGAAGTAAGTATTATTTTCCTTGTGAACCAATGGAGAAAGCCTAGAGAGGTTAAGTAGCTTGGCCAAGGTCTCCTATCCAGAAAGTCATAAAGCCGCAATTCCAGCCCCTTGGGCTCCAAAACTCCAGGTGTAGCTACTGAGCTGCTTTCAATTGAACTCATTATTCAAATTTCAATTCATTGCAATTTGATAGACGACGTACTTGATATTGCGGGTTCTTCCGAAAGACCGGGAACACACGCATGACATTTTATGCGTTGGGCATGAGCTCTTCACTTTCCTTAGGAGCCAGAAGAACATTCCAAATGACTTCTGCTCTGTGCTCCCCCTTGCAGTTTGACAGCAGCGGGTAAAGAAATACATTGCTGAGTTCTCCAGGGCCTTTGGTTTTTGTAGTTTTGATTTATGCTCTGAAAACCTATTGAGTCAAATGCCCTTTCACACCACATGTCTCATTTATTTGGTACAGCTAATTGCTGTTGAAAACGTTTACAGCCGAGGGCAGGTATTCGTGGCACGTTCCCAACAGGAATGTGGTAGAGCAGCCAGGGAGGCCAGGAAGGAATCAGACACACTGGCTCTGGGTGCAGGGGTATGGAGGGCGGGCTCATTTGCGGACTTGAAGCAAACTGACCGTTTGGAGAACCTCTCTGGGAAAGTCTGGCTCTGATTGTATCCTGTTTCCACTGCAGAGCTCAGAGGACGAGTCACAGTGGGTGGAAGAACTCATAAAGATGCATACAGCTCGCGTGCGGGACATCGAACAGCTCACCAGTCTGGATTTCTTCCGGAAGACGAGCCGCAGCTATCCAGAAATTCTGACACTAAAGACATACCTGCATACATATGAGAGTGAGATCTAACTCTCTCATCATCTGCAGCGCAGTCTTATCAACTGGTGTATATTTTTATATTGTTTTTGTATTTATTAATTTGAAACCCGGACATTAAAAAAAATGTTAGTATTTTAATCCTGTACCAAATCTGACATAGTACTCCTGAATGACTCCACTGTTTGCCTCTAATGCTTGATTTAGGTAGTCTTGTGTTTTGAGTAGAGCTTGTAATAAATACTGCAGCTTGCTTTTTAGTGGACGCTTCTAAATGGTGCTGCAAATTTGATATTTGCATTGAGGAAATATTAATTTTCCAATGCACAGTTGCCACATTTACTCCTGTACTGTATCGAAATACTGATTTTGTAAAGTTGCATTCATTTACTGTTAATTATGACAGATATATTTAAGCCTTATAGACCAATCCTAAGTATAATAAATCACACATTCAGTTTTTTTCTGGTTTATTTGGCCTTCGTTTCACTTACAAATGTGAGTATTTGCTTCTGGTATATTCATGCATGAAAGGTATGGTTTTTTTTTTTTTTTTTTTTTTTTTTTTTTTGTATTGAGCCCTCTTCATCGCTGAATAGAATGCATATAGTCAAAGGAACATCCATGATATTCAACCACAGTGGCCTGGATGAAATAGTTTAGGTACACATCTCTGGGAAATCGGGAGGGCAGAGGACCAGAGGAACAAGACCTCCTGAATACCCTCTCTCACCAATCTCTTTTAAAAATATTTTGACTTTTGGAAGAGTAGGTTCTTTTGATAAGTTGGTTCAAAGCCCTAAGTATTAAACTCAACTGAGACTGTCTTAGGCATATATTCCGTATAAGGTCAACCTAAGAACTATGGAGGGTAGAAAGAGAAGACAGTGGGATGGGGTTTAGCTGTAAAAGTGTAATTAACCCATTCAGGTAGAAAATAATAAACACCAAGTGAAAAGTGTTAGTAATAATACAATATGACAGGGGTCTGAATGGTGGGTGGGGTGATGGTAGATGGACACAGTTTTAAGTAATGAAGGACAGAATGAGGAAGTCATTCAGAGATTTTCAGTTCTTCTGATTGTGTCTTAGAGAAAGGATCACATTAGTGTCCTCTATCTCTAATAGTTACTAATCCCCCTTTAAAAAAAAAAAGGCCAGCATATTGCTTTGTTTTCATTACGTTAATTTTTACAGTTGCCTCTTTTATGGCCAGTGAAATGGGTGTTTAATTTCTATAAAGTTCCCTTTAAAAATAAATTTGTTGGGGCGCCTGGGTGGCACAGCGGTTAAGCGTCTGCCTTGGGCTCAGGGCGTGATCCCGGCGTTACGGGATCGAGCCCCACATCAGTCTCTTCTGCTAGGAGCCTGCTTCTTCCTCTCCCACTCCCCCTGCTTGTGTTCCCTCTCTCGCTGGTTGTCTCTATCTCTGTCAAATAAATAAATAAAAATCTTTAAAAAAAAATAAAATAAAAATAAATTTGTTTAAGAAGGAAGACACTGTGTCAAATAAAAAACACATTACAACAGAAGTAGGAGAGATTTTACTGGGATGTGGGAAACATCACAAAAGTGGTAAGAAAAAAAAGTGATGATTGGAAACCAGCTGTTGGAATCCCCGGGAAGAAGTGAACACGATTCTAAAGACTGTTGGATTTACTGAGCACCCACTATGTTCCAGGCACGTCTCTGGCCCTTCATATGCCTTGTGTCTAAACACTGAAAAATGAGGAGCTCAGGGAAGATTTTATGGAAAAGAGAAAAATGAGGACGGCAATGGGGAATAATGTGTGCATTGGGCCTTGTAGTTTGGGCTAGTATGAAAGTACGGTAGAAATGAACTGGAATATGGCTCATTATTCATTATTTTTTTAAGATTTTATTTATTTATTTATTTGACAGAGAGAGAGAGACAGCCAGTGAGAGAGGGAACACAAGCAGGGGGAGTGGGAGAGGAAGAAGTAGGCTCCCAGCAGAGCAGGGGGTCTGAGGTGGGGCTCTATCCCAGGACCCTGGGATCACGACCTGGGCCGAAGGTAGACGCTTAACAACTGAGCCACCCAGGTGCCCCTCATTGTTTGTTTAATAGTCAATAATGATGTATTGATCACTTGCTACATCCCGGTACATTTACTTGCTACTGGGGATAACACTGTAAAAAGATAGATGTGGTCTCAGATGTCATGAGTGTGGTATGTGCTGTGAAGGAATTAGGTGCAGAGGGACAAGGGGCTAGAAAGAGAAGAGCCTTGTAGATGACATTACAACCGAGACTTGGAGGATGAGAGGCACAGGGACTGAGAGAAGAGCATGGCCAAGGACTGGGGGTGGGAAAGGTCTTGAAACGTGTGAGGATCTGAAAGGAGACAGGTGTATCTGAGCATAGTGGCAAGGTTGATAAGGACCAGGCGAGTAGATCCTTAGAAGCCCACTGAGGCATTTGGATTCGGTTCTAAGTGCAGTGGGAAATAAGTGTCAAGCAGAGGTGTGATAGAATCTGATTTACGATTTCAGCAGATTGACATAGATATGCAATAATTACATAGTGTGCTCTAACCGGAATTCCGCAGAAAATACACCTGATACCTCGTAAGGTCCCTAATGCTGTTTCCCAACAGTAACATTATAAGAGAAGGGTCAATTCTGGCTTTTGTTAATTGCAATAGTTGCAATCTCCTTGCTTAGCTAGATTTCTAGATCACCTCAAATTGAACTCTTCTCAAAATAGGTTATACTCAAGGCTTTTTGGGTGAGCAATTGCAAATTTAGTTGAGTACTGCTGCTCTATTTTTATCCTTAGGTCAAATCTTTCTTTCTCATAAATAAACTTCATCCCCAGAGAGAACATCAACCACTCTGTATTTCAGGTGAGTGGCTTTGCCGATAAACACATGTCATTAATTGTGGGGTTATTTACAAAAGTCCCTGAATGGACAGGGGCTCTATTAAAATGAGGCCTGAAAGACTATTTTAAGTTGGGTATTTGTTATTTTTTATATTGAGCCCTTAGTCCATTCATGCTTTCATTGAGCAAGTTGCCAATGGCTCGCTAGCATGGTGGTCCTGTGCTAGCGGATGGATTCAGAAATTGCCTCTCTAAAATGAGCTCATTGTAAATAGTGTAAACCAGGAAAGCAGCCACATAGTTTCCCAAGAGCAAAAACATTCCGAATTGTTTTTAGGAGAGTTGACTTTAAAAAAAAAAAAAAAATCTCTGAACAAAAGTAATGTTTGGGGCCAGTTGGGTTTGTATACTGCCCACGAGCCACAGCCCCCAAATCCAGTGCCCATTATTCCTTGTGGCGGTTGGGAAGAGGGTGGCTATGGTGAAGTCCAGATGATTCCTCCTGTTTGGATTTTTCTCACTTCAACTGTCTCTCACTATGTCTGCTGAGTCAGGACCGGGCTGCCTTGTGGGTGGGAAGTGGTAGAGGCAATGGGAATTCTCCCATGGCTCTGAGCAGAGGGACTGTATGGGACAGTGAGGAACCAGATTTAGATGTTCGAGTTTGTAGCCTGGGGTAAATAGAGCATTGCTGGAGGCCCCACCAAGAGTGGCGGAAGTTCCTGTTTGGGCTGCATTTCTAGGAAGCACATGTTCTTGACCCCTCTTGGCAGGGATATTCAGTTTTGGCTGGAATATAAAAACGGAAATGATGCCCCTGCCCTATGAAATTTTGCACTCTGGCTATTGGGAGCAGGCAGAACTCCAGTACTTGTGTGACACTGGGCCCTGCTCCCTTGAATTCCTTCAGGTGGCTCCTTCCCTGCCTTGGGTAGTTCCTCCCACAAAGGCTCAGGTCATGATCTCAGGGTAGAGATGGCAAGCCCCAAGTGGGATCTCTGCGCTGACTGGGGAGACCGCTTGAGATTTTCTCCTTCTCCCTCTGCCCTTTCCCCCACTTGCACTCTCTCTCAAACAAATAATACAATCATTTTTTCTTTTTAAAGCTGGAGATTTGCACTTACATGGTATTGGGCAACATAAACTCTAAATGCTTTCATCTGTAAAACAGTGATAATTACACCTATTTCTCAGAGTTGGTGTAAGAATCATGGCAGGAAATCTCGCTGAAACATAATTTGGTAAATTTTTCCGTTCATTTTTATCTCCATTTCCCACCAAGGCAGACATACCCTTTTAAAGTATTTTCTTGGCTTTGGGTCTTTTTGCAGAGTAGGGTTGGGAAGCAGAAGCAGTCTGAAATGAATGGATTTCATGTCTTTTGTGAAAGAGGAATCCACTGAAGAAGTGAAAAGAAATAGCCTTTAGAGTGCCGGGGGGAGGGTGGGAATCCTTCCCTCAGATTCAGAATTGGAGAGAAGTCTGTGGGTCTGAGCATGTGGTTACACTCCAGGATGTGCTATGTGATACTTTTGGGGAGTTGGGACCCTAGGCCCTGGGGGTCCTGGCCAGAACTTAGAAACAGGAGATCAGCAAACCTCAAAGGCCCTAGACACATGCACAGTGAAGACATGCATGCCAATTGAACTTCTCATATCATTTTTCATTTATTAGATTCTGGTATGACCCTGGGGGGGATGATGGGAACCTCAAGGAAGACTGAATGAAAACATGACTAAGCCATGTAAGCTGGATACACAAATTAGAAATGAAATTTATTTTAGGGAAATAAAGTTTTACTTCTTGAGCAGTGAGATATATGACAGCTACATTTGGGAAATGCTTAGCACCATGCTTGCTATGTGCCAGGTGTTCAATAAATACTAGTTGAACAAAATCAAGTTAGGAAAAAAGAAAACATGGAAAGAGCAGCCTCAGAAGTAGGAAACAGTGGGTATTATGAAACCCAAGGAGAAAGACACTTTCAAAATGAAGAAAGTGGTCAGTGACATCAAATGCCAGAGAGCAGTTATATGGGAATTTGAAAGCATCCATTGAATTTTGAAAGACGGTGGTCAAGGAACTTGACCTTCCTGGAAGCACATTCAATGAAGTGGCCTGAAAAACCACGGAATTGCACTGGGTTGAGGAGAGAATGGAAGAGTATACTGCAGGCAGTGAGGAGAGACTACTCTTTGAAGAAATAAGAAATAGGATAAATAGACAATAGTGCAGTCTGGGGTAGAGTTGAGGGAGGATTTGCTTCTATTTGGGATGGGAAAAAACTTTACGGGCTGTTGAGAAGATTTCATAATCCTGGAAAGGCACTAATGGGTAAAGGAGTTGCAAGGCAAACAAATTTGAAATTGAAAGCAATTGATAGAGTCAGGGGTAGTAGATTTGCCTTCAAATTAAGGAACTACTAGAATTACATCTTGGGGTAAGTGTTAGCATGGAACACACTATGTACATTACACTTTGCAAAATGGTAGCCTGAAGGCTGGACACAAAGCACAGATTGCTTCGTTGTATCCATGGGATATTTTTTAAAAAATGAGTTAGATGCCAAATTTGAAAATCAATAAATTTCACTTAAAAATCCAGCTGTTTGACTTCTCTTAAAATGTTAAGAATTTTTTAGTTAGTCCTTGTAAACTATTGTTTCTGTCAACAATCAGTGGAAGCCTATTTGGCTGCCCTTAGGGCAATCATTCTCTAGAACAGGGGTTGGCAAATAAATATTTTCCATAAAAGGTTTTGCCATCCAGTCTCTAATTATTCATTTCTGCCATCGTAGTGTAAAAGGAGCCATGGGCACTACATCAATGAAAGACCTTTGCTTTGTTCCACTAAATTTTATTCTGGACACTGAAATTTGAATTTCATTTCATTTTCATGCATCGAGAAATATTGTTCTTTGGGTTTTTTCCCGACCATGAAAAATTTTCACTGTTCTTAGTTTTTTGGCCAGATAGAAACAGGTGACTGGCTGGATAGTTCCTAACTGCTGCTTTGGATCACCACCTTTCCCATTGTTCTTTCCACTCTAGGTGGAGTACAAGTTCCATTTTTTATTGTGTTTGTACATTTGTTTTTCTCCAACTTGCCTTATTACATTAATTTACTTTGCTTGTCTTTAGGCATTTGACTTTGACCACCCTCCATGTAGGGTGACCAGATGTCTTGGATTGAAGGCCTGTCAGTACTAAAACCAGGAAAGTCTTGGGCAAACCATGAAGAGCTGGTTTACATTATTTTACATTTCTGTTCTAGTTTGCCTTTGGAAAAGCATTGCCATTTTAAATAACTCATTTAATAATCTTCAATAA
The DNA here is from genome assembly GCF_002007445.2 of Ailuropoda melanoleuca. Lineage (NCBI taxonomy): Eukaryota > Metazoa > Chordata > Mammalia > Carnivora > Ursidae > Ailuropoda > Ailuropoda melanoleuca. Next base: position 84,277,767 of record NC_048226.1, on the reverse strand, counting down.
TCTTTTATCTCTTTCCTTCCATAGGGCTTTTTTTTGCCATGCGGTAGTAACTTCAACCAGTGTTGTACTGTAATCTCTTTATCTCCCGCATCTCCAAAGTGGCTGTCTCGTTATCTATTCAGAGCACTTTGCATAGTACCTAGCTTGGTCTCATTATCATCAAGTGATAGATGAGTGACTCACGAAACTTATTCTCTCTTCACGCTCTGAGATAATCTCATTATAGGTGAAAAACTGGGCTGAGATGAAGATCTAATGGTAATCTCGAGGCTGGCAACTTACTCACGACCTCTGGCATCCTGAAATGAGAGCTGTTTCTTTTCCATGTTGATAACATCCACTCTGGGCCATGAAAACACCCCAGCCATTTCTGGGTTTTTTTTGGGTTTTTTTGTTTTTTCTTTTTTTCTTCTGTCCTGTTCCCCTACTTCACTGAAACTCAGTTGCCCACTTGGTCAAATGAGTCCAGCCTCTCCACTGTCCCCTTTCGCATAAACAGCTTGAAATGGCAACATGAGGAAAGACCGTATGGCTTTGAAATCAGATGTGGGTTCAGGTCTGGACTCCACCATGTGCTGGTTCTCTGACGTGTTTCTCACATTGTGGCCACCTCATTTGTAACATAGGGATGGTCATAGGTACCTCTTTGAATATCGTGAAAACTAGAGATAATGAATATACAGCACCGAGTATTATGTCTGATTCAACGAATCAGGAGCAAGGTAAGTCCCAGGTTAAATCACGAATTTGAAAACCAGGGTTCTCATCTTATGCTGCCACTAACTTTTGGAGTTACGTGCCTTGTCTCAAACATAAAAGGAAAGCAAATTGGATGATCTCTCTAGCCTAATTCAATGATCAGAATTTTTTAATTTTGAGTTTCTAAACTCTACATCCCGCTCCACCCCTAATCTCTGAATCTTTGTCTACTTAATTTGTTTTTTTTTTAATTTTGTTTTGTCTACTCAATTTAAATGTAGAATTTTTTATATAACCTTTACCAATAGTTTGTTCCAAAGTCAAGATTATATATTCCCATCTTTGTGTTTCCATCACAATCTATCCAAGTAAGAGATGACATTTATCTTGTCAATTTTTATTGAGTTGTTTGCCACTGGTTTCTCTCTGGCTGGGGGCTATTTGGATCATAATCTCCATTACTAGTGATGTTCTGTAGGTTGGCTAGTTGAATTTAAATAAAAAAATCTCCATTATGTATTGATGTATTCCTACTGTCCACTTAGAACTTGATAAAGGTCCCAGGATGAATGAATGCCTAAGAACAAGGAGTTTTAAATGATTTTCATAAGGATAGAAGAACATCAAATTACCTTACTTTTTTTTTTTTAAGATTTTTATCCATTTACTTGGCAGAGGCAGACAGCCAGTGAGAGAGAGAACACAAGCAGGCAGAGTGGGAGAGGAAGAAGCAGGCTCCTAGCGGAGGAGCCCTGATGTGGGGCTCGATCCGAGAACGCTGGGATCATGCCCTGAGCCGAAGGCAGACACTTAACGACTGTACCACCCAGGCGACCCTCAAATTACCTTACTTAACCAAATATGTAAAACATAAATTGCTTTTAGATTTTTGCTGCCCATGGCCATTGCCAATGATGGGCATTTCAATATTCATCTCTCCTCACACTTCCCTTTTGACCCCTACTCCTTTTGTATTTCTTCTTCCCTGGTTGGCTGTTTGGAGAGACTTCACTCACCCAGCGAGATGGACTAAATTCTAGAACCCAGTGACATTTTGTCTTTGCAGTCAAGTTTTTGCTTTCCTTTAACTTTGAGACAAAATAAATGCAAGGGATTCTTAGCAGTGAGCTGGGCACCATAGCTCTTAATATGTGATTTTAAATTGGATAGATTCTTTTACACATTTTCCCTACCTGACTATAGGCAAAACATTTTGTCCTCCAGGGATTTTCTCTTAAGAATCTCTAAAGAGAAAGTGCTGGGCCAGATTTTATGATTTTTAACTTTCAAGCATGATCTCTAGCTTAGGTTGGCCTGGTTGAGAATATTGACTTGTCTACTTATTAGCAATGAGAACTTGCAACAGTCCCTTAACTTCACCAAACCTCACTTTCCTATCTGTAAAATTGGGTTAATGAAGCACCCACCTCAGGGGATCATTATAAGAATTCTATTAGATAATGGAGATAAAGGTGGCATGAAGATTAGCAATGTCTACTGTAAACACACACACACAAAATCCAAACAATTTAAACTGTCACATAAGTCAGACTATCTAATTGACTCTTATTTTGTTGATCTTTGAAGCTATCAGAATATAGAGATTATCACAAAGACTCAGTAACCTGTGAGGAACATTTGCAGTGGCTTTGGCTGCTGGGATCCACCCCTACCCCTTTGAGTAGCAGCACTGCAATCTCCTTCTAAGATACCACTTTTGTTTATCCCTCTCTGAGTTCATGCAATTTGAGTGATAAGGATCCACTCCAGTATTATGGTCATGTTACTCAGATCTGACCAATTTTGATTTGTTTTTTCCTGGGCACAGTGTAGTTCTGAGTGGCATGTGACCTAATCAGGACCAATGAGACACAGTGGGACTTTGGCTGAAACGTCCAGAAAGGAGATTCTCTTTCCTACTAGACTTGAACCCTGGAGGGTGCAAAGCTGGATCGAGATATTCTTGTTTTTCCCTGGAGAGAAGACTAGTCCAGGTATGGTGTGTTATAGTAGACAGAGAGCGAGGTAAAGAGAAACAACCTGGGTCCCTGCCTAAGCCAAGCATGTTAGGTAGGCATTACAACTAACCTTTCTAGTAACATGGGCCAACAAACATCTTTTTTACTTCAGTTAGTTTGGGCTTGAATTTGACACATAATTGAAAGAGTTCAGACTCACATAGGAGCTGGTTGTTTTGGCCTTCTCCAGATTAAGGTATATGAATCAATCCCAGACTCAGAAAACAGTCTTAGTGACATAGCCCCTTTTCACCTCTACCATCATTAGCTGCTTCATCTCAAAGCTCTTGTTTCAACTTCTTTTCGCCACACTTCCACCTCCATTAATTCATCTCATCTATTTCCTGGTCACAATCATACTCTCCTACTAACTCCCTCCCAGTGCCTGGCTCCCTCGTCAGTGCCTACTGGTCTTTGACTCTAACCTGGCCTCCTACACCCTTCAAGTGCAGCAATGAACAAACACATAACCCATACTAATCTAGCAATTGGTTCAATCATATTCCTTCTGAGATTTCTCAGGTATAAGGATAAACTTGAGTGTCCAGATCCTGTGTGAAGCTGGTGAGAGAACTAGTTCATTTCTTTTTTGTAAACCCACAGACCAGCTCATTCAGCTGAATTAGATGAGAGGAGCTCCAGGGGCTCCAGGGGCTCCAGGGGCTCTGACTGTGAAGCTTGTAGATTCCTCATTTGTAGAGGCTGGAGAAGAAGGGAAGGCAAAGGAGAGTGAGAGTGCGGTATGATCACAGTATAATTTTCCTCCCGCTGGGAGCAGTTCAAGCGTATTCTACAAATGTCAGGGAACCAATGACTCATCAAATAGTCGAGTGTTGGTTTTGGAAAAGGGAGAGGAAGTCACTGCTTTGGAGCTCAGTGATGGATTTGCACTAAGGTGAGATCTCATCACACCAGTGGGACTGAAATATTGGCAGTAATCCCTTGTTCTTTTCTGAGCCCGGGAGAGGTGCCATGTCCCCTTAGATCCAGGAGTGGGGTGACGTACTAGCAGTCAGAAAATATTGAGCATAAGTCTTCCAAAGGTAACACCTCCTGTGCCTCCAAGGACCAAGATGCTGTCTGTGAAGTGAAGCTTCAATTCCCTTACGACAAAAGGGGACCAGCGTCACCTTCTGTCCCACCACCCTGGCAAAGGGAAAGGTGGGGAGAGCATCCGTCACTTGGTTAATCTGGGCAAATGTGAGCTGCAGATGAAAAGCAGCTGTAAGAGAGAATCTTGCTAGACGTTTCCACCCCTTGGCCCATATCTCTGCTCCACTTGCTGAGTTTGGGAAGTAAGAAAACACAATTATTGACTCAGAAGCATGAGAGAGGGACACAAGCCCAAGAAAGGGAAAAAAAACAATGGATGGGGCTTTTCAACAAAGCACACAGTTCCCTATGTAACACTTGTTTCATGTGAACTCATGCTACCTGCATGTTACAGGTCACAGGTATGGCTGATGTAACTGATGTGTTGAAGTGGAGATAACTCATGGGGGAGGGGTGAAGTCACTTTCTATGACTCTCTTCTTTTTTTTTTAATGTTCTTGAGCAAAGACCATAACTTCCTGACCACTTCTGCAACCTCCAGAAAGTGTACACCTCACCCATTCATTCTTTTCAAGAATGATGAGGTGTGTGTAGATGTTTGTGTATGTTTGGTGGTAGTGATGGGTGTTTTAGGAACGAGGTCCCATGGTCTTAGGGTCTGTTCTATCTCTCTTAGTAAGTCCTGGTGGTAGAGGTAGGGAAAGGGAGGGAGACAAGAGCCTGGTCCCAGTTGTTGGCAGCCAGTGGTAGACACTCCCTTTAGAATGTGGCTTACAAGTGGTAATTGGGGCCTCAGCTTTTGGCCTTCATTGCAACTCTGGGATACTGGGAAAAGGGCTAGTCAGTGCCTGTAACACCTACATGTAAAAAGAGAGCTTCAGTGACAGTCCTCAGACTTGCTCCTCTCCCCTTCCTACTTTCTTGATCACCTGCCGTTGTCTCACATTGATATGGCAAAATCCGAACCTTACTTCTGCTTTTCCAGGTCTATGTCTGAGCAGTGTGGTGATCCTGGAGAAAGCCACATGACAGGGACATAGTGGAGTCACAACATTCATGATCATTCCTCATATAGGCCCTCCATCTGGCCCATCAACTCTTAACGACCTTCTACAACGACCACCATCACACTGCCCCAACATTTGAGCATGTTTCAAGCCCCTTTGCTCTGAGCTTTTGATTCCTTCTCTTACTTTCAGTGGCAGTTGAAACCATCAGATTGGAATATCTTTAAACTCAGATTAGCAAATCTGTACCTGCCCAATAGCAGAACCCAACTTTACTTCCAGTTACATTATTGGGGTGTCCCTCCTCCTAAGGTCAAACCCTCCCCTTGTGCTTTAGATTCTGCATTCTTCCGTCTTCACAGAGACTTTACACTAAAGAATCCCCACAATGAGATCTTTTCATAAATAGTTAAACATGTTTAACTCTCTTCAACCTGCAAAAAAAATTAAATTAAATTAAAATTCCTTTTATATTATACATGTCTTCTCTTACAGCTTCTTCTTACTATTTTTCTTCCAATGGTCTAATCCTTTCCAATTTTCAGAGCCAAACTTCTCAAAAAAAAAAAAACCTGTCTACACTTGGGGCCTCCATTTCCTCTGTACCCTGCACCTGGCTTCTGTCCTCTCACTCCTCAGACATAGCTCGCTAAGTCCACTAATGATCTTTATGCTACTTAATCCAATGGCCACTTTTTAGTTCACATTTTCTTGACCCCTCAGCAGTATTTGATACCACGGCCTGTCTCCTTCACCATCATTCTGAAATGCCACACCTTCTTGGACTGCCTCCTTCATCTTTGGCTGAGTCTTCTTTCTCTTTGTAGTATGTTGCTTTTTTTTTTTTTAAGATTTTACTTATTTATTTGAGAGAGAGAGCATGAGTGCATGGAGAGGGGCAAAGAGAGAGGGAGAAGCAGACTCCCTGCTCAGCAGGGAGCCTGACACAGGGTTCCATCCTTGGACTCTGAGATCATGATATGAGCCAAAGGCAGATGCTTAATCAACTGAGTCACCCAGGTGCCCTGCATGTTGCTTTTCTAACCTGCCATTAAATATTAAATTTTCTCAAGACTTGATCTGAGGCACCCCCTCTTCTTTTTTCTTCTTCTTTATCTTTTCTTTGAGGAATCTCATTGATTATGTGGCTTCCTTTAGCATGTAACCAAGGACAGCCTCCCACTTAGTCTCTAGTCCAGCTCTTACCTCAGAGCCTTTCACTTGTATATCAAAATTTCTTTTTAAAAATAGATTTTATTTATTTATTTATTTGAGAGATAGAGCACAAGCTGGGGTGGGAGGGGTGGAGGGAGAGGGAGAAGCAGACTCCCTGCTAAGCATGATCATGACCTGAGCTGAAGGCAGATGCTTAACCAATGGAGCCACCCAGACTCCCCTATATCCACATTTCTATTCAATATCACCACCCACATGTTTCAAGGCCACCTTAGACTCAGGATACCCAAGACAATGTATAAAATTTCCCTAAGCCCACTTTTTTGGTAGTGTTTGATATTTCAAAGAATGGCAGAAAGTTGAGTCAATTTTGCCATTATCTTTGATCTACTCCACTATCACTAAACCTGTCAATTTTACCCCTCTTTCTTTTTCTTTCTGGCACTTTGTCTGCCTTCATCCCATGCTTGTTTAACCCTTGCTGCTTCCCAGAGTTACAGTAAGATCTTCCTATTTGGTCTCCCTGCATGTGTTGTGGTCCTCTTCTAACCCATAATTCATGCAACAACAGGAGTGACCTTTCCAAACACAAATCTAATTATGGGTACCAGTCTTCTCCTTCCTCTTCCATGTGTCAACTATCTACTTAAAAGTCTTTAATATTACATTGTTCTTTGCCAAAAAACAGAGACCTTTAATATGACCAACAGAGTCATTTTTTTTTTTTTTTGGTACCGGTCCCTGCCACCCTCTACAGCTCCAATACCTACCATTTCTTTCCTCACTTTGTGTGCTTCTGTCACATGGGCCCTTCTTGTGTTTCTTGATTAGGTTGGGTTCCACATAGACACAGGGCTTTTGCACATGCTATTCCCTGTTCCTGGAAAAAACTTCCTTTCCTCTTCTGCCTTGTTCGTTTGCATTTACTCTTAAGCTCACAAGATAAACATCATGTCCTTAAGCATTTCATGACCTCACAATATGGATCAGAGTCTTTTCTTATGTGGTAGTGTAGTATCGCAGCATTAGTGTGGCTTGGGATAACACATTCATTTGGGCTTCATACCTGTCTGTCTGACTAGACTGTAACGGAACACGGTGGATTGCTCAGCATTGTATCCCCAGTATCCAGCCCACTATCTCAAATTTGTTAAGCACACAACAAGTATTTGTAGAATGAATGAACCAGAAGTCCTATTAGGCCCCATTGTCTTCATTGTGAGGCTTACAGAATAAGTGATACAATTGTGTACACTAACATGGGTGTATCTGACTCTAGAACCCAAGAAATACCTGGTATACAATAGCTTGTGCAGTTACTAGGGAAACAGCTTTATTCAAAGCACCCTGTGTGTGCATGTGTGCGTGTGTCTATTGTTATCATTGTTTTAAAATAGGGAAGCAGAACACAACATAACTTTTTAAAGGCTCAAATCATCTTAATTATCCCATGGGCTGTCATTAGGAGAAAAACCTAGATAATATAGAGCTTTTTGTTAAACAGGGACCATGAAATTTTGCCATAGCTTAAGGAGGCTTCGATGTAGGTTGACCTAGGTCCTGATTTATGCTTGTTGTCTGGGTGTGATTAATAACAGTGTGATTGTTCATCATGCCTTCTTTAACTCTCAGAAGTGTTCCACATTGAACTACACATCATTTGGAGATCGTGTTTATAGGCAAGGCAACAGGGCCAGTATAAAAAGGTCTGGAGTTAGGAGCCTTCAATATTAGTTCTAGTTCTGAATTTAGATTTGATTATGGCAAGTTACTTCAGTAAGTTTGAAAGAAGAGTTTCTTACTAGCCTGTGCTTGGTGATTTTTGTGGGATCTTCAAGCTAAATTATTAAAGGTAGGTTGGGTTTTCAACATGGGTAGAAAGGTCCACTAAGATTAAGGGACATATGAACAAGGCCATAGAGACATCAAACATGCATATTTAGGATCACAGGGAATTTGGTAGGACAGGGCAGAAGTTGATTGGAGAATGCAAATTAGACCATATCTTTTTACTGTCTAATTGGGAGAGAATATTTAATGAATGAAGTAAGATGATTGAAACACGTACTTTCAATAATTCTGTAGGACAGACATGAATCTGAGGTATGTAAGAAGAGTATATGAGAAATGTACTTGGAATAGATACAGTAAAAGGTGACAGAGGGCCAAAGTTGGTCACTGACAGCAGTAAAGAAAAGGGACTTGGGAAGCAAAACCACCATGAGGTAGAAATGAATGTTTTGTGACTGGGGAATAATTGGATGGGGGAGTGATTTATTCAACAAATATATATTTTTTAAAGATTTTATTTATTTATTTGACAGAAAGAGACAGCAAGAGAGGGAACAGAAGCAAGAGGAATGCGAGAGGGAGAAGCAGGCTTCCCGCCGAGCAGGGAGTCTGATTTGGGGCTCAATCCCAGGACCCTGGGATCATGACCTGAGCCGCAGGCAGATGCTTAATGGCTGAGCCACCCAGGCGCCCCTCAACAAATATTTTTAATACCTATTTTGTGCCAGATATTATGTGGTGTCTCATGGTACAAAGATGGAAAGACTTGGTTATTGATTTCAAGGAACTATGTAAATTAACAATTGTAATGAACACAACATAAATATTGGAATGGGCTTATGTTCAAAGAGCATTTAAATCATAAAGAAGGAAATTTTAAGTCTTTCTGGGTGACGGAGGGTAAGCATCATTGAGGAGGTATTTGACCTGGAGACTTAAAGAATGAGCATGGGAGTTGACTGGAATGAGAGCAGATCAATGCCAAGGCTTATCTCTTAATCACCTGTATATTCCTGGAACCCTTATGGTGTCTAGAAAATGCTGGGCGCTAGCAGGAGGTAGCTACAAAGGGAAGCAGATGATGCAGCAATGAAGGAGAGGAAGGAAACGATGTCAATTCCAGGGTTGACTTAAAGGCTGCCTTGGTATCTTCCACATCCTGAATGGCACCACGCTAGCTCGAAAGAGCTGGCACTGCCTTTGAAGTTTGCTAGCCTGCAATTAGGAGAGCTTAGCCATCAGGCGACTCTGACTCAATAAGCCGAATTGCAAATTTCTATTCTAATTACGTTCAGAAACCTTAAAAGATTTGATTATATTTTGGTCTAAGGGACAGGCCACAGATTTAAAGGAGTCAGAGGTCTTGATATTTTCTGGAATCTTTCTGCTCATCTTTAACTGAAAGGATATTTACTTTTAAACTCAGTTTTCAGGTCAATCCAATTATGCTTCTCCGTAACCCATGGTCTCATTTCACCTTGGCAGATTGGTTTCATTAGAAATAATCCACGGTGGGGGTAATGTTAACATAATATTGCTTCTAAACTAGGCATAGTTTGATGAAAGATTTGGATGTACTTGGTGGGTTGCCGTTCCAATTTCAGACTTTTTGCTGGCATTCCCTGAAAGTCTGCCAAGAGCAGGGGATGACAGCTAAATGGGCTTTTCATACTCTGAGCATGGTGGTGGAGGGTTAGCCTTGTGACTCTTTCTAAAAGCCCTGGGGAACTGATGATCAAGAGGCCCCAAACTCCTCTGAGAAATATTATTTCAAATGAGTACTTGCCAATTCCAAATTCACCAGTTAAAATTTGGGGATGAATTAGGTCATCTCTCACATTTATACATTGTTTAATCCAATTTGCAATGTAATGTCACATGCATTATCCCATTTGATCTTCATAGTAACCTGGGTTGTAGTCAAGAATGGCCTTGCCTTTTCCATTTTATGGGTTTTACAGATGAGGACTAGGTTTAAAGAGAGTAATTTGTTTGTCCATATTTGCACAGATAATTAAATGTTTATGAGGTCTGGGAAACAACTTGGTCTACTCATTCCCAGCCTCGTGCTTATTATACTTAACCATGAGGACTCACATGGTAAAACTTTAAAATATACTCATCGAACAAATGACAATTCAGTCTTTGCAGCAGATAATGTCCATATGACAGATTTAGGCAAGCAGTCATAATGAGGATAGAAAGGCACAAAAGACAATGACTTTGCTCTTCAAGGTTTGAACTTTGGTGTATCTGCCTGTCAGCACAGTGGTGGCCTTACCAATCCACTAGTCCAAATGTGTATCACCTTATCATATATATTCCAGGCATCTCCTCCCAAGACAGAGGGTCTCTATAAAGAATAAGAAGCGACTGTGATGGAAATCTTTTATGGGTAGAAGTTTCATTTAACAAAGATGATCTGCCTTAGCAGCTTAATGGTATAAATGAAGCTCCTTCTTTAATTTTTTTTGATATTCAAATTAGTTGCATCTCAAGTTGCTTCAGCAGAATGGCGTTGCTGGTCTAGACTCCTGTACCTGTCGCAATGAATTTTCCAAGAGAGAACAATCTGAACCCCCATTGTGATCTGCTGCTAAAGAATTTACAATTGTTATAGCTCTTTGGTTTATTCTCGTGGGAAGACTCTATTTTCACTGTTCTCACAATGGCTCTTGGATCAGGAAGAATTTGACATCAGCAAAAATCAGTGCTCTTCCTATGAGCAGTAGACCTTGGCTTTGAACCTAAATCTTAAGTCCAGACTCCATCTTTCTTCATTGTGAGCCCCCTTTTAAAGGCTTTGGTGGACTTAGGTTGACATCATTGTAATCTATCAAAGAGGGTTTAATGTTGAATATCAGAATGGAAGTTGATGAAACCTCTGCCACCTGTGTATCTAAAAGTTCCTTAAGCTCTGTGCAAACCTTCCAACCTAATCACAGCAATGTCTTTGATATAACAGAGTATCAGGAGGGGAAGTGTTTTGGCAAATATCCTCAAATTATTCCATTTAATAGTGTCCACTCACCTTACCTTTTTATATCCTAGAGAGGCATTTTATTTTATTTTTTTTATTTTTTATATATTTTTTAAAGAGTTTGTTATTCATTTATGCGACAGAGATAGAGACAGACAGCGAGAAAGGGAATACAAGCAGGGGGAGTGGGAGAGGAAGAAGCAGGCTCATAGTGGAGGAGCCTGATATGGGGCTCGATCCCATAACGCCGGGATCATGCCCTGAGCCAAAGGCAGATGCTTAACCGCCGTGCCACCCAGGCGCCCCTAGAGAGGCATTTTAAATGATTCTTCCTGGAATCAAGAAGTAAGAAGATATGTCCTCAAATTTTTTACATAGCAAAAACTAAGAATGAAGTAATGTTTGCCTGCCAAGGTAACTTGATATAACAGTGTCACAAACTATTGAAAAAGTTGAAAGCCTAGTGTGACACAAATATTTGAATAAGCCTTTTGTATGAGAACAGACATTTATTCTGACATTTGAATACTGAATGGATCTAAAAAAGAAATCTAAATAATTAGATAGGAATAATGAATTTATGAACACCTGATTTACAAATACCTACTCAGGCTATATTTCACTCTATTGTCAGAGAAAAAGAATAGAATAAATTGTCTTATGTTAGAATGCCTTAAAGGAAAAGAAATGAACAAAAATGAGGTGACAGGAAAGGCAATGGAGCTCTGAGTCCAAGAAGGGTACCAGGGTTGATCTGTGGCTGATGTGAAAATGTTGGGGCCAATGGACTAATGAAAGAACTGCCATGAAGTTACAGGTTATTGGGACGGCTGCAGTGGATTTGAGTAGTCAATGGTAGAAGGGTTCAAGTCCAGGGGCATTGGTGCCATCTATGATGACAGTGAGTATGGCAGCGACATCAGGGGTAGAGGTGATGGTGTTCTGATTGTTTTGTCTCATTTTATTTTCTTTGGAACATCATTTTCCAGTTTTCCTGTCAATTCTGTGTCAATTTTCTTCCAGTAAATTACTATTTTTGCTTAAGTTATTCAGTGTTACCTTCTGTCATTTATAAACAAGAATCCTGACGAGTGCAGATACTGGTATGAGTACATGCAGGTGTATCTTAGGAAAGTGTGACAAATATGGGGCAATCTGAATCAATTAGAATTAAAAGCAGTCAACGTTCAGTTTGAATTCAGGGATGATAATCTGGAAGTTCATGGCACACAGTTGGGAATCTGCCAATGAAGTTACTATCCCTGGTGATCTGGAATGAAATGTACATTAAAGGCAAGAATTTGGTAGACTGGGTAGTTTGATGCCCTACAATGGAATAAAGACCCACAGGAATTTGAGAACTATGGGTTGGGGTGGGTATTATTTGGGATCTCAGCAGGAAAGAGATGGTACACTCAAGCGGGATTTTTGAGGAGAGTTTAACAGAGGGCTTATGTACAATATTGTGGGCAGGGCTAAGAAAAATCAACAAGAATCTTAGGGATTTGAACTACAAGATCCCTTACTGCCCCCTATGCCTGAAAGAGCAAGGTGCAATTCCTAGAACCTAGAAAGAAGGATAGTTGGAGCTGTAGCTGTAAGGTTTTCTGATAGGAACTATGGACTTTGGTAGAAGAATCCAGCCACTGCTAACTCAGGGTCTGGCAGGTTGGGGGTCGGGAAATAAACTGCCCCATGTCTTCGTCTGATTTTCCCCCTCATGCATTTCATTGTCCAGACCCAACCTGAAGCCGTAAAGTTAAGGTCACCTCATTGATACAGTACACGATCACTTTTCTGTGTCAAAGAGCAAAGAGGGAAAAAAATGAAGTGTAGATCAGGATGGGCAAATGGGGACTAAACATCACGGGGTGACTAATTCTAATGACACTAGATAGCTTTGAAAAGATTGACCAATTCAAGTTCCTACATTCTTGGCTCAATGAACAACCTGAAAGAGAGGAATTTTCTATGACTATGAATAAAGAATACCTTATCTCTTGGAGGCTTAGGACTGAAAGGGTCAAAAACCAATTTCATTCTGTGGTTTGACAAATTACAATCAATTCAATTCGAAATTTTATTAGACTTCTCCTAAAACTGGGACAATGAAATAAGAAGAGACTCCTATATTAGAATGGAAATATGTTGCAGAATTTGGTATAATTGAAGTGAGCCTTCATGTTCACTTGAAACAGTGCCCCCCTTTCCAAGCTTGCTGGAAGCCTTTGTGACTAACTCCCTAACTCTTGCAAGGGAAAGCCAACTCTCCCTTTGTCCTCTCTCTACCATCCTCATTGAATTTTGTCTGTAAGGTTTGCTCCTAGAATGCATGGGATAGAAAAGTAAATTTAAAAAAATTAAATCTTGATGAACATTAGTCATTTTGGATGCTTGGAATCTAAGAATGTCGTTCTTATTTTGGGGGAAAGTCCTGAGAGAGGAGGGGGGTGATTCTCTCTACAGAACTGAAACGGGTGGACCATCCTTTCCTTAGCTCAGAGCTGGGGCAGTGACCTGTGACCCATGTGTAGCCAATGAGATTCTCTAGCATCAAGCTTTAAATGTTGAGGGAATGATGCAAGTAGCATGGTCAGTTAACAATAGTTTCTGCAGACTGTGGCAAACTCACAAGTCCAGTGTCATTATAGCAAGAATTTGGAGGCTAAGGAACATTCCGCCTAGAAGGGTGGTGTTCTAGGCAGATTATCTCTAGGCAGGACCCTGGGCACTCGTAAGTCCTAGGAGTACAGATACCTAATGGGGTTGAGTAGTTCAGGCACTTGAACTCTATCTAAGGCAGATCAGTGCAAGGTAGCTGGAGATAGAAGGGAATGAGCACTTCTGCACTACTGAGACCCTCGCATGAAAACGCTTCCCTGTTCTTTGCCCTAAGCAGCCTGGGGCTTTGCAGTGAAGGAAATGCCTCAATGATAGACCAGCGAGTATAAATGACAGAAACTCTGTTCCTTGTAGTCTTTATTCTCTGTTTTCCCTGTTTATATGTGACACTGGGACATTTTGTGTTTGCAGGACTACATCTCAGATACCCCCACTCCCTAAAAATGAATGAAACCTGATTTTGTTTACGAGTGATTACCGGTGAATCGAAGAGCAGCTGTAACATAGACTAGGACTGGTCACCAAGTGAGGGGCCCAGGGCCATCTTTCCATTTCTGCCACAGCTATAAAACTGGCAGACACAACGAAATGTGTTGGATACTCTAGTCAGGAAGTTGAGAGCCATTGAATTTCTCATCAAAGCAATCCCCTAATTCTCTCACTTAGATGCATTCTCAAATTTATAGGTCAGATTTATGAAAACCATAGCAATGGCAAGAAAAGAGGTTGCTTGGCAGACCCCATCAGGCTGTCAAGGCAACCACAAACTCTTACACATTTCTTCTTAACTCTTACCACATCCTCATTGCGACAGGTGAATAATACATCTCCTCTTATATAAAAGGCAGATGATGTTAGAGAGTGTTATGTTTGTTTCAGTTAATCCATAAAAGGGACAAGTTAATTCATAGCACCTGAAAGGTCCTGGATAGTTAATCCCTTAGGATCCAGGAAGGGGCTGAGAAAGGAAGTCTGAGCTGTAGAGACCATCCTAGGGACCAAAAATGAACAGAACAGAGTTTCCTTTGTAGGTTAAAGTTGGGGCTCTTTCAGCAAAACACTAATATTCCCTTCTGCTATGGACTGAATGTTTGTGTCCCCCTCCCCCCACACCCCAAATTCAAATGTTCAAGCCCTAACTTCTGTTGGTATTTGAGGTGGGACCTTTGGGAGGTCACTAGGTCATAAGGGTGAAGCCCTCATGAATGAGATTAGTGCCCTTTTAAGAAGAGACGTGAGAGAGCTCTCTCTCTCTCTCTCCACCATGTGGGACACAGCCAGAGGATGGCCATCTACACACCGGGAAAGGGCCCTCACCAGGAAACAAGCTAGCCAGCCAGCACCTCGATCTTGGACTTTCTCACCTCTAGAACTATGAGAAATAAATAATTGTTGATTAAGCTACCCAGTGTATGATATTCTGCTATAGCAGCCTAAGCAGACAAAGACTCAGACAGCTTCTGACTGAGAAGGCAGCAGGTTTCTCTGGGTAAGGTGAGAAGCCATTCATTAAAGGCATGTGATTATAGTAATGGCTCGGATCACATCTACAACTCAACTACCAGGAACTGAGAAAACCCACAGTCTGAGGAGAGTTGTAGACAGAACGGCCATTACTTTGCTTGTCAAAATTCACTGGGCCCCGGCTCTATGCCAGCGACCGCTCTCGATGCTCTACGTACCTCTTCTCATTTCATTCTCTCAGCCGTGCTCCCGGATCGGTTTAACTTGTGTTCATTTCATAGATGAGGCTCAGAGAAGATAAAGTCACTCGTCAAAGTCTCTTTTTCTATGTGACAGGGTGCGTCAGAACCCAGTTTTGTCTGATTCTTCAGCCCAGGCTGTTTTCACTAGAGATGGAGCAAAACATCCATGAAACGTCGCCCACAAGATAGGCATGTTTGTCTGCTCAGAGCTCATCCCTGCCCTTTTGAGGTTAACAACAACCAGTGTGTTGTGTTTTTTTTTTCCCTTTTTACCACAGGTCCCTGGGTACCACTGTCAGATTCAGAACCCCAGGCTGCCCTGAAATTTGATCCTACCCAGTGTGGGATCTTTCATATTCTTCTGTTCTTTGGCCTCACGGTTTACATAAAGCACAACATCAATCCAGTTTACCCTGGAATGAGTTCTAAAAGAAAGCACAGTACTTTACATGCATGGGGAAGAGAAGATCAGGGAGTTAGGTTTGAAACAAACTCTGTTTGTGAGAGCGCTTTGTTTTGTCACAAGGGCCTTTGTCACGTGTACCTTAAAAGAACCCAAACAACCAAGCCACTGAGATGAAGAGTGGTTTTAAAGACATACGGTTTGAATCACCCCTGTTCCATAGAGTCACAGAAACAAGAGCTGAAAATGACCTGCTTGGCCATCTTGCCCTTCCGGACCCAGTACAGATGGCTCCCTGTGGATGAGGCTGCCTTAGCTCCAAGGAGTTCGATGAGCCAAGTGTTGGGGGACTCCTCGTTTCCCTCCTCCATGAGCCGGCCACTGAACAGTTCTTACTACTTGGAAATTTTCCCAACCCCAAGCCAAAGTTTTCCTTTGCTCCATTTCATTTAATTATTCTTCCTTTATGCTGCTGGGCCTCTGACTCACTCCTTTGTCTCAAGCAGTTTCCACTCTTCCCAAAGGCTGGCAGCCTGGGGAGTTTCCCCAGCGCCCCGGCTGTTTTGAATGTTCATCAGAGAGCCACCTTCTTTAAGCTAGGGAACCTCCAGCATGAAGCCCCTAGACTGACACACAGGAGGGCTCAGGAGGTGGTGGCAAGCCTAACTGAATTTTCCCCAGGTCTTCTCTTCATTACTAGTATTTCTTAGAAGTTGCTATTAATATATGCAAAATGACAGAGGAGCGAACACATATCAGACAGATCTGCAGGTAGTCCAAGGTAGCTTGAGATTTCTGTGACATCACCTATTTTGTCTGAAATATTTATATATTTTAAAAAGATTTTATTTATTTGAGAGAAAGAGAGCATGAGTGGGGGGAAGGGCAGAGGAAGAGGAAGAGGAAAAAGCAGACTCCCCTCTGAGCAGGGAGCCCAATGTGGAGCTTGATCCCAGGAGTCCGGATCATGACATAAGCCAAAAGCAGACCCTTAACCAACTGAGCCACCCAGGCGCCCC
The DNA here is from genome assembly GCF_002007445.2 of Ailuropoda melanoleuca. Classification (NCBI taxonomy): domain Eukaryota; kingdom Metazoa; phylum Chordata; class Mammalia; order Carnivora; family Ursidae; genus Ailuropoda; species Ailuropoda melanoleuca. Next base: position 84,261,293 of record NC_048226.1, on the reverse strand, counting down.
TTAAATATTTATATCTTAAATGCACTTGTGTTTGTTTAAGTGAGAAAATATTTTAAACATTCGCCAATTAAACTACTCAAACTTCCACCATCCCCCAGCCTGCTACCCCAGCCCTGCAAAATCCTCAAGTAAAATTGTCATTGTAGGAATGTGCTTTATGCTAAGTCTGTGACCTAAAAAAACCTTAAACATTATAAGAGTATAAATTCCAGTTTGAGAAGAATGACTCTAAGAAGGATGAAGTGCCGTCAGAGTCACATGAGGAATGAAGGCTCTGGAATAAAGGAAGGGATGAGAGAGAGTCTAACTGATAGGAAAGGAACACACGCTGTCTTTGGGTAGACTAGATTTGCATCCTGACTCTGTAAGAGTCAGGACAGTTGTTTAACACTTATGACATTCAGCTCCTGCGTTGGGGAAAATGAGGATCACAGGTTCTCAGCAAGATTTTAAAGGAGAATATTTGCAAAAATACTTAGCACAGGTTTAGCATTGTTGGCAGTAAAGAAACGTTGCTTGCTTTTTATTTGGGGGAGGGCTCTGAAGGAGATGGAGATAAAGAGAAGAAAGCTATTCAAGGCTCTTCCTGGGTCATTTATCTTCCTACTGTCGCCTTCTCCAGCCCCACTCATTTGCTGGAACAGAAAGCTTTCAACTCAGAGACAGAGCCCCTACTTGGTCTTGGCCAAATGTGACCGTATTTTAAGGGTCCACCCCTTACTGTTGAAAAGAACTTGGAATTAGGGTTGTTGCCAGTGTTGTGCTGGGGGCGGGGGTTGTGGGCCATGGGGGTTGGCCCACTCTCTGAGCTTTAGTTCTCCTCTCCACTCTCCACCTTCTGCCTGGGCCTCGACCTTGCTTTTCTGAGTGCATTTCCATTACTTGGTTGAGAGTGAAGTCTTCTGTCAGCACCCCATCTGTGCAGCTGGGCCCGCCATCTGCATAAATCTCATTAACTCCTCACCAAGAGATGGTCTGGTGTGTAGGGTTTCTGTCTCTGTTTTGTTTTGCTTTATCAGCCCGTTATCTGTCTCCCTTTCATATGTGGGTGGGTAGACCCTGACATCTGCATGACTCATTTACCACTTCTCACAAGTGGGGAGCCAAGGTGATAGTCAGGTCTTTGTTCTTTGCATATTTTTTTCAAATCAGTTTAGTATCTGATCCTCTCGCTTTTGATGATACTCCTTCTCATAAGTTGAGGTGTGAGATAGAACCTCACCTCCTGCTAAGGAAGCTGACAGGCCATATGTTCCCACATCCTCAATGCTGGCAGCTAGAGGATGGACACCTACTACACTTGGCCAAACAGTTGCTTCTGCCTGGGTCTCTGCATTTGGAGCCAGTGATTCAGAGTGGCAGGGAACAGGTCAGAATCTATTGCAGAGGCAGAGGTGGTGGCCCAGATTGTGCACTGGCATCAGAAGTGGCCCCCAATTCCAGGCTACTTCTGTGGCAGAAATGTGGTTGAGATCCTCTCTTTGCTATTTCTGCCCATTTTTTTTTAAAAAAAGATTTTATTTATTTATTTGACAGAGAGAGAGTGAGTGCACAAGCAGGGGGAGGCTCAGGCAGAGGGACAAAGAGGCTTCCCACTGGGAAAGGAGCCCAATGCGGGACTTGATCCCAGGACCCTGGGATCATGACCTGAGCCAAAGGTGGACGCTTAACTGACTGAGCCACCCAGCTGTCCCAATATTCCTGCCCATTTTTGAGCTTGTTTCTTGGGGTGTCCCATCCATTTTCTGAATGAATTCATGCCCTTCCATAAATCCTTTTATGCTTTAGGTAACCAGAGTCCATTTTGGTCCTTTGGATCCAAGAACCCTGATCCAACAAAATCTTTTAATCCAGGCTGGCCAACCATAGTCATAATGCTGCCATCTGCTGGACCAGTTGTTTCCCTTCTGTACTTCCAGGGAGATCATGAACTCTAGGAAGCAGAAAACTGTACTGTTTGTGGGGTGAGCACTGTGATGTGTCTCCCCCAATTCTCCATCAATGAAGGATTTGTTCCCTGAGATGGTGGGAGTGCTGTTGATGGATGACCTTCAGCTGTCAGCCCCTTTAGTGATGGCCTCATTGGTAGAGAGCCACCTTGCCAAGGACTGGTGGATGTGGCTATCTCAGCCCTGCTGGAGACAAGTCTGAAGGGCCATTCTAACTCCAGGGCTCCCTGTGAGGTTTGATGAGGCTGTCACTGGCCATGCATTGTAGCTTGACCTCTGTCTCTGTCCAACCCTGCTTCTCCCAACCTTCTCCCTTTATCAGGTGTTGATCTTACACACCTTAAAAAGCCTCCTGCATGCAGATCTCCATCTCAGAGTCTATTTCCTGGGAAACACTGTCTTTTGATAACTGAATTGAAGAACTGGGCTAGGTTAGTGTAAGTGCTAATACATACTTGCTGAAAAATGGAGTGATTCCTTTTGTAAACAGAGAGGCTACCGTTCTCTTACCTAAGTTGAATGGCCACTCCTGTTCTGGATCCCATCTCTTCCCACCAACTTTTGCTTCTCCGCAGACGTCTCTTCACTCTCTTCCTCAAGTTTCTTACACATCCCCAATTCTTAAATAGGGGAGTACCTTGGGGCTTTGTCCTGGGCCATCTTTTCTAGATGGTGTCGACCACCAACATGAGTCAGCTTGATGGTCAGTTGACAAGTCTGTGTGTTATAACCCTAACATCTGTGACAGTGCTTGGCACTTAGTAGCCGCTCAATAAATACTAATTTTATTGGCTGCAAGTTCATATCTTTTACATTTCTCTGTTGGGGAAAAGAGAGCTAACCTAGTACTTCATGGAAAAGTTTTGAAGAGAAGAAGATGTATGTTAAGCTTCCAAAGGCACTTGGATTTTTTTTGTTTTTGTTTTTGTTTTTGGTTTTTTTTAAGATTTTATGTATGTATGTATTTATTTGAGAGAGAGAAAGAGAAAAAAGAAGAGTACATGCGCACACGTGCGAGCAGGGGGAGAGGCAGAAGGGAAGGGAGAGGGAGGGGGAAAGAATCTAAAGCAGAGCCCAATGTGAGGCTCTATCTCACAACCCTGAGATCATGACCTGAACTGAAACCAAGAGTCTGCCGCTTAAACAACTGAACCACCCAGGCACCCCCTTCTCTGCTTTCTTGGTGTAGTCTCACATTTTTGTATGTTAGAGTCCTTCTTCAGTCACCTCTTTACCCCTTACTTTGATTCTTCATTCACGTTACAGTGCACATAATCAGTGTGGATAAAGTGCTATTCTCAAAGGGAAAATGTTAGAAATTGGAAGTGTACCGAGTAATAATCATGACCATCTCAATGTTAGCTGTGCTTATTTTGTTTGGTTTTGCAACGGAGAATGACCTCCCCTCTCTCATTTGATGTCTACTATGCTATGAGGCCATTCTTATGATTTCTATTTCATAGTTGATGAAACTGACAGAGAACGTAACCTTTCCAACCCAAATTACACAGCCAGCAAACGGAGAATCAGGAGTCAAATTCTTGTGTTTCATTTTAAATTGCGTGCTGTACTTTTTAAAAATTATGTTGTTGAAGCAAAAACCTAGGACTGGAGGCACATTTGGGTTGCCAGGTAGGGGAGGACTGGTCAGGTTCTAGCATAAATCACTACTCAGTAAGATCTGTCCTGTATACCAAATCTGAAACCTAGTTCCTTTCTGTGATGCCTCTTGGAAGACTAAGCCTTCTCAGCCCTACCGTCTAGCTGTCTAGCTTTTTCTGAAAAAGCTCCTGGATGACATAGAAGCCTATCTTCATGTGGAGGGTACATCCAATTCATAGGATTTTGGGGACAGCATTTGTCATGGGAATCAAAGTCTGAACTAAGGCAGAAAAAGCAAAACTAAGTAACAGGGCATAGATGTGCCATCTTTATTGGTTCAAATTTGACAATTTTACCGAACTCCCATGGGAGCAAAAGCACCATAAGGAAGCTAGTCCTTAAAAATTGAGGAAGGAGAGAAGAGTGAGTCCTCCTTGAGAGAAGAACCAAGTAGCACCCTGATAGTGATCTGGCCCCAGGCTCAAAACTGATTTATGTCTCCCCAGGGCATGGTCTCACCCACAGAGCTCTTCATGCCAGAGTACCAGCTGTGACTGTGCTGTACTTTTTATTTGGAAACAAATCTTCCTTTCCAGTTTTCCAAGCCTTTCTGTCTAACCATATTCTTGGCACACTATTTGATCACAGCTCAGAGATTTTAACCTGCTTGAAAAATACTGTAGATGGATTTTCCAGGAATGTTAACCTAGACTTGAAAACAATGTTTGATCTTAAGTAATAGTTTCTTTTTTCTCTTTACTCACTGTCATGCACAAAATATACTTCAATAAACTGCTGACTCTGTGTGCATGTGCGTGCGTGTGTGCATGCGTGCGTGTGTGTGTGTGTGTGTGTGTTTGGGCACTGGAAAAGCAATTTCAGCTTATTGATGGAGGAGGGAAGTTCCTGAAAGGTTTTGCCCTGGTCTGATTGTTCACATATGGAATAGGCAAATTCATTATTGATAATGTGGAAGAATTGGCAAAGGATGAGGCAAGAAAATGTCAGTAGAGACTTCTTATGAGGAGGTCTGGGTAATACTTCTTAAACATCTGTACTCCCTATTTTTTTGTTACTCATCTGAAAGTCACTCTTACCCAGATTATTAACCATTTCAGTGGATCTGGAGATTTCTATTATTATTTCCACTTCCCTACTTTAAAAAAAAAAGACTTATTTATTTATTTGAGAGAGAAAGAGAGAGCATGTGCACATGTGCACTCGAGCGGGGGGTGGGGTAAGACAGAGGGAGAGGGGGTCTTAAGCAGATTTCCCACTGAGCATGGAGCCCAGTGGGGCTCTCACCGCCCTGAGGTCATGACCTGAGCCGTAACCAAGAGTGTGATGCTTAACTGACTGCACCACCCAGGCGCCCCTCCCCCAATTTTTATAGCCAATATTTCTTGAGTCCTCACCACCTGCTAGGCACCATGTTAAGAAATGTAGGGAGATCACTTTGCCAAAGCCATACAACCCCAGGAGGTGGGTATTATTATCATCTCCACTTACAGATGAGGGTGTGAAGTACTCATGGGTTAAGAAATGTGTCCACTGTCCCAGAACTAGTAAGAAGCAAAGGCTGTATTCAAACCCAGGAGTGTTTGGCTCCAGAGACTCCACTCATCGCATTAAGCCAAACTGTCTCCACCTAGAAGCCGCTGAAGGTGCTCGCTTGCTGAGAAGTTGCCAAACCGTCTCCAGGTTCCAGCCTTTCCGCCAAGCCGTGGTCTCCAAGCCTTCTGGGCGAGCTTGGAGGTGTCTGTGTGCTTTTTCAGACCAAACGTGGGGTGAAACTTAGTAACCCGGGAAGCCAAAGGGAAGATGAGTTTAACAAACACAGACTTCCCCTCACACAGAACGGTGTTGCTGGCTGAGGGCTGTGATGCTTATTAGCAGTGGAGACAAGGACCTGCCCTGCTGAGGAGTTTTACGACATACCAAGAACTCTGTCTGTGGCCTTTCCTACTTCTGAGAAAAGCAGATGCCAGGAAACAGGGTCTGAGTGAGTAAAATATAAAACTGGCATAGAGCACATCCCTGCTGTTGTAATGCCCTCTGACGATGTCAGCCTAAGAAAAACCATCATCGTCTTTATGGTTCAGGTTTTGGTTCTTTTTCACTTCCTTCTTCAGGTCAGATTTTGTTTCTTCATTGCTTCCCTTGAGTGGGACACGTTCTTTAAGGTACTTTAGAAAATGCCAGATTTTCTCAACATTATGGGGGGGGCAGGGAATACAACTTTGATGTTTTTAAAAGATCTGGCCCATACAGATGGTATGTGTGTATAGGGGGTACTTTTTAGGATGTTTTTGGTTGCACATAGCAGAAAAATAAACTCAAGTTGTTGTAAACATAAAGAAAATGTATTAATTTAAGTAACTTTTGTAAAGTCCAGTCTGGGTTTGATCCAGTGCTCAATGATGGAACCAAGGCATCGGTTTCTTTTTCTTGTTCCGTTTTGCCTTCCAAGGGTTTAACATCATTATAATGTCCTCTCATGGTTTAAACTGGCTGGCAGCAATTCAAGCCAAATCTTTCTTGTTTACATCTGGGAAAGAAAAAGGGAATCTTCTCTCCATCATCTAACCGAAGTCCTTTGCATAACTATGATCAGTTTAGACATGAGTACATCCATGATTCAACCGTGGTTGCCGCGTGAACTGGAAGAGGTTGACCCTACCAGCTCCAAGAGTGGGTCCAGACTGGCTTAAGTCGGTGGATATAATTCCATATCTCTTCCTGCAGTAGTTGGTTCCGGATTGGATGCGTAGTTGGTTCCGGATTGGATGCGTAGCTGGTGCCTTAGCCATGCTGGAAATGGTGTTCTTTGGAGGTAAGTGGTTGTTTCGTAGTAAAGGGGGGCAGGTCCGATGGAGGCTAAGCACACCGCTGCACCGTCTCCTTCAGGAGGCAGGAGCAAGACACCGTCAACCAGTCAGCACTATTTGATTTTTTGGTCATTGAGAGAAATACTTACGTACAAGAAAGTTAGTTACACTATTTTAAACAACTTTAATCCTATTTGCATGCCGATTCCGCCTTTACTTAACTGAATAGATTTGAAATTCTTAGTTCACCTTCCAGGCAGCACTGAGGCAGACAGTGTAAGCTGGTAGAATGGGAGGAGTGGGAGCCAATACTTGAACCCGGAGAAGGGGCTATAGCAGGAGAAGGCTGACTGTCTAGAACAGTGAAGTGGCTTCAACAGAGGAACCTGGCCCCTACCTACCCATGGCCTGCCAGGAAAGAGTTCTAGGGGGTAACTGTCCTAACCTCATTCTTTTCCTGTCATTTCCTCTCCTGCTGCTGCTTCCCATTGGCTGATACTAACTGAAGAGAAAGGAAACTCAAAGATACTGTTGACAATGGTCAGCCTTTTTGGCCTCTGAGCAAGATGGAACAACATAGAACATACAGCATATGGTAGCATATAGTGCAACTCTTAGAGTTCAGGAATTGAGTGAAAAAGGTAAATGTTACTTTAAAGTATAATATTATACACATGGAACTAAAGTAGTTTGCAAAGCTGTTTTTTGGGGTTTTTTTCAGCAAAGGGTCCATTTTTTTTTTAGCTCTTTATTTTTATGATCAACATTTGCAATAAGAACAAATAAAAATACTACAAACTCTTCAGTATGGGGTCATATCTGCGCTCCACTGTGACTTGCAAAGGGATGACTGGTTGCTTGCTTCTGGAATCCCTTTCTTGTTAGGAGCATTATACCCAGAAGGGCTAGAAAACAAGTCATCCCAGAAAAGAATTTCATCCTAGCTTGGTGGGACTGATGATGAGTGACATTATATGATTCAATTAGTATCTCGGCAAAAGAACTCCGTGACAGGATTTGTACCAGACACCAGGAAGAATATAAAGAGGAATTAGACACGGGAGGTCACGGTCTCCTGGAAGAGAGAGGCAGGTAAAGAGATGTTTGCATTGTACTGTGTAAATTAAGTGCCAGAGCCATGCATCGTCAGTAGAGTGCAGGGATTTTGTGCTTGTGTCTGAAGTAGGGTTCCATCACCTACCATGTCTGTGGCCTTTAGCAAGTCATTTAACTTCATATGTATAATAATAACTGTAGCAGATTATAGTTTCTCAAAATGGCACAACAACAAGTCCCATCCCACATGCAACATGACCTTGCAATCTAAGCCCCCCAACAAAGGGTGGAATTAAGTTTTCTGCCCGGTGAATCTGACAGTGTCCTGCAACTGCTTTGACCAAGAGAATATGGTAGGAGTAACACCAGTTCTAGACATAGCCCACATTCATCTGGTTTGGCAAATTTCATGTCTAGCCTTTTGGAACACTGTGTGATTGCAGTCAGCGATGAACATGGAGTTCATGTTAACCATCTGGCTAACCTCAGTAGAGTCTAGATCTATAAAAAGCTAAGTTGGACAAGGTTGATAATAGAATGCAAAAATATAGGCGTGTAAGAACAGAAGGATTCAGGGGTTTGATAGTTAGAGATAGTTACTTCTGCTCTAATACCTCCCAGAGCAGCAAACAAAGGTGGTGCCTTCTAAAAACCTAGTAGAAAAAGCAAAGAAAGTCTACATTTCTGCTCAGACTCTGAGATAGATAGACAATCAAGGTGGTTGCAATTTTCAATGGATTTTTTGCTACTCTTGCTAATTGACTTTCCCACTATTTGTTACTTTTGAAAACTCAATCTCTCTGGGCTTTAGTTTCTTCATTGATAAAATGGGGATAATGTTAGAACCTATCTCATAGGATGACTGTGAAAATTAATGAAACAATGTGTGTGGTGGCTTAGCATAATGCTTCACTGATAGAAATCAGTCAACAAAGCTTTGCCAATTGCTATAGACTGAACATTTGTGTCCCCTCAATATTCAGATGTTGAAACCTAATCCCCAATGTATTTGGAGGGGGGCCTTTGGGAGGTAATTAAGTTATGAGGGTGGAGAGCTTATGAATGGGATTAATGTCCTTATGAAAGAGGCCACAGAGAGCTTCCTGGGTCCTTCTACCATGTGAGGACATAGCAAGAAGGATGTCTATGAACCAGGAAGCAGATTCCCAGTGGATACTGAATCTGCCAGTGCCCTGATCTTGGACTTCCCAGCTTCCAGAATTGTGAGAAAGAAATTTCTGTTGTTTATGAGTTACCCAGTCCATAGTATTTTGTTATGACAGCCTGAATGGATTCAGAAACCTGTTGAGGGCATTAATATAATTATTATTGATAGGCATTAAATCAGTGCTCAACCCCAGGGGAAGTCAGACTAATTTTGTAAACTTCCAATTTAAAGGATTTTAGCATGAAAATATTCATTCAGTAGAGTTACAACCTATTTGTGGGACTGTGGCATTCTCATCTCTTTAATGCAGGAAGTTTCAGTTACCTCTGAGATGTGAATTAGGAAAAAATGGACTCTTAAAGGGTATTTTCATCTTTGTCTATTCAGAGGTCTGCCAATGACTGAGTTGGGTCCTAAAATCTAGAGAGGAGATTGATTCTGGAACTTTCTAGAAGGTCAGTTCGGCTACTGCAACCACTTTAATCATCTTAGACTATTTACCTAACTCTTCTGAACTTCAGTTTACTTATTTGTTGAATGAGGCTATAATAGGCTTGGGAAGATTACAGACTGACAGAGCTGGTCCAGACACATTAGTTTCTGTTCTCCTTGTTCTCATTCCCAACTACTGTGAGTATGCACTGTAAACATCTCACAACTGCCTGCCCCCTTCCCAGACAAGGAAAGCCACCTAGACCAGAAGGGTACATACCACTGGAGCCAATGACTGATGGATATGGCAGTACAAAAGATTGACCTTGGCTTTCATGGGGGATTACTCTCTGAGATACAATTTATGTTCTAGGGGGCCACTGTGGGTAAGGCCAAGACTAGACTTTATCTCAACATTCTTTCTTCTTTCCTTGCTTCCTTAGAGGTTCTTCCTGAAGAGTGTTCCTCCTATAAATCACATTTATTGGCCACCTCAATTCCTGCTTCTAGAGATCCAGACCTTAGATACTTAACAAAGGGCCCAAGATAAAATAATTACCCTTAAAATCTTTTGACAATTCTTGCAGAAACTGCCTAAGTGTCTTTTTCTATCTTGAGTCATTTCAGAATTCCTCCCTTCTGCCACGGCCCCAGGGAATGTGTTTGATTACCAGCCACCTTTCACCCAAAGGAAATCAGTCTCTTATTTGTTTAAAGGAATGACCTCTGCAGGGTTGATACCTCTGTGCCTCTCTGTGAATGCCATTTTACTTCTACCCATCTACAGTTTGTTAGGAAAGTAGAGGTTATCTAAAACCCAGAAAGAATGTGTGAGATTTCTTGATGTGGATGAGCCTGTTTTTGAAATTGGTAGGCTTCTAGAAGGAAAGACTAAACAGACTAAACAGGTTGACATATTTGCATAGATTTTTCTTTCTTCTTTCTTTGGTTTCTCATAAGGCAAGTTCTGGAGGCTGGTAACTTGAAGAGGAATGAAGACATTCGTGAGAAAACATTGGGTTTAAAAACTGTTCCATGTGGTTCAAAATATTTTTTAGACATTCAGTAGGAAAAAAGTGTGGACTTCATCACAATAATGTGATTTGGAAGAAGTTTCTATCAGCAGAAAACCCAGTGTATAGCTGGGGATTCTGAAGCACAGCCTCAAATGTTGATGTGCAAAGATTCTTCTCACCTTCAGAGGAGAGAATAGGTTGGCAAAAAGAGGGTTGATAGTGGTGGGGAAATGGCATAGGATGGAGGGATACATAAAAGGGTTGAAACAGTTGCTATGGACATTGAATAAGGAATTGGTTGTCAATGAGTACAAATACTCTCATCGATCAGGCAACCTCTAGTACAGGTCTGGTGGTAGGAATTTTAGTAGAGTCAAATTCATTCATCCCATCATGTATGCGTTCAACACTATTAAGTGCCTTCTATGTATGGTTACACAAAGACAAATAAGACTTCTCCATGAAATTTCTGCACTCGCAGGCCAGCTATAAGAATGGAACCTAGCTTATTCCACTTACCAAAATGTTTTCAATGTTCATCCATGTTATTGCGTGTAGCAGGACTTCCTTCTTTTTTATGGTTGAATAAACCCATCCCCACCCCCACACACATTTTCTTTATCCATTCACCTGTCAATGGATTTAGGTTGTTTCAAATTATGTGAGGTATCTAAAAATAGTCAAACTCATAGAAACACAAAGGGGAATGGTGGTTGCCATGGGCTGGAGGCAGGGGGACATAGAGAGTTTTTGTTTAACAGGTAAAAGTTTCAGTAATGCAAGATGAATAAGTTGTAGAAATCTGCTATCTGTACATCATTGTGTTTATGGATAACAATATTGTACTATACACTTAAAAATTTAACAGGGTAGATCTCATATTATGTGTTCTTACCACAATTTTCTAAAAAAAAAAAAAGAGAGAGAGAGAGAATGGAGCCCAGGAGCATCTTGATCTTGGATTTAACAAGAAAGAGAAATGAAAACTTGAAGGAATAAGGATTCTAAGGTTCTAGGGAGAGGGCATTTTAGGAGACCAGTGAAGCCAGGAGAAGGTTAAAATATGGGAAAATAGGAAGAAGTGAGTGCCTGTGGTCACAGTGAGCACAGAGCAAGAAGAGCTGTCAAGATGTGACACTAGGGACAGAGAGGGCAATTTCACAGTTTGCTACCTTTAAAATGGATAATTAAAGTTTAGGAAGTCCCTCCCTTAGGGCATATATATATTTCTCCAACTTTTTCTTTCTCTACCCCATACATCCAAAATTCTGTATGAGCTCATCAATTCTACCCCTTCCCCTGCCCAGTGGGGATAGTTTTATCCTGGTCGATCTGGTTCTTTTTTTTTTTTTTAAGGCATACTTAAGAAAATAAGAAGAGACAGACAGGCCTGGAGGGGTGGAAGGAAATGGAAAAGAGTAATTCTTCAAACTCTCCTTTGTTGTGGAGAATCTGAGGGATAGGTCAGGCAGCCAGTGAAACTCAAAAGAAAATATCAGTGAAGCTAGGCCAAAGTGCATTTTAAAGAGCTAAGAGCAATATGGGAAGGAGAAAGAAAAATCTGGCAAAATGGCAGGAGGGAGGGAGAAAAAGGGAGAGAGAGACCCTTTTTTTGAAATAGTTATAGGTTGGGAGAATAAAAAAGAGGAAAGGGGACTTAAAAAATTGCCTTGCATTGTTAACTAAATTTTCTCTAAGAGATGAATATAATTCACTGAATCATATTAGTAATGGTTTTTATAATTGGACTGTTGCTTTGATTACTACATTTAGTTGAGACTGGACCATACTGAGATTCATTCAAGATACAGAAATCCTATCACTGAATGTAAGTTCAAACTGATCCATTAAGGATCAAATATTAATTATAATCATCTCCCAATTTGCATGTGCAAACTGAGGATAACAATTATTAACTGATTTTCCCATGTCATAATATTGGTAAGTGGTAGACTTAAGGATTGAACTCAGTTGTTGACTCCATAGGCTCCGAGTTTTCCACCATTTAAAAATGGAACGATTCCAAAAGAGAATTTATTTCAAGAAATAGTAGCCTTGAATGTGCATGACTACAGTGGAGTAGCATGCCGTCACCAAAGTTCGAAGAAACGGGCAAGGGTTAGGTCTGCATATGTGTACATGATGATATCTTGGCAGACAATGGGATAACAAAGAAATCATAAGCCAGATTCACAGAACATTGTCCAACTCTCATCACACTATCACCACATAAAAAATATGTATCCCTTAATAAAAATGAGTTAAAATTTTGGGGTTGATAGATGCCCAAAAGGAAGAGAATGGTTCATGAAGATGGCATGAATTTACCCAGGGAGGATTGTTAGATAGTGGCGGGGGAATAGCAGAACAGTCTTCTGCTCTATGAAATAAATGGGGTGGATGAGACGTCAGCGAGAGAAAACATTTTTTTTTTTAACAGTAAGGGACATGAGATAATTTCTCTGAATCTTCCAGACTTTCTGTAATGATGTTATATTATATTATTTTTTGACTTTTATACTTTAATTTTTATTTCTTTAGAGAGAGAGAGAATCTTAAGCAGGCTCCATGTCCAGCCCTGGACACCGGCACTGGGCTGGAGCTCACAACCCTGAGATCATGACCTGAGCTGAAATGAAAAGTCAGATTCTTAAAGGACTGAGCCATCCAGGCGTCCCTATTGTTTTACTTTTAAAACTATCTTTAAGATGAAAGCTATCACATGGATTCCAGAAGCCAAATCTGAATTCTGTTATTTCTTAAGTGTATGACTCTTGACGAGTTGCCTAACTATTGGCAGTTTGGGTTTCTTGATCTGTCATATAAAATTGACGATAGTATCCCCCTATTAAGATCAGTATGTGGTATTATTTACTACCTCATTTAGATAAACTATGTGTAAAGGACTTTGTAAATTAAAAAACGTTCTATGAACGCTAGTTTTACTAATAATGAGAGAACTTTTGTGGTCATATAGTATTGTAAATACTTTTCCCATTTCGTAATTCTCATACTTTTCTGTCTAATGTGCAATATTCTACCAAACTGACGTATCATATGTAATTTAGGATGTGAAATTCAGTGATGAGAATTAGGTCACCCAGGAAGTGTTGCCACCAAGATATGAACATGGTTCTCCCTGACCTCAAAACTCATGCCATTAATACAACATTGCCTAAAAGAGGAAATAACTGTGCTGTACTTACCCCAAATCTCTATCTCTGAACCATAAGGAAAACAAAGAAGGAGAGGCAACTCTGCAAGGATAGGGCATAAATCTGAAACTGCCAATGTTCTCAGCTGGGGAAAGAAAGAATGTGCTTGTGTGTGTTGGGTGTGATAAAGAATAAGAAGTGTAAAATAAGTTTCACCTGGCCCAGCTGACCAAGGGACAAGGGACAAAGAGCGTCCTCATTTTGGAATTAAGGCTTCGATGCATTTGCAGCTCAGGGTTGAGCGAGCCGCCCCTTAGACAAACAGGGGGCAACTGCTGACTCGTTCACGCCGGGGCTGCTGTAGAGAACCACACACTCACCTGGGCTGTACGGTTGGTGATGTGGAACACCTGTGTCATCACATCTGCTCCCCTTCAACCGTTACTCTGTTATTCTTAGGAATTGGGGTTTTTTTTTCCTCCCAGAAAGCCACAGCCTGGAGTCTTACTCTTCAGTAATACAGACTAACTTGGCAATGGAATAAGACGGATTGCTGTTACAGATTCAGCATGAAACAGTTACTAAATAAACAAACAAACAAAAACCAAACAACCAAAACTTCAGCTCTTTGAGGAAACTGATCGTCGAACTTGGTCTGTTCTCCAAAGAGAAAGAAAAATGTCATCTCCTCAGAGAGTTAGGTTTGTTTTCCTTTGCCAGATTGTGTTTAGAAGCTGGGGGGCAACCTTTCATTCACCAAACACCCAGTGTTCCTGGAGTGGGACGCCCGAGCCACAGCAGCAGGAATGCGTTCGCTGCCATCTTTCTTTCTTACGGTCCTCCGCCATGGCCCCAGCTCCACCCTCTTGCCCCCTTGGCCAGCATGTTTGGAGGCCCAGGCCCAGACATCTTGGTCACTTCCATGGGGCGGTGGTTTGAGCGAGCAGCAGCATTTAGTTAGTGCCCACTGAATGCTGAGGGCTCTGTTGGGCCCCCCGTGGTAAGTGGGAGCAAACCTAGGAAGATTATTAAGTTGCACTAAGGATAGAAAAATACATAAAATGCCATCCCTGTTCTTAGGGAGCACACAGGCTGTTGGGGAGATTACATAGTCCAATGCCTACACAGAGCCCAGGCAGGTAGGGTCAGTGAGGGAAGAAAGTCATGTGGGGGCTATGGGATTTGGGAGAGCAATTCCTCTATGTGAAGGGGCATCCGCAACTCAACTACGGAACATTGTTGCTGTTCAGGAGGGTGGAACAGTCTGGCCGGATGTTTTAAGAAATACTAAAAATCCCATTTCTAAAAAAAATTATGGAAAATCTCCGGATTTTTAATGTTATCAACTCATCTAAAGTGTTCTTTTAAAGCATTGTTTGGTTAAAAATAAAACACATATATAAGTTGGGTACAGTGTGAGAGAAATCATTTTGTGACCTCCAAGGGGAGACAGATAAGAAGGATAGTGGTCCTTTGCTGTCCTGCCTGCTGCTCCCTTGCAGTGTATTCAATAAACTTTTTATCTTAAAAAAAAAAAGAATAGTGATCCTACCCCAGTTTGATGGGTGTTATGGTAGGGAAGGTCCAGATGCTGTGTGAGCAGAGGCAGGCACTAATCCCCGTATAGGAAGTCCAGAGAGGCTTTCCAGAGGAGGTGGTGGGGGTGTGAACTGTGTCTGCACAGTCCTGGCTGGTGAGAAGGAGAGGGAGTGGATCGTGAGGTCTTGGCTAAGGAGACTGCACGTCCAAAGTCAGGGGCGTGCATGGGGCAGGATTTGCTGGCGGATTTGGACGTATTTAGAGGAAATGATGGCTGCATGCAAGTTAGGGGGTACTGAGGAATGAAGCTTGAGAACTAAGTCGGTTTCAGATCACAAAGGGCCTTGAACATCCTGCTAAGGATTTCGCCCTTTATTTTGAACAAGTTTAAGCAGAGGATTCACAGAATCAGATGTGTGGTTTAGAAAGACTATGCTGATGGAAAAAGGGCAAAAGTGGGTAAGTTTGGTGTTTCTTTAGAGGCTCTTTCAGGGATTTGAGAGAGACATAATGAATGATACCAGTGGCAACAGAAATCCAGAAGAGAGATCGACATGATATTTAGCAGGTCACCTCAGTGGGGCTTGATGAGAAAGGGGAGAGAGGGGGATGAGTTTGGCAAGAATCCCAGGTTCCTGGCTTGGGGGACCCAGTCGATGGTGCCCTGAAAGAAGAGAAGAGGTGCCAGAGAGGTTGTGCTGTGTTTGAAGCTCAGGGGTGCAGTTTCGGACAGGCTGAGTTTGAGGCGAACAGGCAGAGATTCACACTGGCAGTGTTTTCTGGAGGACGGGGCTGGAGGAGCGAGCCCCAGGCAGGAGGTGCGGATTTGGCTTCATACAGGCAGGGGAGGGAAGACCTGCGGTCACAGAGAGGATGGAGGACGGCACCTGGTGAACACAGCAGCTGGGGATGGTAGGTCAAAGCGGAGGCATCGAAAGGAAGCAGCCATCGAGGTAGTAGGACCAGGGCTGGCGATGCTCTGCTAAACCCCTGCGGAAAGACTGAAGGAGGAGGCGCTGCACGGAGCTAAATGCTGTTGAAAGGCTAACCTGTGCAGAATGACAAATATTTGCCTATTGGATTTAGCCTCAGCGTGGTCAGAATTGACCTTGGCAATGGCAACTTTGGGGATGGTGGGGGAAGAAGCTGGCCGAACACTGAGGAGAGTGAATGGAGGTGAGGAAGTGGCACGAGGAGTCCGAATACCCTTTTAAAGATAGTTTGGCTGTAAGGTGGATAAGAGATAAAGACTGATAATGAAAGGACTATACATGGTGAAGGGAGAGATTTTTAAACTTGGAAGAGGCTTAGAAATGTTGGTGTGTTGGCAAAATGCTCATAGGGATGAGGGGCTCAGCTACTGAGGAGAGGGGGAAGACTGGCCCAGTGAGCCGCACAGATGGGTGAGCCGATGGTCCTGGAACGTGTGTCATCCACTGTCTGCTGTCCACCCCCCCATTTCCACCCACCCCCACCTCGGGCTTTGGTTATTTTGCTTTGTGCTTTCCTCTCAGCTCCTGCTCCTTGCCCGCTTGGTTCTTGTGACATATTTGCTGGCATCTTCAGACACTTCTCTAGTTGTGGGGTGTCTAGGAGCGTCTTACCAATGACCAGGGGCAGACAGACACCACTCTTTCATTTCCGTACACAGGACTGTTACTTAGGAAATACAGCAAATGGGGCCCATACAAAGTTGATTTGGGGGGCTTCCAGGGGACTCAGTTGATTAAGCATACCACTCTTGATTTTGGCTCAGGTCATGATCTCAGGGTGGTGGGATGGAGCCCCATGTTGGGCTCTGCGCTGAGGATGGGGCCTGCTTAAGATTCTCTCTCTCTCTCAGGGCGCCTGGGTGGTGCAGGGGTTAAGTGTCTGCTTTCGGCTCAGGGCATGATCCCGGCATTATGGGATAGAACCCCACATCAGGCTCCTCCGCTATGAGCCTGTTTCTTCCTCTCCCACTCCCCCTGCTTGTGTTCCCTCTCTCGCTGGCTGTCTCTATCTCTGTTGAATAAATAAATAAAATCTTTAAAAAAAAAAAAAGATTCTCTCTCTCCCTCTTCTGCCCCTCCCCCACTTGCACTCTCTCTCTAAAAAAAAGTTGATTTTGTGTGCCTTTTAATAAAAGAGTACTAATAAATAAGCCATAGGGATGAAAAGTACAGCTTAGGGAATATAGTCAATAATATTGTGATAATGTTGTACAGTGACTGACGACGGCTACTACACTTAGTGTGCTGAGCACTGTGTAATGTATGGAATTGTTGAATCACTATATTGTACAATGGAAACTAATATAACATTGCATGTCAACTATATTTCAATAAAAATAAAATAAAGAGTACTAAGAATTTTCTATTTTTCACGGAAGCAGAAAGTCAATACATGTAGTGGGTGGTCTGGTCTTAGGCCACTGATAAAACCTGGCAAGGGTAGCAGGAAATGTGTTCCTTGGCTGCTATTATTACTTTAATTGAATTGCAAATTGAAATGTAAATTTCGTGTCCCATTTTTCTAAGTGACCGGTGTTCCCTAAAGGAAGAAGAAAGCAGAGAAGCCCATGATTTGGTCCGGGATTGAGAGTGGAATCAGCAATATCCATCATGACTTTTTATAGCTGGTGTTCGCATAGCTTAGGAGCTCTGTTCGGGTTGATTTCATGCTAAAAATGTCAACTGTTACAAATGCCAACACCCCTCTTATCCCCCACCCCCACCCCCACCTCCAACCTAACTCAGGCTGGATACTGAAATCTTAATGAAACTTATCAAAGTGTGGCCCAAAAGCATCCAAACGGAGAGATAGTGTTGTCTGCTTGGGTGGGGGAGTCTATCCATGCATGGGGCGGAATGAGAAGGACATCCCAAGGTGGAGTGACCTATGGGGACTCCAAGTGATGGGGCAATATCTGAGAGAGGGGTTGCTGAGAAGATGGAAAATTTGTTACATAAAATGGGATTAATCATGTCAGTAAATATAATGGGAGCAAGAATTTTCTCTGTCAGAAAAAGGAGTTAACAAATATGGAAAGGAAGAATATCCAAATTAACTTGATGGTGTTGAACTCGACTTGAAGTATAATTGTGAACTCATGGCATTCAATATATAAGTATATAGAAATACAATGTGTGTGTGTGGGTGTGTGTGTATCCATTCTTCATTTCTGTTCATTCAGAAGGCCTGGGAGTAGGGACATCCCTGTAGCAGGAAGCATACCTAGCACCTAGATCTTGGCTTCTAAATTTTGTTCTCCACTAAAAAGAACCAGGACTTCTCAGAGAAATGGCTGATTCCAAGTCTGGAGCAGGGAAAATGCAACGTGAGCCTAGAACTAGAAAATCTTTTGTAAGGAAGCAAGGAGATGCTGAAGTGGGGATGGAGGCTCCTCAAAGAAAGGAGCAGCCAGTCTGAAGTGCTTCCTCCTGGGAACACATGGATCCATAAAAAGTTGAGTTTGGGTGCGCCCAGGAGGCTCAGCTGATTAAGTGACTGACTCTTGATTTCGGCTTAGTTCATGATCTCAGGGTGGTGGGATCAAGATGGTAATGAGTGGTAATGTATATACTTGCATAAATAGGTGGTAATGGCTGAATTCAAGTAAAAGAAGGAGTTAGATTCCATATAAATACATATATATAAATATATATAAATGAATACATGAATGAATTGAAGGTTTGCTGAGGAATGGGACATTTACATAGTTTTCAAACCACCTTCCCCCCAAATATCTATTATTTTCAAAGGAAAAGAATTACTTAACAGCAGAGAAGCCTGGAAGACACCATTCCAAATAAGGGATAAGGGGAACACCATCACTAGGGGACAAATGGAAATCATGTGCTACTTGATTAGATGCAATGAAAAACTCTCAACATCACATTTGTGATATCCCTGCCTAAGGTGGGTAAGTTGAATCTAATCATGAGGATCCATTATTAGACAGACCCAAATTGAGGGATATTATACAAAGTGATTTGCCTGTAATCTTCAAAAGAAAGGCAAGGCTATAAAAGCCAAGAGAAAAAACCGAGAAGTTGAGGTCAAGAAAAAAAGCAGAGAAGCGTAAAATTGAAGGAGTCTCAAAGAGACTTGATAACTAATGAAATAAGTAATTCCTTTCAGCAGAGACGATCTTATTGGGACAAACAGTAAAGGTTAAATGAGGCCAGAAGAGTGATGGTAGGAAGGGGTCATGCCCTCTTGATTTTGATGGCTGCCCTGTGGTCATATAGACGTCCCTGTCTGTAGAATATGCCCCCTTGGCAGGGTGGAGCGTCATACTTGCAACTGAATCTGAAATGGTTCATTAAAAAAGTTCTTTGTACTATATTTGCCGTTTTTCTGTAAGTTTGTGATTTTCCAAAATAAAAAAACTATATATATATATATATATACACACACACATATAACTTTATTTTTTTAGAGCATTTTTAGGTTCACAGTAAAATTGAGGAGAGGTACAGAGATACACCCCCTGCCCTACATGCACACAATTTTCCCCATTATACTCCCCACCAGATGATGACTTTTGTTACAATCGATGAACCTGGTGCCGTACATTCCCTGAGTCTGGAAAAGCCATCATTGTGGTTTCATGCAGAGTACTTTCATTGCCCTAAAAATACTCTGTGTTCTGGGCCATTCATCTCTCTTCCCATTCCAATCTCTGGCAACACTTACTAGTTTTACTGTCTCCACAGTTTTGTCTTTTCCAGAATGTCATATAGCTGGAATCATACAGTATTTAGCTTTTTCAGTTTGGATTCCCTCACTTAGATTATACATTTAAGTTTCCCCCATGTATTTTCATGGCTTGATAACCCATTTCTTTTCTTTTTTTTTTTTTAAGATTTTATTTATTTTAGAGAGAGAGAGAGGAAAGAGCATAAGCTGTGAGGGAGAGGCAGAGGGAGATCAAGAATCTCAAGCAGACCCCCCACTGAGCTGACCAGGGGCTCCACCTCGTGCCCCTGAGATCATGACCTGAGCTGAAATCAAGGGTTGGAAGCTTAACCGACTGAGCCACCGCTGCCCCAGCTGAATACCAGCCCTAAATAAGAGTCCCTTGTCTGGATGTACCACAGTTGTTCACTTTATCCATTTGCAAACCGAAGGACATCTTGGTTGCTTCGGAGTTTTGGCAATTATGAATAAAATGTCATAGACATGCCTGTGCGTGTTTGTGTGTGCATCAGTTAGACATATATGTATAGATCAAACTCATTTAAATCAAATCATTGGATTAGGAGGCATGAGAACCCTAGCCTAGATTCATTGTACTCCATAGACTTCCAGGCAGGGCTACTAACATAATGTGGGTTCACCTTATGACATACATATGCTCATTTTTTTTTTTTTTTCAGATGAGGAAACTAAATCCTGGATAGTTTAAATAATGGTGTTTTCCAGGGGCTCCTGGGTTGCTCTGTCCGTTAAACGTCGGCTTATAGCTCAGGTCATGATCAGCAGGGACTCTGCTTCTCCCTCTCCCTCTGCCCTTGCCCCACTGCTTGTGCTCTCTCTCTCTCTCTCTCAAATAAATAAATAAATAAATAAATAAATAAATAAATAAATAAAATCTTTTAAAAAAATTATGTGTTTTCTAGTTTTTGGCCATTCTGACACCTAAACCCTGGATCCTTTCTCCATGTCAGATTCATCTCTTCCCCCGTCTACACCGACGATACTAATGGTCCAAGCAAAAGCTCTCAATGCCAACTTTTTCCATGTCTTTTCTTCGTAGTTTTCTCAGCTAGATTTTTCTCTGTCCGTGGCTTCCTGGACTTGGCAGCTCCCTGGGGGCTCCTTTTTTGGGGTTGGAGGTGTGGATGATGGCCATACTGGGGTGTGCTTGGATTAACTCTTTGAGTGTACTGCCCAGTCTCATTTCAGGTCAGTTTCACAGACTCTGGATAACACAGCAGTGTTTGGCCTGGGTGCTTCTAAACAAAGACAGGAAATGGCACAAACTTCAAAGTTAGCTCCTGCTTGGTGCCAGTGCCATGAGCACTGATCATTTATCTGAGCTTCAATAGCTGTAAATTAATCTCAGATATACATGGAGGCCAGCACTAGCTGGAGGTGTGGGAACAGACTGCTTTTACCCTTGCTTCCTGAAAATTTAGAACATTTTCCATTCTCAGTGTTTAGAAGTTTAGGGTCAATTTGAAAGTTATAGCTATTTTCAAACCTTTAAACAGACCTGAGCTTATCCCTGGATCTTTTCCTTGATCAGGTTAATGTTATTTTATTTACGTCCCATATAGTTTATCAGTATTTCTTTGTTACTCATTTTCCATCCTATAATCTTTTTTTAGAAGCAACTTTATTGAGGTATAATTTATATACAATATATGCACCTTTGAAAATACAGTTTGATGAGATTTTACATATGTAAACACCCATATAAACATCACTCCAGTTAAGATAATGGATATTTCCACTAGCCCAGAAAGTTCCCTCTTATCCTTTCATGGTCATTTTCACTCAGTCTAGGGGAAATTGCTAATGAGATTTCTATCACCATTACTTTTGCCTATTCTTGAAGTTCATATAGCTGGAGTCGTACAGTGTGTCCTTTTAGGTCCAGCTTCTTTTGCTCAGGACAAATTTTTGGAAATTCACCCTTTTTTTTGCGTCTATCAGTATTTCATTATTATTCTTTTTCATTGTTAATATAACATTTAATTGTAAGTCTTTTTAAAGTTTTATTTATTTATTTTAGAGAGAGAGAGAAAGAAGGAGAGCGTGTGGGGAGGGGCAGAGGCAGAGGGAGGGAATCTCAAGTGGACTCCCTGCTGAGCATGGAGCCCCACGTGGGGCCCAATCTCATGACCCTGAGATCATGACTTGAGCCCAAATCAAAAGTCAGATGCCAAATCGACTGAGCCACCCAGGCGCCCCACATTTAATTGTAAATTTGGGTAACTTATTCTTTAAATTTTTTTTTTTTTAATAATCTAGGCTTACAGAAAAGTGGCAATAAGATTACAAAGAGTTCCTATAAACCCTATTAACATCCAGGAAATGCATGTGTTTCTACTAACCCATGTATACACTTATATCTATATTTATTTTTGTGTCTATCTATCTGTATGTACTTAGTACAGGTGGCTATATGGATCCTAATATAAACACACACATCAGAACAACATGAGGTCACGCTGTATGTCTGACCCCAATCCAGCGGCATTCCAACAGTGAGAAACCAGGCTCTCATTAGCTACAACTTATTCAAGAAATTGTTCATTCCTAGCATACATGTAAAGTACTTTTAGAATGTTTGTCCATATTCCCATGAAAAACAAATTCTCCAACTAGAGTAAAATGTTTGCATACGCTTTTTGTCTTTAACGTATAGCATATAGTCAAAACACTTTTTTTTTTTTTAACAGATGCGTCCTTTCAGCCCCAAATGCTTTTTTACAAAGTTATTTAGGTCAGCTCATTTCTTCCCCATCTGCTCCAGTTGAGTGATGTCCTTCATCTGTAGTAAAGTTAGATTTCTGTGTTACACTCTGCATTTCATCTTGGTTTCTCTTCATTATCCTGGTTGAGTTTTTAAATTTTGTGTATGGTAAAATTCACTCTTTGTGAGGTATAGTTTTATGAGTTTTTAAAAACACATAAAATCATGTATCTACTACCAAGAACTTGCAGAACAGTTCCCTTATTTCTTAGTAGCATCCCATTGAGTAAATAGTGCATTACTTTTAGTAGTGTCTATAAAGCTTCTATGAACACGTGTGTGCAGGTTTTCATGTGAATATGCTTTCACATCTTTGGGATAAATGAGCAGAAGTGCAATTATAGGCTGTATGATTGTTACGTATTTAATATTTAAAACAAATTCCACATGATTTTCCAGATTGACTGCTTCCACCCAGCCATGTCTGAGTGATCCAGTTTCTCTGCATCGCCAGCATTTGGTGGTGTCACTACTTTTTATGAGTCATTCTGAAAGGAGTGTAGCAAGATCCCTCTGTGGTTTTAATTTACATTTCCCTTATGGCTAATGTTGAACAGCTGCTTCTTTTCCAACTGTATGCTCTCTTTGGCAAAGTGTCTTTTCATGTCTTTTGCCTAACTCCTAATTGAATTGCTTGCTTTTTAATGTTGAGTTTTTTGAGTTTCCTTATATATTCTAGATAATACTTCTGGGTCAAATTTGTGGTTTGCAAATATTTTATATCACTATATAGATTGTCTTGTCATCCTCTTGTCAGGATCTTTTGCAAAGCAAATGTTTTTAATTTGGAAAAAACCCAGTTTGTCAGTTTTTCTTTTTATGGGTCATGCTTTTAGTGTCAAGTCAGCTTTTCATCTTGAAGATTTTCTGGTACAGTTTTCTAAAAGTTTCATCATTTTACATTTACATCTAAGTTTGTGATCCATTTTGTGTTAATTTCTTTTTTAAGGTGTGAGGTTTAGGCCAAGGTTTATCTTTTTGTCTGTTAATGTCCACTTGGCCCAGCGCCATTATTAAAAAGGCTATCTTTCCTCCATTTAATTGCTTTTTGCACTTTTGTAAAAAATTAGTTCTATATACTTACTTCTCTGCCAGTACCACCTAGTCTTGATTACTGGAGCTTTATAGCAAATACTATTTTTGGTTTTCAAAATTGTTTTAGCTATTCTATTTCCTTTGCCTTACTATATAACTTTTTGAGTAATCTGTTTATAGCTATAAAAAAATCTTGCACAGATTTTGATAGCAATTACATTAAAACTTTCTATCAATGTGGTGATAATCGACATCTGTACTATGTTGAGTCTTTCAATTTGTATGTCTTTCCGTTCATTGTATGGTTTTCAGCATACAGATTCAGACATGCTTTATTGGATTCACACCAAGCTGTAATTTATTTAAACAGTTTATATCTAAGCTATTCTATATTCTAGGCCTGATAGTTCTGTGCTCCAAAGTCTTAGGAGATCTAAATTGTTAGTTATCATTGGTAGCTTTCATTCATGGTGGCTAATCTGTGCTTGGTGACCTTTGATTATCATATCATATAGGGGCTGCTTTGAATTTGTGGAAATGAAGGGTGCTACCCTCCAGAGATGATTTGTATTTGCTTCTGCTCGACTGCAAAAGTCAGTTCCCACTTGGGATCTTCCACGGTCATTGGTAAGTAGGGTCTAAAGTTTATCTCCATCCTTGGAACCCTCCTGCTGCAAAGCTAGTTTTCTTTTTTTTTTTAAATGATTTTTTATTATATTATGTTAGTCACCATACAGTACATCCCCAGATTCCGATGTAAAGTTCAATGTTCCATTAGTTGCGTATAACACCCAGTGCACCATGCAATACGTGCCCTCCTTACCACCCATCACCAGTCTATCCCATTCCCCCACCCCCCTCCCCTCTGAAGTCCTCAGTTTGTTTCTCATAGTCCATAGTCTTTCATGTTTCATTCCCCCTTCTGATTACCCCCCCTTTCTTTATCCCTTTCTTCCCCTACCGATCATCCTGGTTCTTATGTTCCATAGATGAGAGAAATCATATGATAACTGTCTTTCTCTGCTTGACTTATTTCACTTAGCATTATCTACTCCAGTCTCGTCCATGTTGCAGCAAATGTTGAGAATTTGTTCTTTCTGATAGCTGAGTAATATTCCATTGTATATATGGACCACAGGCTTCTTAATCCAGTCATCTGTTGAAGGGCATCTCGGCTCCTTCCATGATTTGGCTATTGTGGACAATGCAGCTATGAACATTGGGGTGCATATGGCCCTTCTCTTTACTACGTCTGTATCTTTGGGGTAAACACCCAGTAGTGCAATGGCTGGGTCATAGGGTAGTTCAATTTTTAACTTTTTAAGGGACCTCCACACTGTTTTCCAGAGTGGCTGTACCAACTTGCATTCCCACCAACAATGTAGGAGGGATCCCCTTTCTCCACATCCTCTCCAACAATTGTTGTTTCTTGCCTTGTCTATCTTTGCCATTCTAACTGGCGTAAGGTGGTATCTCAGTGTGGTTTTGATTTGAATTTCCCTGATGGCTAATGATTTTGAACATTTTTTCATGTGTCTGTTAGCCATTTGTATGTCTTCATTGGAAAAGTGTCTGTTCATATCTTCTGCCCATTTTATGATTTGTTTATTTGTTTCTCGTGTATTGAGTTTGAGAAGTTCTTTGTAGATCTTGGATACCAGTCCTTTATCTGTGGTGTCCTTTGCAAATATATTCTCCCATTCCGTGGGCTGTCTCTTAGTTTTTTTGACTGTTTCCTTGGCTGTGCAGAAGCTCTTTATCCTGATAAAGTCCCATAAGTTCATTTTATCTTTTATTTCTCTTGCCTTTGGAGATGTGTCGTGAAAAAGGTTGCTCTGGCCGATGTCATAGAAGTTGTTGCCTATGTTCTCCTCTAGAATTTTGATGGATTCCTGTCTCACATTGAGGTCTTTCATCCATTTGGAGTTTATTTTTGTGTATGGTGTGAGAGAGTGGTCAAGTTTCATTCTTTTGCATGTAGCTGTCCAATTTTCCCAGCACCATTTATTGAAGAGACTGTCTTTTTTCCACCGGATGTTTTTTCCTGCTTTATCAAAGATTAGTTGCCCAAAGAGCCGAGGGTCCATTTCTGGGTTCTCTATTCTGTTCCATTGGTCGATGTGTCTGTTTTTGTGCCAGTACCATGCTGTCTTTGTGATCACAGCTTTGTAGTACAGCTCGAAATCCGGCATTGTGATGCCCCCAGCTTTGTTTTTCCTTTTCAACAGTTCCTTGGAGATTCGGGGCCTTTTCTGGTTCCATACAAATTTAAGGACTATTTGTTCCAGTTCTTTGAAAAATGTCCTCGGTATTTTGATCGGGATAGCATTGAAAGTGTAGATTGCTCTGGGTAGTATGGACATTTTAACTATGTTAATTCTTCCAATCCATGAGCATGGAATATTTTTCCATCTTTTTATGTCTTCCTCAATATCTTTCAAAAGTGATCTATAGTTTCTAGCATATAGGTCCTTTACGTCTCTGGTTAAGTTAATTCCAAGGTAACGTATGGTTTTTGGTGTTATTGTAAATGGGATGGATTCCCTAATTTCTCTTTCTTCAGTCTCGTTATTCGTGTATAGAAATGCAACTGATTTCTGGGCATTGATTTTGTAACCTGCCACATTACTGAATTGTTCTATAACTTTTAATAGTTTGGGAGTGGATTCTTTTGGGTTTTCCATATAGAGTATCATGTCATCTGCAAAGAGACATTTTGACTTCTTCTTTGCCGATTTGGATACATTTGACCCCTTTTTGTCATCTGATTGCAGTTGCAAGGACTTCTAGTACTATGTTGAATAATAGTGGCGAGAGTGGGCATCCTTGACTTAAAAGCTAGTTTTCTGACCTGCGTTGAAAATATATCCTTAAGGCAACCTTAGCTTTTGTCTTTACTTATTTGTCCCTCAACTAGTTCGAAGCTATTCTACATTTCTCTTTTATTATTCTTTAAAGGCAGTCTTGGAAATTTCCTTTTCTTCATTCATTTTGAAAGCACATTTATATGCAGAATTAATTTTTTTTTAAATTGGCCTTAAATAGTAGAAATTCATGCCTGTCCTTTTAAATTCTAAACTGGCTTTCCCCTCCCCTAAGCTTGGCCAACTCTAATGGATTCAACACAGTTCTTTGTTGCCTTTTTTGCATATATATTCTTCTATTATATTACTCACCTCTTTAAAATGTAAACAGCTGTTTATCTTTTATCTTTTTTTGTTGAATGTAGATATGTACTGCCTCTTACTTTTTTTGTACCTTTATACTCCAGTACAGGGGCTTGCCTCTAATAAAAGTTGGTTGAAATTTTCTACCTTCCATATTTTCTATTAAATTACCTGCATATAGTTGGAGATTTGGAGATGTTTATTTAATAAAGAGTTTGCTAGAGTTAGAGAAAAATGGGGATTTTCTTCATTGGAAATATTCCAAATATGACTGTTTGTGGAAAGATTTCTGAGTGGCATGAAGAATGGAGGTAAGGGTTAGGAAGTTTACATGCTGATTTTCTTTGAAAAACCACAAATAGCTAAACAAATTGGGACCTAAAAGAAGTTTTCATTATCAAAACTGATTTTTGCCCTAAAGTAAATCACTAGAAATTGTACAAAGTATATGTAACTATAATGCTCCCTGCTGGCCATTTTCTGCCAGAGCAAAGAAAAGAATTGTAGTCAACAAACAGATGTGTTGGGTATTCTGAAATGCAAA
The DNA here is from genome assembly GCF_002007445.2 of Ailuropoda melanoleuca. Taxonomy (NCBI): domain Eukaryota; kingdom Metazoa; phylum Chordata; class Mammalia; order Carnivora; family Ursidae; genus Ailuropoda; species Ailuropoda melanoleuca. Next base: position 84,234,334 of record NC_048226.1, on the reverse strand, counting down.
GACTATAATATTTTCTTTCATGTTTCAAGTTTTTAGTTAAATTCTAGTTAGTTAACAGATAGCTTTAATATTTTTAAGTCAAAACTGCCTATGCAGAAATCTAAAAATTCTTCCTTTCTCTATAAAACATTTCAATTGCTGAAGAAATAAAAACTATCCCCCTTTAAAAAACAATTTGACATGCTAAAATCTTTCTTTCCCCACCAACATATGGACTTTTGCTCTTTGACAGCCAGCAAGTTGAATTACTCATGATCCCTGCTTCCAAAAAGACCAGAGTATTGTGAGGATACAGACATAAATAAAAGCTCTTACTCACTGAAACAAATTCAATAATATGGGTTTGCACAAAATCCAAAGAGAGGAAAGAGAGTAGATTGAGGATGGTCTAAAGAGGAATTGATCTTTGATTCATGCTTTGAAGGGTAGGTGTGCCTCTCTCAAGTGAAGCAGTAGGAGAAGGGCATTCCAGGCAGGTGAACGGCATGGTACAAAAGCTTGGAGAGGCAAAAGGTACCACCTTCTCAGGCACTTTCTGGTAGTGGCTTGCACCTGGGCTACATGTGAGGCTCTGGCAGAAAGTATTGGAAGGAGATGAGTACAGGAGTCAAATAATGCAAAAACATGTGCAGCATATGACGGAATTTGGGTTTATGTGTTAGAAATGGAAGATCACAGATAGATTTTAATCTGGACAGTGATCAGATTCCGGTTTTAGTGAAAGATCTCTGGTATTAGTGTGGAGGAGGGTTTGGAGGGGCCTTAGTAGTACAAATCTGTTGTAACAATCCAGTAAAGAAATTATAAGGTTTCTATCCAGAACGTTGGCAGAATTGAGTAGTGATGGAGAGCAGGACAATAATTCCAGAGAGAATTTGTTATACACTTGGACAGGATTGGTGACCAACTGAATGTAGGAGGGGAGAAGAACAGTGGAAGATATTACCTGTCTGCACGGATAAAATATTATTAACCCAGAGGAAAATATATAAAGAGAGAAGCAGACTTGGGCAGAGGCCAATGATAACAAGGACAGTGAATTTATTTGGGAATAGGTTCAGTATGAGACATCTACAATACATGTTGAGGGAGCTTTTACCAGGCATTTGGAAATATGAGTCTGGAGCTCAAGAGAGAGAGGTCTAGAGTGGTGTTATATCTATGAGGTAATTCCCCATGCTTTGAATGTGGTTGATTTAGGAATCACATCTAATGAGTGGAAAAGAATGGAATTAATAGTGTCTTCAAAGACTAGGTTATAAAAGGCACTGTGGATTCCTGCTTGCTTTCTTCCTTGGATCACTTGTTCTATGGGAAGCCAGTTGCCATCTTATGAGGACACTCACTTGTAAAGAAATCCACATGGCAAAGAAGTAAATCCTCTGGCCATCAGATAACAAGGAAGTGAGGCTTTCTGCCAACAGTCCCAATCAAACCTTCAGATGGCTGCAGCCCTGTCCAAGATTTGGACTGCATGAAATGAAGTATGAAATACCCTGCAGCTCAATTGCTCCTGAATTCCGGATCCACAGAAACTCGGCAAAAATTAAAAATATGCATGTTTTTAAGCCACTAGATTTGAAGATAATTTGCTATGCTTCATTAGATGACTAACACATAAGGCCACGTGCAGGTACAAGGGGTCACTATCCCTGGCTAGGCAGCTGCATCTCTTTTACAACTCTGTTACTGTAGAGGAGAACAGATTCCATAGATAGCAAGCTGAATTGTCTTCTCCACCCTATGGTAATTAATTTGGATTATATTTAAAATATAATGGTAAACTGTTAGATGGACAGAGGAGTTGGACAATTTGCATGCTTTGTTACGAAAACAAGAGAGCAGGGTTAGAGAAGAAATGGGAAGATGTGTCAGAAACCCTTTGGATAGTTCAGGCAAGAGTTGCTTCTGCTATGAGCCAGGCTGGAGGCAATGCAGAGACAGGTGACAACTCAAACTGTATTTTGAACGTAGTAAAGATGAGTGGACTAAGGAAAGGATTAAACTTTTTCACCGTTCCTCAAAAGCATCCAGACAAAGGAAAGAGGCCAAAGTATGAAGCCAAACAAGATGAAGACATTCTGAAGCCAGTGTGTGAAATGAATGGAAAGGACACTGGGTCAGAGTAACTCTCAAACCTACTTATAGACCTCTGTGATTGGCTTTGGTCTGGTTCGTGAGTGTGCATGTTGGGTGTATTTAAGACAGCCCAATGTAGCAGTTATGTAATGTAGATTGCATCCCAGAACTATCTAATGTCAGGAGCATAGGTGAGGATGAAAGCTGCTCTATTTTGTCCATGGTCCCAACATTACATATATTATCATATATAACTCTCTTAATAAACCTAGGAGAGAGGTCTATTAAATTTTCATTTTGCAGAAAAATAAGCTGAGGATCAGAGAGAATAAGGGACTTGACCAAGCTTACAAAGCTAGAGTAGGATTTGAACACAGGTATGCTTGACATCAAAGTCCTTACTCTTAACCACTAAGTCCATTTCCCATCCCCTCTCAGAACCCAGTACCTCTTTGACTCTTCCAACCTGACCAGTTTCGGAGCTTCCAGAGACAGCTTCCTTGGCTATTACATTCATATTCTCAGGATGGTTGTTGACAACGACAATGGAAAACCTAGTTCAAGCAATTTTATGGACAAGTATTGACTCAAGGAAATCAGAGCCAGGTAGAAAGAATATTGAGGATTTTCAAATGGTGTCAGTAGCTAACAGATTGAACGTGGGGATACACAAACACTTATTTTGGAGAATTCTCAAAATGCTTGAGGGAAAAATCTGGGGGTGGGTGTGGGTGTGTGTGTGTGTGTGTGTGAGTGAAGGATTCTGCAAATGTAGTTGAAGGTCAAGAACAGAAACTTTGATTATGGATGAAAAGGTCACTTCATTTGTATCTGCAGACAAGAAGGATCTGGTGACTGAGTTACAGCGGTGCTTGATCCAGGGAGTAATTTGTGCAGAACTGATAAGCCATCGATTTGAATAAACCTGAGTAGGCTTGAATATAGAAGCTTAGAGTTAGAAGACTATTAGAGGTCATAGACTTTAGCCCTCTGTCTTAAATTTGAACACTTTCCTTGGTAAGAAAGGCAATCATCTCCCTCATCCTGGCCTCAGAATGATAAAAAGAATTATATTCTATATTTTCTTCAAAATGTAGCCTTCTTACAGAATGCAAATATTTTATGAACATTTCTCACACATTTCTCTGACATTAACTGGAATTTGAGATAAAAAAGCTCAGGTTATAGACCGTGGCCTAATATTTTGGAGGCATAATAATAATGATAATACAGTATGCTATTATCGTAACATAGTTTCATAATTTGACTATGAATTAATCATAATACTGTTTTCCATAGCTTCTGAATTTAAAACATCACCTATTCTGTTGCTTTATAATAATGATGATGATAGTAATTGTTATTGTCATTATAAAGCAACAGAATTAAGCAATCCTCCAAATTCAAAATACCTTATGAAAAGAATGGTATTTGACGTTTGTACATACAGCTATCTCATTCACTGGTGAGGTAGATATGATGATCTGCATTTTGTGTATGAGAATACAAAGGCCCAAAGAGTTTAAGGAACTTGTTCAAACTTAACATAGATAATAAATGGAGGAGCTAGGACCTGAACGTATGGCCTATTAAGCTTGTCTTGCTAACATTCATTCACCTTTATTGAGTATTACTTCAGTCCAGTTGTTCTTGGGAAATCAGTGCTTTCCCACATATAGTTCATGGATTGCCTCGAATTGGGTCGACCATACCCCCAGCGCAACGGATGGTGCCTTATCGAATCCACCCAGTCTTAGCTGGAGAGCAACCACTCACCCTGTTGTATTACTGTGCTCCACCACCCTACACCCATCTCCTCCTTCTTATTGGCCCCTCTTCACTTTCACCAGGGTGGGAAATTTTAGGCAATGAGAGAAGTTAAAAAAATTCTCACCACACTATCTATCCATCTGCCTTAATTTGTGCTTACTTTCTCTGCCTTGCCTCCCGTTATTATGGATAAAATGTCTATATATGTATCTAAGGCCAGTTCTTCTGCTTGTTTCTTAGATGCCATAGTTCTAGCAATTCTCTTCCTCCAACCCCTGATTAAGGGAATTTTTTCCCTCTTTCTCTAGTTCATTACCATCAGCACATAGAAATTCTATAATGCCTTCCGTATTAAAAAAAATACAAAACAAAATAACCTCTTTACCCAATATCATTCTCTTTATTTCATTTTTTTGCTAGCTCCCTGAAATGTTATCTGGAATCGCTATCTCTGATTTATCTCCACCCATTCTCTATTGAACCCAATCCATTCAGGCAATCACCCCATCACACCCATCACATCCATGAAACTTCTCTTATCAATATTTCCATGACTTGGGTGACTCACGTCTCAGTTTGTACAGACAGTCCTGGCCTCTGCCTGTTCTCCAGGAATAATTTTTCACTCTCAAAGTGCCTTGATTTGGATGATAAATTACATGTTCGTCGTATTTGTGACCTCCACACTGATAAATCCAGCTGAACACAGCACTTCTCAATGCTCATTATACTTAAACTAATAGCATTTCACACATCTTATCATATCCTTCTTTCTTCACTTGTCTTCCTGGACCTCACATGGTTCTCTTCTTGTCTTTCTTGTCTCTTCTTATCTTTCTAGTAGCTTCTTCTTAGTGTCCTTAACTCGTTCCTCTTCATCTCCCCAGTTAGCGTTGCAGCGCCCTAGGGATCAATCCTTTGAACTCTCTTCTTCTCTACCCATCTACACTTATTCTCTTGTTAATCTCATCTGGTCTTTTGGCTTTAAACACCACTTATGTATTACCTACACCTACATTTAGATCTTTATCCTAGAATTTTCCCCTGAGCTTCAGACTCATATATCTATTTAACCGAAGGCATCCCAATCATAACATGTCCGGAAGTGAACTTTTGACCTACTCCCACACAAAAAAATTGTTCTTACCCAATGTTCCCCATCATAAGTACCAACTACAGTTTGGAGGAAACAAACACCTTGATAAACTTTGAGGTTCATTGTCTCTCATCATCCAATACATCATCAGATCCTGTTCTAACAGCAAACCCTACACTCCTCCCCTCCTCCACTGCTTCCGCATGTATCTCTCACCAGGATACCTGTGGTATCCTCGTAATAGGCCTTTGCTTCCACAGGATGTACTCTCAACAGAACATCCAAAGCAATCTTTTTCACAAATGAGTCATAGCATATGTCACTCTTCTGTTCAAAATTCTCTAATATCATATCTCAGCATAAAACCCAAACTCCATGCAGTGACCTACAGACCTGCTATTATTTTCTTCCTTTACTCCTCTGATGTGACCGCCTCCTTTTCTCCTCATTGTTCACTCTGCCCACAAGGGCACAAGGGCATCCTTGTGTTCTCAGGGCCTTCATACTGCTATTTCTTCTGTTTGGGTTCCCATCACACAGTTATCCTTGTGAGTCACTCCTTCATCTTCTCACTGAAGCTTTTCCTTACCACCCTTTTCCCTATGGTGAGTCCCTTCCTTCCTGTATGGGTTTCTTAGGGCTACTGTACTAAAGTATCACAAACTGTGTGGCTTAAAACAACAGGAATGTATTCTTTCAAAGTTTTGGAGGCTAGGTGTCTCATATGAGGTTGTCATGAGGGCCTCGCTTCTTTGGAGACTCCGGGTAGAATCCTTTCTGTCTATTCCTAGCTCAGGTGGTGGCAGGCAAGCCATGGTATGCCTTGGCTGGCAGCTGCATCACTCCAGTATCTGCCTCTGTCATCACTGATGGTCCTCCCAGTGTGTCTCTGTCTTCACATAGCATTTTCTCTCCTTATAAGGTCACCTGTCATATTGGATGGGAGCCCACCCAAATGACCTCATCTTAACTTGCTTTCATTTGAGATGAACCTATTTCCAAATAAGATCACGTTTACAGGTACCAGAGGTTAAGACTTCAGTCTATGTCTCTGGGGGACACAAATCATCCTGTAATACTTCTTCCACACAATATTTCTTACCTGATTTCCCTTTGAAAAGTTCTATGTAGCACTTCCTATCATTTCCCATACAAGACATTTTATTTTATAGATTATATTACTGACTGTAAATGTAAGCTCCACAATGACAGGGATTTTTGACTGTCTTGCTGTTACCTTGGTATTTAGAACAGTGACCAGAACACAGTACACATGCAATAAATAGTTGTACCAATGTTACTGATTAAATGTTGATGTTGTTTCTTTTTGTAGTGATTCTTTCAAGTGTCTTGAAGTTTAGGGAGTGGGTGGAGGTGACTGTTGCTTGTACAGATTGAAAGAGGATAGAAATACTATCTTCCTTTGCAGGGTTGGTAAACTATTGCTTTTGGGCCAAATCTGGTCTGCTGCCTGCTTTTGTAAATAAAATTGTAGTGTAATACAGATATGCTTATTTGTTTATATGTTGTCTAAGGCTGCTTTTGTGCTACAATGGCAGAGCTGAGTAATTGCAACAGAGACCACATCACCCACAAAGCCTACAATATTTACTGTTTCATCCTTTATAGAAAAAGCAAGTGTTCCAACCTCTGTTCTTCTATTGTTTCCACAAGTTTAACTGTGGGGATTGTTGATCATTAAAAAAGGATCAGATTTAAGAATTAATAAACATCTCTCAAGTGAAAATAAAATGAAGCGGGAGATGATTTTCAGCAGCTCAGTTAATTTAGACCACTGGGTGTCTCTCTTCCCTAAACTTTACAAGTAAATGTGGAACCAGACATCAGCCAACTGGGACTGTGACATACCAGACAAATATTGACAGTTGCTAAGGCAACTGGGATAAAGTATTGGCCAAAGGATAATATAGGCGCCAATTGTGCGTGCCATGTTTCTCACATAGGGAGAGACGGAGAGAAAATGAATGAAAAATATATTTCAAGATCCCTCTTTGTGGCTTAAGAACAACTCACAGCTGATGTTTATCTTAACTCCTTTTTCGGTTTTTCTGGAAATTAACACTTTGGGGACTTAGGGGTCCTTAAGTCAGCTAGCATATGTCACAAGGGGGAAATCTGTTCGGGTATCAATTCTCTTTTCCAGTTATCCCTGGAATGTACTGTTTTACACTGTGTTCTCATGGCCAACTGTAAGGCCACATGCATTTTTTGGCTTGCTTGCTCTTTTCACAGAAGTGGTTTCTGCAACACCTCCTTTCAGAGATTTCTTATTAGTCGACGTTGGAATAATTAGCCTGCCTTTTTCTTTGCCTCCTGCACCACGGTCTGAGGGAGTTTTTAACCTGTGGTTGAATTTGTGTTTTGTCATTGATTAAACTTAAGCTTTTGTCATTATGCTAGTGCAAGGCTTTCTAACAGCGGTGTCATTGACATTTTTGGGTGGAAATTCCTTGCTGTGTGGGCTGTCTTGTGCATTGCAGGGTGTTGAGAAGCATCGTTGGCCTCTATCCACTAGATGCCAGTAGCAGCACCCCAGTTATTAGGATCAAAAATGTCTTCAGATATTACCAAACATCTCCCGGGGAGCAAAATTATCCTCAGTTGAAAACATTGTGCTAGTCAATGCTTAACCATACATACATATTTTTCAGATTATTCTTACAGCATTCTCAAGCAGAGCTCGAGTTTCAAAACACTAATGGGAGAAATTTTGGAGATTCTAGATTGTTCACATCGCAAAAGAGAACTTCAGTTTTTTGCAAAGTTAAGAAATTCAGAAATTAAAACATTGATGATAAACCCAGAGAGATCACGAAACAGGAACTGCTTTCATTCAGTGAGAAATAAGAGAAGATCTCCCATAGGAAATTTTGAGGTCTCTTTCTGTATGGAATATTTAGAAGTCAGGCTCTTGAGATCTCTTGTTTAGTGAGAAGTCATTCAGGATGGTCTCAGAACATGTCCCTGCTTTGCTGTCCCCAAAGGTTTTCAAATGACTGAGTTTGGCTGGCTGAGTTTGGAGCAGCTGGGACTGATAATGGCATGGCATCTAGGAAACTTGTACATCTGATATTTGTCTTCTGGAAAACCATCTGCCTGTCCACAGCCCCTGTGAACTGCCCAGTCTTTGAGTCCCTCCTTGAAGGCTGAGTAATCCCATTTCCCCACTGGACAGGAGGGGCTGGCTGAGGTCATTATGACGATTCATTAGCAGCATGTTGGGCTGTACCTCCCAAAGGAGCTTGAAATATTGATTTTATGTATGTCATGCTAAAGATTGTGCAGTTGTAATCCTACTTTGTATATTACTTCTTGCAGATTTAAAACAAGATGGCTTTGCCACCAGTGTAGCTGACATGCCCTAATTAATTTGTGTGGAAAGAGTTTGACGTGTTTAAATGAGTTCATCCAAATAGCATCGGTTATCCTTCTCTGATATTGAGGATAAATTGGAACGAAGCATGATTCAGGGAGAATAGAAATCTCACCCTTACTTCTTTCTCTTTCTTGGCTAGATCTGTCATCTGCAAAATGGGTTATGATTTATAAAGTCTGTAAGAGTAGTGTTGTAGAATGTATTTTGCTATGCCTTGCAATACAGAGAAATAGGCATATTCACAGTCAGCCTATGTATGACTATGGGGTAACATCCATTTAATGAAGATTGTCTTCTCCAAGTTCTCTAATGGATACTGTTTAAGAGCTTTCCAGAAAAGGCCATAAGCCACAAAACCAGCAAGATTCTTTATTATTCCTTTGGAAAAGTTAGGCAATTAAAAGCTTACCTCATTTGTGGGAAACATGACTGATGGTTCAAATGAACTTATTATAAGTTATTTCTTCTGCGCTTACAGACTGCATATTTTTCTTTCAAATGCCAGCATCATTAACTAAAATGTGAGAACACTAGAACTCCAAGGGATCTTAGCAAGTAAAATGGGCAAAAAAATCAGTACCTCAGTGAGTAGTTACGAGAGTTGAATGAGATAATGTATGTAAGGATAATTTGGAATGAGAACCAATCTAATTAAAGTTGGAGCTATCTCATTAGGATGGAGGAGCATATATCAGACCTAAGAACCCAAGGCTCCTCCCTCAATAATTCCACGGTCATTGTTTCCACAAAGGGAGGTCAAAGTCATGCTGAAAGGAAATATATCGGTTTTCATGTATCACAATAGACTTTTTTTTTTCCTTTTGGTTTGAGCTTGTTTTGTTTTTGAGGAAAAATCAATCCTTGCCCTGAGATACTCTCCCTTCTTAGGTTAACTCCTGAGGATATCAGTTGAATCTCTTGAGGATGAAAGGTGAAACTCAGAACATTCATTTTTTGCCTCATTCACAGGACTCTGATCCAGCTCTACACTCAACTCAAACAGGTCGAGTTGGGTAGGACTCTATCAGCCTCAGGCTAATTCCTCAGGCGCTTGAGTTTGTAAAAGTAGCCCTAAAGGGACTTTATTGGGAAGGGGTGGAGTTATCTGAGAAAACATCCTGGACTTTGGAGTAGAGGGCTTGAGAGAATGTTATGTGAAAAAAATAAGGAATATTAAGGAAATATAAAGAATTCATTTGGAGCACTTTCAAAGATTTCCTTTGCTAGTGAGGCACACAGGAATGCCCAAATTGGACAAAATTAACCTCTCCTTTATTACCCTGTACTCTTCTTTTGAGATCTACTCTACCTATCCCTTTGTATGTTTCCATCATAGCCTAGTAAATATTTGGTATAAGGAAGAAAGGTAAGGTGGCTTTCAGGGAAGACAAGGTATTAGTTTCCCACTCATACTGTGGACACGTGTGGTAATTTAATTGGGAGAACGCATTTCCTCTATCTCATCCCTCACTTTACCCTAGATTACCAAATGAAGCTTTTTTTTTTTTAAAGATTTTGTTTATTCATTTGACAGAGATAGAGACAGCCAGCGAGAGAGGGAACACAAGCAGGGGGGAGTGGGAGAGGAAGAAGCAGGCTCATAGCAGAGGAGCCTGATNTCAATCCCAGGACTCTGGGATCACGCCCTGAGCCGAAGGCAGACGCTTAACCGCTGTGCCACCCAGGCGCCCCCCAAATGAAGCTTTTATGAGTGTTGGCATAATGGCAGCAGGTAGGAGGCCCAGAATCTGGTAATAATAGCAGGAAAGTTCCTTCCAAGGTGGAGAGAAAATAAAACTGAACTGAGTACCCTACATAGGTTAGCAATGAGTATCTTCTGCAACAGAGAAGGAGGTTCTTGCTGTGTTTGAGTCTCACATGTGCTCAATAAATGTTAGGTTAATTAATTCTCACATAATGATAGATCATGTCTTCATGGAATTAAATTTGGGGATTCCAAACATCAAAATCATAGGGCATTTTGCATATCACCTTCATGAGAATGATGTTACCTACACCGATTGCTTAGTAACTATTGTCTTGTTAAACTGAATGAAGATAGAGAGGTATTATTGGTGACACCTCATCTTCTCACCACCATAAAGAATACTTGTAACAGGAGTTACACTCTAACACATTTGATATGATCTTCCACAAAGCACAGAAACATAACCAAAACCAAGATAATTGTCTTATCTGCTAGTGGTCATTGATTCTTTTAGCTAAATGACTCACATTGCTTGACCATTTTTGCATATGGTCAAAAATTTTGAAGCTTAGCTGTGATATTTCCTTTTCTGTTTGCAGCACAGTTAAGGTACTTAAACTTTATAGGGAAAATGTCTACAAGATGACAAACATTGACTTTCCCTCCTTATTGCTCCATTAATCATCCAGAGGGTTGGGGATAGAATGCCAAATGGGCTTTTTCAAATTTCAAGCATCTGGATGATGAAAAATTTGAATTTATATTCAAATGTCTTAGAGTTGTATAGACAGTTAATGATCCCTAATAATAACTTACACCAAGTGGGAATTAAGAATTTACAGATTATTTTTACAGACATTTCCCCCCTAGAGTTGAAGAGAGTGGTACCTTCTTTAAGCCACTATGGCCTTAGTCCTGATAAAAATTAGGTGTCTGGTGGCCAAGAAGGATCTTTAAAACACAATGGTGTTAGAGTCTTTTGTTTTTCAGGCAAGGACAAAGGAAATCAACAATATCATTTAAGACTGTGCTGGTGTTAAGTCTAATGGTTTAAGTAAACTATCCAATTCCTATGTCTTGCCTTGATGGATAGGTTGGGGGATAGCAGGCCAACATTGCTGGCCAGGCTCAAAGAGACAGAAAAGGCAAATTTAGGGAGAGCATGTTTGGAGGACACACATCAGAAATTGGGCCAGGTTATGGCTAGGGACAAGAATCAACAGGAACAGTGCAAACTAAGGCATATAACTAAAAGGAGCTTTGCTGTGAACTAGGAAGGGGAGCATGGAGCAGTAGGTGTGGCAGGTGTGAACCTTGGACAGATTCCTGAGATCATCACTGATGGGACTTTCCAGAATTTTAGCATCAATTTTATAAAGGTAAATTGTTTTTATTTCAAGGGTCAGAGATTGACAGTCATAGGTTTCAGTTCTATTTGTTTGCTTATCTACTTGTTTGCTCATCAATTAATAACTTTATCCATTCATCTAATCTCTCTAATGATTCTTCCATCCTCTCATCAATTTTTTCTTTTTTTTATCCAACATTTATTGAGTACCCATCTTGTGCAGAATTATTGCTTGATATTTCATAGAGGAGTGAAGAGGGTTAAATACAGCCCATAAAATGTTATCTATGACCCATAATCATGGCTATCATAATTTCAGATTGAGCATGAGGCAGCTCAGTGGACTCTATTATGGATGGATAAAGGCTTTTTCTTAGTTGTGCTTACGTAGAGATTTATCCTGTGTTTGCTTTCCACCTCTTAAGTTTAGGGATGATGCCAAAGATAGTTTCCTAAACTCAATAAAGGCAGTTTGATGGTTTAGCCTAGAAAAGAGGTCATCAGTGGGCACACAGAGCAGATGTTACTACTCACTGTCATCCCAGTGGACCAATGGACTAAGGAGTGCTTGTACTTTCCAAAAATCTTTTGAAGAAAATAAAGCAAGAAACTGGTAAGTTGGAGAGAGAGAAGAGAGGGAGGCAAGCATAAAAGCTTGGAAACAAATCAGCACCCTTTTACTATTCCTCTAGGAGGTTCCTCATGAGTTGTGATGTATCAACTCCCCCTTAAAAGCAAATTATGTAACTAGCAGAGGAGTCTGAAATGGCAAAGAACAGCTAAATAGGCTTTTATTCTATAGAAGTCACAAATCATAAATAGTTTAAAATTTGGCCAAGTGCCTACAAGAGCTCTATATAATCAATAAGAGCACATTTGCGTCCGGGTTTACTGCCCCTGTACAACACGCTACATACACCTAGCCAGCCAGGGTGGGGGTGGGGGCCCATAGCAAAAGTCAGGGGGTCTTGGCTGTTACTATATATTTCAGAGTGAGACTGCAGAGTTCAGGGGACACCCAAGTCAAATAATGTCACTCCCGCCATCAGAATGCCACAAAATATATTCTCTGGACATTTTCTAAGCTATTCACTCATCAAAGAAGAGAAAGGCACAAAACTAAAAGAAAATAATGGTATGCAGCTTATGAAATTTGAGGCCCTTGTAAATCCACAGTTAACTTATGTAGGATTGAAGAAATGTGTAAATCCATACAAAGTCTTGGAAGAAAAAGGTGCCCACTAAACAGCAGAGCTTTTAGGAAATAGTACTCGTACTTTACTTTTGTTCCAAGTCTGAGAAATCTGTATTGCATGAAACCGCCTGGTGTGGTTTGAAGTTCAGCTGTTCTGTTAAAGAATCCGTGTCCAACATTGTAAGATGTATCTGTGATGAACAATCCAATATGACAAGAGGTATATAGTCAGACCTTAGACAATCCCAAGCTTCAGTTAAGCAAAAGTATTAACTAATTAATGCATTTTTCTTAGATATATAGTATAGATTGATTTAAAAATGTCAGTGAATGGGTATGATGATGGGTATTAAGGAGGGCACGTATTGCGTGGTGCACTGGGTGTTATACGCAAGTAATGAATCATGGAACTTTACATCAAAAACTAGGGATGTACTGTATGGTGACTAACATAATATAATAAAAAATTATTATAAAAAAATGTCAGTGAAGGCCTACCAAATGGATGAATTGTTTTCAATATATTGAAGGTGTGTTAACTAGTGAGTAACTTGGGTTACAAATTGTTTGAATGAAATCATTCATTTCAAAAAATCATCGAATTCGATGATTCTGTCTATGAAGCTTTGTATTTTATAGATGCACCTTGATACTTTATTTGAGCAGCCTGACAAAGCAAGCGGTCCCCTTAAAAAAACAAGTCAAATTCATTGATTGGTTGGTATAGTTTGTTTTTATAGCTATTTATGAAAAAAAAAATAAAAACTGTTTTTTTAATTGAAGTATAATTAATGTACAATGTTCTATTAGTTTCAGGTGTACATGTCTTGATTCAACAATTCTTACATTACTCAGTGCTCATCATGATATAGTCACCGTCCATCACCATATGACATTATTACAATATTATTGACTTTATTCCCTGTGTTGTGCTTTACATCTCCATGATATTATTTTATTACTGGTAGTTTGTACTTCTTAATCCCTTTTATCTATTTCACTCACCACCCCCCCCCACCTTCCCTCTGGCAATCTCCAGTTTTTTCTCTGCATTTAACAAAGAGAACAGTTTGTTCTCTGTTTATTTGCTGTATTTTTTAGATTCCACATATAAGTGAAATCATATGCTATTTGTCTTTCTCTGTCTGACTTATTTCACTTAGCATAATACCCTCTAGGTCCATCCATGCTGTTGCAAATGGCAAGATCTCATTATTTTTTATGACTGAGTAATACTCCATTATACATATATGTATCACATCTTCTTTATCCATTCATTTTCAGTGGACACTTGGGTTGCTTTTGTATCTTGTCTATTACAAATAATGCTGCAATAAATATAGGGGTGCATATATCTTTTCAGATTAGTGTTTTTGTTTTCTTTGGGTAAATACCCAGTAGTGGAATTACTAGATTATATGGTAATTATATGGTATATGTATTATATGGTAATTGTATTTTTCAATTTTTTGAGGAACCTCCATACTATTTTCCACAGTGGTTGTATCAGTGTGCATCACCAACAGTGCACAAGGTTTCCTTTTTCTCTGCATCCTGGCCAACACTTGTTATCTCTTGTCTTTTTGATTCTAGTCCTTCTGACAGATGTAAGGTGATATCTCATTTTGGCTATGATTTGCTTTTCTCTGATGATTAGTGATTTTCAGCATCCTTTCATGTGTGTGTTGGCCATCTTTGTCTTTCTTGGAAAAAAGGTTATTCAGGTCTTCTGCCCATTTTTTAAATTGGAAAATTTGTGGGTTTTTTGGTGTTGAGTTGTATAAATTCTTTATAAATTTTGGATATTAACGCTTTATCAGGCATGTCATTTGTAAACATCTTTCCCCATTCAGTAGGTTGCCTTTTCATTTTGTTGATGGTTTCCTTCACTGTGTAGAAGCTTTTTATTTTGGTGGAGTCCCAATAGTTTATTTTTGGTTTTGTTTCCTTTGCCTGAGGAGACATATCTAGGAAAATGTTGCTAAGGCCAATATCAAAGAGCTTACTGCTTCTGTTTTCTTCTAGGAGTTTCAGGTCTCCCATGTAGGTCTTCAATTCATTTTGAATTTATTTTTGTGTGTGGTATAAGGAAGTGGTCCAGTTTCATTCTTTTGCATGTAGTTGTCCGGTTTTTCCAACACCATTTATTAAAAAGATTGTTTTTTCTCCATTGTATATTCTTGTCTTCACCATTGTAGATTAATTGTCCATATAAGTGCTGCTTTATTTCTGGGCTTTCTATTCTGTTCCATTGATCTATGTGTCCGTTTTTGTGCCAATACCATACTCTTTTGACTATATAGCTTTGCAGTATATCTTGAAATCTGGGTTTGTGATACCTCCAGCTTTGTTCCTCTTGCTCAAGTTTACTTTGGCTGTAAGGTTGGTAGGATGTAGTTTTATAGCTGGTTTCTTGGTTGACTTCTTCATATCTCTATCACTTTGAGGGATGTTGTATAAATACAGTTTTAATTAATATTTGCATTGCTCATTTCATTACCACAGTGCCTAGAGAAACCAGAATAAATCTGAAGGCTATGGTTGTTATTTTCTAATCCAGAAACCAGAAGTGCTTTTATTGCAATGAGTTCAGCCTTCAGAATGCCCGTTATAATAAAAGAGAAAAGAAGGAGGAAGGGCATTTCAAGCTCTTTGGGACTGGTGGTAAGTCATTCTGCAGGCAGTCTGGCCTCCACAGCCGGGTGCCACTGGGTTTGAGTCCTTACCCGTCTCATCTATAAAATAGAGCAATAGTACTCTTCTTGTAGCACTGTTATGAAGAAATATTAGGTTGTAAAGATGATGTGTGTAAGTGCATGGCACACAGTAGTTACTCTATAAGTCAATATGGGTGGGACCACAGAAGTTGGGGAATTCAATATCCTTGTTTTGTGGACATAGAAGTCCAGAAGCCACACAAGTAGAACATGGTTTTTTCCAAGTTCAGTGTCTTCCAATATGTTCTGCTACTATGTTTTTGCCTTGGCTGAAGAGGAATGTGATAAGGGAGGCCTGAAGAGAAATTGGGAAAAATTTAGTAGATAGCATTTTGTTATGGGCCTTTAATGATAGATTAGATTTCAAAAGGTGAAGCTAATAAAAGAAGGACATCCAGGTAGATGACATATCAACAAGAAGAGTCTGGACACAATAAAACTTGAGCCCTTCTGCCAAAGGGAAAAAAGATCACATGATCCCTCTGAACAAACTATTAGACATAGGCTTGGAGGATAGGTAGTTCTCTTAATGAATTAGGGCTTACAGGGAGACCTCTGAAACTCTTATCTCTCTTTGTCATGAAATCTCCCAGGTATATGGTTAGTAGGCATGAGAGACTCCCTTCTAAACAGGCTTCAGATGAGAAACTGGCTTATGTAAGAACAGGGGTCTGGACCGCTTCAGACTCAGTGTTGGGACATTACTTTCTCTGAATCCTTTCTGGAATTTGCGGGGCACCCAATATGGGACTGAGCTCTAGGGAACTCATGGTCACAAAATTAGTCAAAATGGCAAGCAGAAGAGGAAAGGCTAGAAAGACTTGATAATTTAATATGAAAAACTGAGGTCTGAGGAAAAACTAACACACCCCCAGAAAGAGTATAAGCATCCTGAGGGCAAGCACTGTATTTGCCTTGTTCTCTGCTTTATTCCCACTTCCAAGACATTACTTGGAAAGTGGTAGATGAAGAATCCATACTTGTTGAATTGATTAATTACTTAATTTATTAACACATAAAAGAAGAAACTCTTGCCTTCATTCCAGTGGTTGGTGAAAAGCTCAGGACCACATGCCTGACAGTTCTTGGTCTCAGAATTGTTACCCAAATTCAGTGCGTTTTTTTCACAAAGAGCTGTATATGTCCCCCATTTCCTTCTGTCAGGGAAGTTCCTTAGGGTGACCAGTATCCAGAGCACAGATTCTCAGAGCTTAGTAATAACTCTTCATCCATTTGACTCTTTTGAACATGGACTACCTACTTCCTCAACTGGACCATATGTAACTCCCAGAGGATAGACAATAACACAGAGGGATTAAATGTGTAAATTCTGGATGCTGAATATGAGGGTTTAGATCCAGGTTTTGTCACATAATAGGTTTATGATCCTGTGTAAGCTATTTATCTCCCCAGAGCTTTGTTTTCCTCATCTGTAATTTTGAGACGTAACAGTACCCAACTCATAGGATTTTTATAAGGACTAAAGTAAATGTGCTAATTTATGTAAAGCACTTTGCTTATTGCCTGGTACTAAATAATCTTGTAAATATTATTTCTCTCTTTCCTCTACTTTGTCCCTTATAAAAAAATCTTCTTTTTAAATTGCATATAATCTACAATCAACATTTAACATATTTCATATTTATGAAAGTGAGATAAATCTCACAATTGATGGTGTGTCCTAAGTGAATTGGCATAATTTTTATTTTCTTTTTGCTATGTGAATTAATAATACATCTTACAATTGATGGCATCCAAAATGAGATAAAATTGGAAATTATTGTTGTTACTGCTAATTTGACTATGTGAAGTACGCAAGAAGATATGAAACTTCAGTGTAGACATTGTACATCATTCAGGGGCATCAATTTTACTTGAAGATTTGGATTGGAAAAGTTGAATGCACTACCCAATTAGAAATTTTAAATGCTATTTTTTTATACTTAACAAACATGGATATAGTAAAGAGAAGTCAAGATTTACCTGAATTTTTTTGACTTTTATTTTTTATTTACTTTTTTAATAATAATTTTTATTATATTATGTTAGTCACCATACAGTACATCTCTAGTTTTTGATGTAAAGTTCCATGATTCATTACTTGCGTATAACATACCTGAATTTTTAATTGAAAAATGTAGCATGCCACAGAAACTTTGGCCTGAAATGCTGGATTTCTACTGTAGGTGTTTGTTATGCTTAGCTGCTTGGAGTAATGTGACGGAAAAGTGTGAGGAGCACAGTGAGAAGCAGTGGTGAGAAAACCAGACAAGGTCTCTGCCCTCATGGAGCTTGGAGTCTAGTGGAGGACAGACTTGAAAACTAATAACAGAGGTGGGGTGTTATAGCTGCTGTGATAGCAATTATTACAAGAAGCAGGTGAGCACAAAGGAGGGCTTGGTTAGTTCTGGTGGCGGGAAAAGGGTGCCAGTGAAGAAGTCTTCTCAGAGAAGATGATCTTAAAGTAGATTCTTGAACAAGGATATGGAGTTTGGGGAGCTGACAGGGCCTACACAACAGGACACTTTTAGTCTTTGTCCTTTTTTTTTCTGGGACCTGAGATACTCTGCAAAGTATCAGGGAAGATTCTCACTGCTGAAATTTAGAAATTTTTAGAGGAACTAGAATTTGCATTTACTGGCCAAGGTCCTCCAAGGATCTAGTGGGTGGCCTTGCTTCAGCAGGACAAATCTGGGTCCGTTTGGAGCAGACTGACCCTTATTTAACCCACACAAAGAACTTTGTAACCTCTTCCAGACTTCTGAACCTCTGCTACAAGCAAAGCCTGCTTCTCAGATTTTGCTAATAAAATATAAGTCCAAGCAACAACCTCTTCTTGGATTATAAAACATTTATTTCCAGGCTCCTTCCAGTAGAACCGGTGGTCAGTTCATTCTGTGAAATTCTGCCATTTGAACGGAACTATGTCTTCTTTTGTAGAGCTCCCCGGGCTGAAATTCAGACTTCCAATTTCTTGTCCTAAGGAGAGATACACATCCTTTAGGAAGAATGGTACAACAGTGACATCCTTACCCTTTGTACCTCTTCATTATCCCAGAACAGCTGGCTTAATGTAACAGTAATTCACAGTCCTCAGCTGGCTGGCTACAGAGAATTTGTCATTATTCAGAGTTCAGCAAGTGCCAGTAGTGTTATTGAAGTGGTAATTGAATTTGGTGAACCCTCTGTGGTCCAGACAGCATAGCACTGCCAGCGAGAACCATGCAGTGTGCTTAAGATGAATACGTTTCCAACAATAATGAATCTTCAAACTGAGCTCGATAGCACACAGCCAGAAGGACATACTGTTTTGATAATTTGATTTATGATATTGAGCATTTTGGATTGAAACCCGTCATGCAGAAGCATGACAATGTGTACCTACAGGAAGATCCTAGAAGAAAAATCCAGTTGAAAGTTCTATTGATAATCTCATCAAGCACAGATATGTATGTGACAAATTATTTCCTTGTGTAAAGGCGTCCTTGCCACATTCTTGAACTGAATCCTTGTGAAGTGGAAGAAAAAGTCCCAAATAATTTTCAATGGACTGTGCCTTATCACTAAAAAGCAATTAAGTGCTTTCAAAATTTCACATTCACAGAACGATCTCAACAATCTCACTACTTTGCAATGCTGTTTCTAAAAGAGAACATTTATAGTTTGGGAAAATAGCACAAAAATGAAAACTGTTGGAATTGTTTTGGTTGCTGAAAATATACTTGGCCTCATGGCTGTGGCTCTGAGGAAAGGAAAGAGCTTTGGCTCTGAGCTCAGGCAGACCCTGAGTTTGAACCCCAGCTCCTTCATTTACTGTGTCCTTAATAGGCAATTAGCTTCCTTTATACTCTCCATATTTCCCTGTAAAAATGAGGTCAGTAATGTCTACCTTTGAACATGACAAGCAGAGAATAAGGGGCAGAGCTTGGCTCTACTGGATACTTATTATAATAGCTGTCATTTGCTGGCCTACTATGTGTCTGGCACAGTCAAGTGCTTATGAACACATATTATCTTACAACAATGTGTAGTTGATACTTAAGGTAACCAATGTGGCCCCGTTTTCTTGGGACTGTCCGATCTTACTGAAAGTTCCGAGTCCCAGAAATCTTCTCAGTTCCGGACAAAAGAAGGTGGTTGGTCACTCTACCAACATTATGGTCTCCTCTTATAGGTGTGGAAACTGAGGCTCAGAGAGTATGTACAAATTGCTCAATATCCCACAGCTGGGAAAGAGTAGGCCTGGTATTCAAATCTAGGCTTGAATAACTCCCAAACCTGCACACTTTGTGCAGCCCTCAGCCCTGCTCAGTAAATATTGCTTTCCTTGCCATAGTCCTAGAACATTCTGGACCTAACAGATATTTATAGATCAGATCACATTGTTTCAAATGTCTTTAGTTATCATTTCAGGACTGCATGCATGCATGTGTGTGTGTTTGTGTGGGCCTGAAAGTGGGGGAATTGCTCTCCAAGTGACAGTGATAACGAAAATGATAGTTTAAAAGCCTGACGTTGATTTCAAAGAACGTTCTATCTGTTGTCCATTCATTCATTTTATCCATTCATTTGTTTATTCATTCATTCATTCATTCATTCATTCATTCATTCAACAGGTATATAGTGAAGTCTTACTGTGTGCCAGATACTGGGGCAGATACAAAGAAGATTAAGATGTTGGCCTCAAGATGCTTAATGTAATGGAATTTGAAGTATGGGTTGTAAAGTACTGTGGGGCAAGCCCTCCGTCATTCCCACCTCCCCTTTCACACTCAAGCCATGCAGATCTTCTCTAATGAAGTTCCAAGCTTATTCCTGACACTAGGTTTTTTGCATTAGCTGTTACTTCTGCCCAGAAGATTCTTTCTCCTAATCCTGGTCATTCAGATCTAAGATGAAATGTGACCTCTTCTTCCTTGACCACCTCCAGCTCAGTTGGCCACCAAGAAATTCTCTATTAGATTGCCCTGTTTTGATGATCTTCATCGGGTTTATTTATCATTATTTGATATTCTTCTTCATTGATCATTTACTTGCTTTTTGCCTGCTAATGCCAACAGAGAGAGTATAAATTCCAGGAAGGAGAGGTGACTTGTTTATTTTATTGTTTTATTTTCTCAGAATTTAAAACAATGCTAGACACCCAGAAGCGGTCAGTAAGTGTTTTTTGAATGAACAAAAGGAATGAATTAGCAAGTGTTTCGGATGCTGGAAGGGGCAGCCAACTCAACATGAATGAGCAGAGGTATGAGGGCAACTTTGCTTGAAGTGATACTTGAATTTAGCCTTACCCTTTTATCCTCCCTGCTTTATAGGTAGTATGTTCTCAGTTAAAAAGAAAAGAATAGAAAAGAAAAAAGGTAAAGAAATCACAAACAACAAAAAGGCCCAACTTAGCATAACACTATAATATTTTAGTGTATATTGTCTCCTAGTTCTCTTTACATTTGTGTTCACAGATACTTTTGAACAAAGACGAATCCCCTTTTTTTTTCACAGTTCTATACTTTTTGTGGGAGGTAAGTATTTTCTTATATTTTCATTTTAAAGATCGCTTTGCTCTTCATCATAATGGCTGTACTGGGATTTATCTAGCCAAATATACATCATTGGACCTTTGGATGTTCCCGCTTTGCCATTGTGGACAATATTGGACTGAACAGCCTCACAGAGAGATTGTCTTTGCATGGATTCCCGTGATAGCCTAAATTAGAAACAAAAGGACTTTGATTTGAGTCCTGGATCCACTGGTTTCTTTTAACCATTTGTTTAAAAATTTTTAAGTTTCCTCATGTGTAAAATGGGGAGGAGTGCTTACTTCACAGGGCTATTGGGCAAATTAAATGCTGTTAATGAGGGTAATGTGCTCAGCACAAAAAAGTGTGCAATAAATGTTAGCTGTCCTTAACAATGTCCTTTGATTAAACTCTAGAAATCAAATTGGCTTTCCAATTAATCTTAAGGGACAAATAGAAACTTGTTAAATACATGGGCTGGGCAGGAGGCTGCACGTAGGGGAAATGAAGTGGGAGATAAGATTTTTTTTTAAACTGTGCAAGAACTATAGACCTACCGCATCAGTCAGAAACTTTAACATAAAGATTATATTAACTTTGACCCTCACACTGCCCATATGGCAGCCCTGTTCACTGCTCGGCTGTGCATTGCCAGAAATATGCTTTTCTAGGCACATAGTAAAAGTAGGTTGATCAAGATAATGGTGGTGGTTTAAGCTGGGTAACTGGGAGGATGGAGAGCAATTTGAAGCCTGGGAGGCACGTTTTGCTTGGCCCACATTCAGTTTTTAATAAATAGATGTGTCTAGCTGGTTGTCCAGGAAAACATATCAGGGCTCAAGATGTTGGCTTGAGTAAACAGTGTGGAGACTATCTGAGACCTTGGCAATAGAGATCACCTAACTCAGAACTGTCTTTTGTTTCTCTTCTGATAAGAAATTGTAAGCTCATCTAAAAATATCTGCTTTGCTTTCAATAGATGCTATTGCTTGGTGTCTGATTTAATTTGTATATTTTAATTTTATTTCTATTTTCCTTTTTTATATGGAAGTATAATTAACATATAGTGGTATATTATTTTCAGGTGTACTATATAATGAGACAGCAATTCTGTACATTACTCAGTGCTCATCAAGAGAAGTGTACTCTTACTCGCCTCTCTCTATTTCACCCACTCCCTGCTCAGCTCCCCACTGAAAACCACCAGTTTGTTCTCTGTATTTAAGAGTCTGCTTTCTTTCGTTTGTCTTTTTTTCTTCATTTTGTTTCTTAAATTCCACATATGAGTGAAACCATATGGCATTTGTCTTTCCTGTCTGACTTCTTTCACTTAGCATTATACCCTCTAGATCCATCCATTGTTTATATTTTCAGTAAGCAACTCATAAGCACATAAATAATGGCAGTCACACATTGATAAAATCATGTTTATTTAGTGATGTCTCACAAGTACAGAAAGTAAAAAGAATATTTAAAAAAATGTATAACTTATATATAAATACTTTAAAAGAGAAAAGCTGAACACGTGGTGACATTAAAAGAATGTATACATTTACGTTTGCAGCCTATCTTATAGCCTGACAAATTAGATACACATATGTATACACATATATCTTGTTCATGAGTTTGCATAATTAGGGCTCAAGGATAAGTTTTGGGCATGTCTACAATAATTCTGAACTCCCATAAAATCTGTGCTATTTTACCACCACAGTCATGTTGATTTTGTTCTTCTTTCTTAAAATCTATTACCAGCACACTTGAAAGTCATTGAAGGTTGTAATCAGGTGCTTTGGGCCCCAGTTTACTCATCAGTAAGATGAAGAAAATCTCTGCTGATATGTTCTGCTTCTTCTGGATGAAAAAGCAGTGAGCCCCCAAAGCCTCCGGCATATAAAAATGTATGAGGGCTCAGAGGCCTAGTCATCTCTATGTTAGGGGGGAGTTTTCTCTTTAGCTTCTTTCTTTGGAAAGGAGTCAACTTGTCTGCAATAGAGCAAGTTTATCACACCAGTTCACTTAACTAACAAACATTCCATTCCTGTAGATACAGCTTGTTTCCTAGTGTGCAACGCAACAGAAGACTAATCGTTTCTGGATTTCAAACTGAAGAGCTACACATTTCCTCACACCTTGAACTTGGGAGTTCAGCGTTGAGCCATTCAAAAAGAGAGGTCAACAGAGACTCAAGTCAAACCTCACTATGTGGCAAAATATTCATATGACAATATGTTCAGTGTGATATTGAACTTCACTGTGACATTCATGACAGTGACATTTTCTTGATATGGCAGTAGTGTATAACAGAATAAGATGAGTGTAATGTGATAGTCTACACAGTAAAACATGTAGCTGATTTCTCGAATTTATACAAATTTTCATTTGTAGTCAATACCACAGAAAAGTAAGTCATCCCTAAGTACTATCCTGAGCTTACCTTGATTTCAAGTTTACAGTTAATCATATCTTTCATTTAAAAAAAAAAAGACAGATATAACTGACCTCATATGACCACAGAAAATACATAGGACTCAGGGGTAAAATAATAATTCTTCCTAATTTTTCTTATATTCATTTGATGGTGGGTAGCTACAGTTTGCCTCTGTACGTATGCGTCTCAAGGATTACATGTTACATTTCCCCTCTGCTGGTGTTTGGTTTTAACTCTTGGAGGAAGGTCTCATGGTTATGAGGACAGTTGCTGTGACAGGTGCAGGTCCCGATGACCATCACTGGTTTCTTGATGATCTGCCCTGGGGAGCACTGGAACTCCACCTGGATGGTTTTGGTGTTGTGGGGGGTGCAGCATCGGCCATCACTACAGACACCACAGAACCTCGGCTTGTAGGTGTGCAGGCTGGTGCAGTTCTTGAACTGCAAGTGGATGGCTTTCAGTGACTTTGTGGTGCGGAGACACTTCTTTCCTTTCTAAGAAAGGAGAAAATGAGAGATTCATGGAATGGCTACCATTCCTCCGAGGGACCATTTTAGGGATATGGAATAAATTGCTAGCTGCCTACCCCCTATCCATTGTTCTTTCTTCTTTGCTAACATGACATTATTGCGTTCGGGCAATTTGGTCAGCTACTAGTATTTGCTTCTCCAGAATATCTGGGAGCTTGGAATGGCTTTATGATCAAGTTCTGGCCAATGATACATAAACCAAGGGATTCTGGGAAACCCTTTGCTCTTCAGACAGGTACAGCTCTTTATTGCTTCCTGCATTCATTGTCTTTCCTGCCTAGAATGTGGAAACCATGCCTAATGGTACACAACGGTCTTTAGACCTTGTGGCGATAAGAATGAGGTTGAAAGTGTATATAAAGAAAGTTATTTTTTCAAGGCACTGGAACAATGCATTCTTAGGCATTATAAAGAGGAAGGGAATATACCTGGTAGCATTGCACACCTCCTAATGTTTCAAATACTTTTCAAACATTAACTCAATTAACACTATTAACAACATTCACTCCTACAAGGATCAATTATTCATGGAAGGAACAACTGTGCAAGTTTTACAGATGAGTAAATGGAGTCTCAAAGGCCTAAAGTCACCAGAAACTTCTAGTTATTGAATGTCTGACCAAGGCCCATGCCTTTTATTATACTATAACATCAGGAATATCTAAGACAATAGGATTTAAGGTTATTTTCCATGAAGGCAGGGTAAATGGAGAATTTATTCAATATGCCATTAATAATGGTTGATGAGAGACCCTCACATTGATAATTTAGCACAACACTGACTCTATGTTTATTTCCCACTTAGATTTCTTCACCTAATAATTTGCCATAATTCTCTGCTTTTCACTTTCCTAGGCACAGCCCAGAGCTGTGGAGTGATAAGGCTTGGGATTCTCTTAAATTAGTGGCTTTCAAACTTTACATCAGCATCTTCTAGAAGGTCTGCCAAAACACAGATTGTTGGGCCTTACACCCAGAGTTTCTGATTCAGTAGGTCTGATGTGGGCCCCAATAATTTGCATTTCTAACAGGTTCTTAGATGATGCTATTGGTCTGGGGAGCCACACTTTGAGAAGCACTGGCTCATATTTAAGCATCTCTTGGTGTTAGGAAGTAATGATTATTATGCTAGTATTTCCCTAGATTCCAAATAAATTTTGGAATCCTTATGAAATGTATGTATCTTAAATAAAAATCCTAATAAAAAACTGGGTGCAAGTTACACAAACGAATATAAAAATTCTGGCAAAAGAAACAATAGAAAAAGCAAAATTTTGGAGGCAATATGGAAAAGCCTTCTTTAATAAAGAAGTAAGTGTGTCCTTGACAATATTAAAGGCCCCTTGTTTCTTCCATCTTCATATTTAATGTGTAGCCTATATTCTTGCCAATGTCCACAAAAAGGTACAAGGTCAGCAACATCTGTGTGTCTGAGACAGAGAGAGAGAAAGAGAGAAAAGCGGGGAAAAATGGACAGGAGATAGGAACAGAGACATAGAGAAAGAGAGACAGAGAGAGGTGGTTTGCGGGTGAACCCACGTTAACTATGTGACATGTATGCTGGAATTCCCCCACGTGTGGGGAGGTGCAGCTTCTAGCATATAATTTTGGGGATGTTTCTATGTGTTCTTTCAAAATTGGTGGAAGAAACATAAATTAGGATGGAACCCCAAAAGTCATAAAGCCATGGAGCCATATAACTAATATGACTACTGGAGACGTATTTTCGCAATACATAGAAACGATGTGTAACGTTGAGAGAGTCATCTCTGCCCAGCCACTTTGTGAATTCATTCTATTTAATCCACAGGACAACTTGGAGGTACGTACAGTTAATGGCCTCATTGTATGGGGTAAGGAATTGAGGTTTAGAGGTTAAGAAAATCGATCCAGATCCCACAGCTAGTTGGTGTGGTACACCAGGATTTAGGTTGTCTGGCTCCAGAGTCATACCCTTAAGCCTTAGGTGCTATTGCCTCAGGGGGGAGATATGTAAATCTTCCATTGTTAGACATTATCTTGGCCTTAGGTTTGTACAAATTTCCATATAATGGTTCAATTTGGGTATTGCATTTATCTGATCTAGGGCTCTGGTAACAAGGCCTGTGATGTCATCAGGAACCAATCAGAGCTTCTGATCTGCATGCCTTATAGTCAGTGTTAACACACTGAGTTGATTCACATCCAGCAAAAAAGGGAAGAAATGTGCTATTTTATTTGGCACATATCGCCTTATGCTGGCAAATGTACCGGTCCCACTAGACTTTTTAAAATCGTGAAAATAATTCCCAGACATCCATTCATTTATTCATCAACAATTGTTTATCAAGCGCACAATAGGGACTGGGTAGGATGTTGGGGACCGAGGGTTGAGTGAGGAAGATACAATTTCTACCCTGTGCTTCCTACAGATCGAGCCTAAGGGGTGAATAAAACTGAGGTCAGAATTGACCTCTTTAAAATGAACTGTGCTTGGCGACTGAGCAGCCAGTGTTTTTCCAGGAATGGAATGGGATTTGCCAGACCGGTTCGGCTGGGGACACTATTAGAGTGGCCGGTTCTTCCCTCTACCTGTGCACCTGCTGTGAGTTGTTTGGGATTTTTCAATACATGAAAGAGAGAGAGAGAGAGAGAGAGAGAAAAGAAGGTAAACTCCCTCATTACAGGAACCTCTCTGCCTTTTCTCTGGGATTCACTCCCAGCTAGAGCTGACCTCTGAGTCTGCGAGTGTCACCGCGACTTTCTAGAGCCCGGACGCCCATGAGGCAAAGCCCCCTCCTCTGGGATGGGAGGCTGCCTCCAGGCTCCTACCTTATCTGCCGGTTGCATGTGTTCTTGTTCACAGGGCCGCACCACACAGAGCCGAGTCTGCTTCACCATTTCACATTGTGGGTTCCTGTTGGTGACCCGGGTGGAAAACCCCATGCCACAGCTCTTGGAACACGCGCTCCACTCTGTGGTCTGTTCAATGCAGTTGATGCTGGAGTCAGAGGCTGCAACTCCTAGCGTGGCTTCTGTCCTGTAGGCTATGGGGCAGACCAAGAAAGGTGGCCAGATTGAGTAAGACGTGGGTTGCCGAATGATCCTTTCAACCACCGTTGGAAAGAGGGTCTCATTCAATTCTGTACCTACTAAACTCAGGTGCTCTCGGGGCCAGAACTGGATCTCTGTATTTATGACACCTAAAGAGGTAGCACTTTGCCGGCACATTCTAGGCCTTAAAGAAAGTTTTGCGGAATGCCTGTCCACTTGTCCTGAAGACGTTTAGGAGAACCCGTCTTTAAGAAGCCTAGCAGTGTGAAGAACGTAGAACAGGATAGCATCAACAACTATTCCATAAGCGGTAGCGTTTTCAATGTATGACTTCATACAGAAAAAGGATCATGATGAAATTTTAATTGGATGAGCAATTAGAAGCTACTGACTCAAAATAGTGACGAAAGCTGTACTTCTTTTCTAGAGAGTGAAACTGGTTGTTTGGATTTTTGGGATATAGACACTTGGACTTTGACTACAAAAATTTCTGTCTTGACACTTACTATGCACGGCTCGGGGCAGTTCTACATGGCAGTTTTCCTATCTGTAAGGCATGGCTGATAATTTCTGACCTCAGAAAAGCTATAAAGCTCTGCGTACCGCCAGCATAAATAGTCCGGCTGATTCATGGCTTCTAAAATATTCTCTACTGGCTCTTGAATTTTTTTTTTAAAACTATCTCCTTTAGAAGACAAAACAAAAAGAAAAGCAAAACAAAGATCCTTGACCCTTCCTACAGCATCTGGAAAGGTGGCATTTTTCTGCGACACCCGTCCAGGGAAAAGCAGCGTTCTTTAAGAAGACTGGTCTTGAGAGCACATAGGTAACACACAGAGTCTGGAAAAGAGTGATTTTTTTTTTTTTTTTTTTTTTACTTTTATCTCTGTGATGCTCGTAAGGGTCAAGTGGGGGTGGACCAAAATAGAAACAGTAGTCCTGCAATAAGACAAAATCAGTC
Organism: Ailuropoda melanoleuca; assembly: GCF_002007445.2. NCBI lineage: Eukaryota > Metazoa > Chordata > Mammalia > Carnivora > Ursidae > Ailuropoda > Ailuropoda melanoleuca. Next base: position 84,206,550 of record NC_048226.1, on the reverse strand, counting down.
CCCTTGCTCCAAAGAACCGCTGAATACAGCAGGTTCTCTTTAGGAGAAACCGTGTGCATACTTCAATAACTTGGCTAGGATTCACACACGTGATGTGTTTGATCTCAGTGGGCCATCTGGAATCCACAACTGCATGGCCAGAAACTGAGGCCAGTTTTTCTCAGGGCAAATCCAAAAGCACACACATGCTTCCTGCCTGCATTTATCCTGAGCGGTGAGCACTTTCAGAGTTTCTTACCTGGAAGGGCGAGGCCTCCCAAATCCCCCTTCTCATTTGAGTCACAGATCCACTTTTCACAGCACTCCCCGGGCACTTCAACTTTTCTTGGAGCTGGGCAGTCGGGCTGGGGCAGGAGCAGGTCCTCTCCACAGCGGGGCACACAGCCAATCTGCCCATCTCTGCAGGCACACTGGTATTTGCAGCTTGGCTGGAAGGTCTCCCCGCTTTGGTAAATGACCCCATCAAACACACAGTTGTCTCCTTCTACCGCTAGAGCATTGGGGAAGCAAGGCAGAGAGGGAAGGGCAGAGAGAAAAATCAAGAACAGAGTGTAGTGGAAAAACTAAAGGGGCTACATGCAAACCCCAGGTCTTCCTTTTTCTCGTTGAAGTGATCTGTTTCTTCTCTGTCTCTGGTAGAGAGATTCCTCATGGAGGCCTCCCAGAGCAAGAAGAAAACTTGAAGACCATCCAATCCGGCCATTTATTTCACAGAGGAGGCAGGGGGTTCACCACCAAGAAGTGACACTCCCAAGGGGCCACGGCTGTTGCTCCCCAATGATAAAGTCATTTTGCTGGAACCTCCTTAGATTCCCCTACTCCAGCAGCTTAGCATTAGAAAGGAAAAGGTGCACTTCATATCCTCCAAATAGGTACTGGTAAAATCGGGAAGGGTGCTAGGATTCCTTGGCATTCCAGCACAATAAATCATCACTAACTTAGAGAAGAAAGTAAAAGGCTATTGCAAGCCCTCTTATCAGGGGAGGCAGGGGCAGCCTCCAACTAAATGGTGCACCACGTGGAAAAATGATCCCCAATCCGTTTCACCAGCCTGAATTGGTTGGTTGCCTGCGTTTTATTCTATTCACAGCCCAGACGGGGGTTACATAGTCGTCCCAGGAGACCAAAAGCTGCTTTAGCTCAATAGGTCCATTACAGGTGTGAAAACAAACCTGTTGGGCGGCAAGTGGGGGAACTGTGAGCTTGTGATTAAGCCCGAGATTCCATCACCTCCAAGCATCCCTTTGGAAATGTCCAAAGGAAATGATTTCACTGGCCCTAAACTCTGCCCTGCTCCCTGGCAAGGCTATCTAGATTCCACTCTAAGGAGGCAAGTGATGAATGCTTCTCACCTTTTGCGGGGGGGTTTCCTCTGGCTTCTGGCGCTCTCCAAAGCTGCAAGCACCCCCCACCCCCACCCCTCCCCAGACCATGCCGGGAGCACAGGAAGCGCTCCACAAACAACACCTGCTGCACCATTCCCGTTATTATTATTTGCATGTTACCCTCAGGGAAGGGGAGAAGGAGAGGAAAGGGGCAGCAGGCGGAAGCGGAGGACAGGCGACACAGGGGGCCGGATTACCCATGCAGATGCCGGTTCCCGCGCTGGGGTCCGCTCTGCGGTCGCAGAAGAGGCCGCGGCTCTCCTCACACGGCTCCAGCAGGGAGCAGCTCTCGCCGCGCTGGCGGGCGCACACCAGACAGCAGGAACAGTCGTCCAGCACCGCTCGCACCCCGGGGGCGCAGGTTGGCGGCATTTTGGGACACCGGGCCGGACACTGGGTGGGACAGCGCTGGTTGGCAGCGACCTGGCGCGGGCGGGACAAGAAGGACAAAGCTCTCAGCAGGGACGATCGAAGGCGGAGCGACCCGGGCCCCGAACAGGGGCCGCCCTGGAGGGCAAAGTAACCAGAGGCACCGGAGGTGTGCGCCGCTCACCTGTCCCAGGACATGGAACAGCAGGAAGGCCAGGCCAATGCACCGCTTGGGCGGACTCTGCACACTCTGCATGATCAGGCTTTTCCCTCTCGCCTTGAGAAACAAGACTGGGCGCCGCAGATCCGTCCCGCTCGCCCTGCTGCAGGTCGGGCGCTCGCCTCTGTTCCCCGGCCGCACCGGCTTAGGTTTTATAGCGCGCTCGCGGGACGCGCTCAAGCCGGTTGGCTGCAGGGCAGGGAGGAAGGGGTGGGGGGACCGGCTGGGTGGAGAATGGAACGAACCCCGGGGTTACCATGGCAATTGGCCGTGGGTGCCGCTCTCCTTAGGGCGCGGCCCTGGGGCCTGCGTGTGCCTGTGTGTGGCGACTGGCTTTTCCCGGAGCTCCGGGAGGGGCAGGGTGGAGTCGCGCGGCCGGGACCCAGGGCTCGCTCGAGCGCGTGGGAAGGAAACGCCCGTTTCCTCCTGGAAGCTGCTTTGCCTTCCCCCAGGACCGAGACACCGGCGCTCCCCACCGCGCCGCGCGCTGGCCGCTCCAAGAGGGGCTGCGAACGTGGGGCTCTCCTCGAGGGGTGCCTGCAGTTTGGGGCCATCTGTGGGGGGTTGGCGAGAGGCCCAGGGGTTTAGTCATAAGGGAAGCACATGCAAGTTTGTCACCGTTTAGGGCACTCTTTGAATGTGTTGACGGGAGGAGAGGGAGGGAAGCAGAAAGAGGAAAGAAAGAAAAGTGAAGGGAAAAAAGCAAGGAAAGGAAAGCGAAGACAAAAGCAAAGCAAAGCATCGCCGCGTTAGGATGAAGGATGCTATTGGCCAAATGGCAAAAATTCCTTTGATTCTAATCATTCCAAGCCCCCACTGATTCTTAAGCCCCCTCCTCCCGATTCCACAGGCTTGAAAGAAAGAAAATTAAAACATAATAAAATAAAAACGTAAGAGCCTGAGGTAATACAAGCTTTCTGCCTGATAGAAAAAAAACCTTGAAACACCTGTTGTATGACACCTCACGTAAATCAGCCCATGTCAAAATCCAAGAACCTTTGAGACTTGGTGAGGCAGGTTAGCCATTGTCAGCCACTGTCCAAACCTCAGTGAATTAGGTACGGAGCCAGGACGCGTTTGCTTTACTTGGCTGACCCCTCCAGAACAGCCAATCTCTCTCTCACCTGGCATCCATGTTTTAAAAATGGCCGCTTTGAAGCAATTGTCATCTCTCATGAGAATGAGAGCACTTGTACTGCTCTAGAGGTGATATTGCTTGATGGATTAAAAGAAAATTTCTCTCCTTCAACTTTGCTGCTGCCTCCGGGATAACTATGCCCAGCTCCTTTGAGGATAGGCTCAGTGGAAAGACACCTTATGAGAAAAAGTATACAGTCTTGTGATGTAACTCTAGACTTGAAAAAGAAACACATTTCCTCTACATCATCCGTCTCCAGCATGAAGGAAAGCAAAGGCAGCTTGTGGAAGGGGCCAGGACTGCCCTTGCAATGCCTATTCCACAGGCTGAAGGCACACAAACCCCTTCAGGAGAGTTCTCTGAGCCTCTTGAAACTGCTATTCCGTATTCCCAAGGCGGCAATAATTCTGCTTTCTTTGGGGTAAACCAGACTCAGCAGTACTCACAGCTTGACAAGAAATGGAACAGTTAATCTGTGCCATGTCTGGGACCCTCACACACTCTTCAAGTTGACTAGCTTCTTGGGTCATCTGGTCCAGTGATGCTTCCACTAGATTGCACATCAGAATCAACCAGGGTGTATTTTTTTTTTTAAAAAAACACAGATTCTTCAGCCCCACCCCTGACCTACTCAGTTGGATTCTCTGGTGAGGGCCCTTGGAAGACAGCATTTTATTGTATTTTGAAATGGGGGCCGGCTTTGGGAAACCTATAGATATGTAACAACTAGAAGCATAGCTAATGTAGAAGCAAGAATCTTGGCCAGGTTTTCAAAGTATGAATAGCCAGAATAAGGAGAAATCGGCAGCATTGAGGCTGGGCTGACTCTTCCTGGGAAGAGGGAAGATGAGAGGAGAAATGTTAATTCAAGGTAAGAATGAAGATGTCAATAAGTCAGAGCTAGCATGAGCCTCTTGATTGCAAGTGATAGAAACCAGAGGAACTAGCTTCAGCAAGAGGACTTCTGGAGGGATGCTGTGGGATTTCACAGATAACTGATGGGAAAGGTGCTACTAGGCCTCAGAGGCTACTAGCATCAGGGCCTGGGAGCTATCAAGAGTCCATCCTCCCATCTGTTTTCTTTTCTCTTTTGGGTGTCAGCTTTACTCTCTCTTACCACAGACCAGCTTCTCCCGTATAAGGGAAGTGTCAACCTTAGGGTCTCCCTAACCTCTTACATTGTGACCTTATCACTGCAGAAGGAATGTCCCTCTCCCTTGGCTCAATTTGGAAAGTTCCAGGAGTTAGATGAGCTCACCCTGGGTTAATTGAAAAAGACAAGAAAGATGAGGAATGGGGATTAGCTAACGCCACACAGTTGGAATGGGGTGAATGAACAGTTCCCTGGGAACAAAGGGATGATTCTTTAAGAAGAAAGCATGTGTGACAGGCAAAACAGTACATACCCACTCTACTGTCTGCTGTGAGTGCTCCTGGATAAGGAGCTCCACATTAAAACAATTGGAAACTGAAAGTGAAGGCATCTAATGATAATCAGGTCATGCTTTGCTGTCTCTAGGACATCTTCTGTCAAATCCTTCATGCTGGGATAGATTTTTGTCCTTTCTGTTGGCCTGGCATGGGTGCTGTTCCCGTCTCTCTCTCTGAACTCATTGAATAACAATGATGTGACTGTGTCTGTGCTTGTCTCCCTCTCCTGCCCAGGAGCCCTTGAGAAGAGGGAGCACGTCATAGTTTCCATAAAGTCCCCAGGAATGGACAAGTGGTCAGTTGTTCTTGGACCTTTTGAGATACTGCAAACCTCCCTTTGAGTTTCGTCCCTTGTTACTGCTCTGTACAAGTCAAGGTAAGAAGGAACTGGAGGTGTTGTTCCTCAGCCACAGCTATCCGCCATCACCATCTGCTTCCGACATGCACCTTCTCTCAGTCTTTCTTGGTGCTATGAGTCTAAAGGACAGCATACAGGCTGGTGACTTCCTCCTGTTGGAAATAAGCCCTGTGTCAGTGGAGATGTCTGAGGAAGTCAAGGGACATCACATTAGAAACTCTTCATGAGTTGCTGCTCTTGGCTGCCAACCAAGATGGCAGCTCCTCTTGGTTATGAGGCATAAGTACTTTGGTGGATTCACCTCTTCATTTCATTTCATTATTTCATTTCATTATTTCATTTCATTATTTCATTTCATTTCATTTCATTTCATTTCATTTCATTTCATTTCATTTCTTTCTCTCTTCCCTTTCCCTCACTCCAGATGTGACACCAGAGACTCATTGCTCCTTCTCTATCTCAGATAGGCTGTTAATTGATTCATATATATACATTTTAAAGATCTTATTTATTTTGAGAGAGAGAGAGCAAGCAGGGAGAGGGCTGGAGGGAGAGAGAGAGAGAATCTTAAGCAGTCTCCATGCTGAGTGCAGAGCCCCATGTGGGGCTCAAACTCACAACCCTGAGATCGTGACCTGAGCCGAAATCATGAGTTGGACACTTAACCAACTGAGCCACCAAGGTGCCCCTGATTTACATTCTTATTACTCATTAGACAATACTCCTACCCAGAGTACATGTACAGAACTCCTTACATTTTATAATGCTAAAATTTTATAAAAGTTTCCATTGTTGTTGTTTCATTTTTTTCAGTTTTAAAAAAGAGTGGGGAGGGCACGTATTGCATGGTGCACTGGGTGTTATACACAGCTAAAGAATCATCGAACTTTACATCAAAAACCAGGGATGTACTGTATGGTGACTAACATCATATAATAAAAAAAAATTTAAAAAAATAAAAAAGATTTTAAAAATATATTGGCACTGATTTCTGTAGCAGGCAAGAGAAATATAAAGCACAGAACCCCATATTAAAAATGAAACAAAGAAAAAGTAGTGACTATGATGTTATCATCTCCAGGACAACTCTATCCCTCTTCTCTCCTCAGTGATTACATTCTCCATAAGCTCATAGACATTGATTGCCTCTTCATTCAGTCATCATTTAGTGAAGCCACATATACTTAGCTCTGGGAATGTGCCTCATAAATCAGCCTCACAGCTCTTTAATGATTTGGTTGCTTTTTTCTACATTTCCTTCATATGTCCCTTTCCTGGGGCCCCAGGGAGTTGGTAGAACACAAGTTAATTCCCATGATATGTTAGGCTAGCCAGCTCTACAAGGTGTACAATTCTATGGCTAATTTCAATCACACCCTCTTGCTTCTCTGACAGATCTCTTCTGTTCTTGCTTTTCTGGAAACGACGAGGGACAGAGAAGAAGCAGTGACAGGAGGTGAAATATCAAATACATAATGTTTAGTGTTATCCCCTTTGGAAACATCTTCCTATTGCCCACATATTTATTGATTTTTTAGTGCATTTCTTACACAAAACAAAAATCCAGAAGATTAAGTAAAAAGAAATTGGAGCTAGAAATTGACTAGAAATGTGAGAAATAAGTTAATTTCCTCCACTGCTAAATGACCTCCTTACAGGGAAATGGGCTCTTTGAAACTGAAATAATTTTTTAAAAAAGTTTTGGAACTGGGGGGTGCCTATATGGTTCAGTTGGTTAAGCATCCAACTCTTTTTTTTTAATGATTTTTTATTATATTATGTTAATCACCATACAGTACATCCCCGGTTTCCGATGTAAAGTTCGATGATTCATTAGTTGCGTGTAACACCCAGTGCACCATAAGCATCCAACTCTTGATCTCAGCTCAGGTCTTGATCTCAGGGTTGTGAGTTCAGGTCCTGCATTGGGCTCCACGCTGGGCATGGAGCCTACTTGAGAAAAAAGAAAGGTTTTGAACTGGAATGGAGTCTGTCAAGCCTTAGGTACATGCCACACTCCCAGCCCCCAGGCACCAGCATTACCCGTGCCTACCCCAGCTGAGGAAGGTGGCCCTGAGCAGTTCTTTCTATGTGAGTTCTCTATGGCTTATAACAGCCAGGTAGGGTATAACCAGTTCTGCTCCATGGACCAGAATCCTTTGGACCAGGAATTTGTGTCAGAGACAAAGGCACATGCATAACGACTGGACATCAAGTTACCCAAACGTCTCTCAGGAGTGTTCCATATTGGAGGACAGTGGACCCAACTCATAAATGCTGGTGACCAGGTGAGCACAGAGAAGGGAAATAATATCAAATATCAAATGCCTTGAATATAGGCAAAGTCCTAAATAACTTTAAATGATTGTTCCTGAAGAAAGAAAAGATTCTTTTTTGGACAAGTCCCTATTCCCAAATAATATCTCAGAGTCCAAAAAAGCTTGTACAGCCTCTCCTACCCAATTTATGAATTCCCAGCAACAAATAATATAGACTTTTAGGAGAGGTGTGACCACAGAATTGTGTTGCACTTGACAGTGTGGATGTTCATAATGTCTAATTCATTAAGTGATGATTTTTTATACTTCTTGCCATGAATCAAAAATGAGTAAGATGTTTTGTATTTCCAAGGATTTTATAACCTAGTAGGAAAATTAAGTAAAAAAATAACTCCCACTTAAGGCAGAATCTGATAATTTCTGTCCATGAAGATAGGCAAAGTAACATGGGAGCATAAAGGAAGATGAAATTAGTTGCTGAGAGAACATGCGAGTAATGGAGGTTAGGGAGTGAGTGTTGGGAAAACGAATCATTCCATGTTCATTGTTTGTCTTTTCACTAAGCCACCTTGCCCTGAAGACTAAATAACACTGAGTTGGATAATGCATGGATGAGATTTGTGAAACCTGGAGATGTGGGTTGAACAGAGATAATGGAAGAAAAGCATAAGGATAGGAAAATTCAGAACTGGTTCAGGAAATGAGGAGTGGCTTAATTTATCTGGAACAGAGCAAGGTAATGGGAAATAAGGTTGGAAAAGTGGACCACAGCCACCAACCCTTGGCAGAATATAAATGCCAAACTGTAGAGTTTAATTGGTTTTTTTTTAAAAATCTATGAATATATCATCTATATCTATCTATCTATCTATCATCTATCTATTAACAAGGAACTGCATGATCAGGGCCATATTTAGGAACATTTTCTTCAAAAAGTTATGCTTGGTTACAGAAGAAGGTGACGGAGGATAAATAATGTAGTTACAGTGTTTGCGTAGCAGTGCAGGGAGAGATAATGAGGTCTGGAACTAGCAGAGTGGCACTGGGCATGGAAAGAGGAGGTTGGAGATAAAAGATGATTTGCTTTCCTTGGAGCTCTGGATGGCTGTGGAAGGCTGGGGTAGTGATTATGTAAGTATGATTTCAGGTTTTGACCCTAGATGACTATGTAGTTGTGATAGCATTTTGATGCTTGCTGAATAGCTTCTGTGATAAAACCCCTCTCCCAACAGACTACTGGGCTGGAATTCTTAGATCTTAGATAATTTACCTGGCTGGTCTGTGCCTCAGTTTCTTTCTCTGTTTGTAAGATAGGAATGATAGTAATTGTTCTTTCTTTCTAGGATTGGTGGTAGTATAAATAAGGTGATAGCTGGAAAGTCCTACAGCCCTTCTCAATGGGGTTCTGTCAAAGAATTAAGCCCTAACACCATGAGACATCCCTTTAAATGAATTGACTTTTCTGCATCTTGAACAGTGTTAGTATGTATCGCACACTACGGGGAACCACAGGGAATCTTAGAAAGAAGTTAGAAGAGACTTATGACATTCAGACATGGGTTAGGCAATCTTGAGGACAATTCAAGAAACTTGAATTCTGTTCTGGATTGGGTGCTGACAGGAAGTAGAAACAATTTCACAACTGGTTATCCTAATAATCTTTATTGCAAAGGCAGGATAAACAAAGCATGGACAGAATTATTTTGGAGGAAGAAATGATAGCTGCTCGGGTTAGCTGGATCAGGGGAAACCTGGTCATTTTTGTGGTCACACAGTGTCTTTATTTTAATTTTTGTCACACCTGATTATAGAGCGGTCTTGTCAAAGAGAGTCCTTATCAAGTGTTGATAATTCACGACAGAGGAAACTCACGACCTAGTTGGTAAAAAGAGTTATAAGTAATCAGGGCTGCTCTTTTTTTTTTTTTTCTTATTGCTCCTTGTGAATAGCTTTGATTTTTTTCTTTGAAATTAGTAGAAGTAGAATTATCAAAGCAAAAGTTTGAGTAATTTATGGTTTTGGATACAGATATCCAATTTGCTTTCCAGGGTGTGTATCAATGTACTCTTTTGCTAGCAGTGTATGATAGTGGGCTAAATGTTGGGCAGTTTCCAGAAAGCCAGTTCCTTGGGTGGTTGGGGTGATTTGTTAGAATGACCCAAACCTTTGGGGCACCTGGGTGGCTCAGTCGGTTAAGTGTCCGACTCTTGATTTTGGCTCAGGTCATGATCTTGGGGTTATGAGATCAAGCCCCATGTCAGGCTCCATGCTCAGCGTGGAGGCAGCTTGAGAGTCTCTCTCCCTCTGTTTCTCTGCCTCCCCTCCCAACTTGCACTCACTTCTCTCTCTCAAAATAAATAAATAAAATATTAAAACAACAACAACAGCAAAGTGAATGATCCAAACCTTCGATGCTTTTAGTGGCTCTACCTACCTGGTTCTCTTTCATTAGGTTTTCTGCTGAATTTGCTGATCACATAAGGAAGAGTTATTCATATCCATTCCTTCCCACTCTTCTTCCCTTCTTCCTCCATTAGCAGACTCTTTTCTTCCTGTTGATTGAGATCAACAATACCAGCCAACTCTGGGAACCACTTTTTTCTTGTTACCCAATCCTGGGCATTTTGTCGTCCTCATGTCACTAATCAGGAATGGCTATTGTTCATTCCTTCAAGTCATGTTTCCTTCAGGTTAAATGGACAACAAGATGTCACTAACCAAAATTCTGTTTTCCATGGTCTTTCTGGACTTCCCATTGTCCTGCTAGATACTGCTAGTTTTCTTTCAGAAGAATCTCCTCTTGCTGGTGCTAGGCTATGTGTGCCAGGTCACCTGCAAACCAACTCAAACAGTGGCTCTCAAGTATTTCTGACCATGCCACTCAATGAGAAATACTGAAAATTTATATCACGAACAAAAATGCATAAATCCATGTTCACATATACACATACCAGTTTATATAAATCATTTCACATCCATAACTATATAATTAGAACAAAAGTTTCACACACAAAAAATAAGTCTTTACTACATGGCCTGTGTTTGGATATTTGCTATTCTAGTCTCTTCTATTTAAAGAAAAAGCTTGTCATGACGCTCTAAATTCATGCTTTAGCTTCTTACTTACTGATAGAGGAGTGTCTCCTCGGTTAGCGAAGGTGAATGGTAACATAATAAATCTGTTCCTGCATTCTTATTTTCTCCATTTTAGAATTTCTTCCTTTTTCTTGGACCAAGAAATTTCAATTTGATTGGTACAGCTCAGCCATGATTCCAGGTATTCATTACTCACCCCTAGCTACCTAAGCTAGAATATTGAATTCAGAATCTCTGGTAAATTCAACCATAACTGTAAATTCAGCCTGCTCTCAAATGATGCTTCCTTCCTCCTTAATTGGATATTATCAGCATCCATTTTCATGAATACAGTCCCATATTTTTCCCCAAAGCTTGGCAATTATTTTATACTTGTTTTTGACACTTAAATGTTTTAATTTTAATTTAGTAAATGTAGCATTATTAAGTTAAATATGTATATATATATCAGATGATAGTCAAAATTTGAATTCTCTGTATCAACGAGCAGTTCACTTGATGATAATATTTAAAATATATGATCATGATACAAAATAATGGATTTATTCTCAAATGGAAGGGAGATGCTGTTTTAAATGCTATTCCACATTATAACTCCAGTAGACAATGACAAGTGTAATGGTCTAAGGGGATATTATCAAGGGATGGTATTTTCATCGAAAATTTCCCTCTTGAATACCATCAGAAGAAGAATTTAATGTGTACTAGTCTTCCTGCCCATTGCAAGAATATCCTCAAGAGAAAGATTATAGATCTTTTTTTAATGTCTTGATAGTAACTACTGTGAACCGTAGCATGCTTCTGTTTGAAATTAGTCACCCATTTGGCAATTATTTTATTAATTGTAAGCCTATACCTCCCTCTTCTAGATTCTGAGGAATTGGAGGTTAGGACAGGAAGAGAACTGGACCACTTGGGCAAGGCTAGAGTCTCAGGGAAAGAGGAGGCCTACCTTTAAGGAAGAGAGAAAACATCTTTATTAGACAAGGAGGGAGGAGTTCCTTCAGTTGCTAAGCTATTCTTAGAGGGATGTGTAGCCCCTAAGCTCACAGGTCTTCCCATTTCAATTCCATTTATCAGCAACCAGCACTTTCCTTATCTCCAGGATACTGCTAAGGCTCTGATATTGACTCCACCGACATTTCTCCACTGTGAAAAAAATTGGGTTTAGTTTTGTTTATCTCAGTTGTGCAGCTAAAAGAGATGAGATTCTTTTAGCTTCGTTAAGAGGTTGCCCCTTCATCCTCTGCTATCCCTTCAGTACTACACAAAGTGGGAACTTCCCCCTAAAATGGATAGAAATGTTCAATATTAAATAGATAAATACCAACAGTCCATATACTATGAATAATTTTCTAGCTTGTCCTGTACTTTTAAATTTAATTTTCATTATTTTTGATGTACAGTTTTATAAATTTAAGTCAACAAATTCATAGATAATTCCCTTTGTGTTTTTTTCATTCAAGTAATTATTTTAAATATTTTTTAAAAAGTTTCCATCTTTCAACTGAAAATTTTATGTCTTTTTAAAGTTAATTTTTATGAAAATTTTACTTAGTCTAAAAATGTCGACAAGTGCTATATAATTGTAAGGGACAATAGTTTTCTGCCCTACCCTTACATTAATTTTCACTCTTCATAGTCAAACATATGAAACTCTTTTAGCCATATTCATCTTCAAATATTTCCCTATGTATCCTCCCATACTGTACTTCCATATTAGCTTATACCACTTTTTTTTTTCTTCCTTTTCTTCAAATTTCCCTATCACCCACTGACTTTCTTCTTTGGAAAATGAGGGTTTAGCTTTCTTACATCAAAACCACAATATAGTCTGATGCTTCCTTCTCCGCCATAGATTCTCTTTCTTCATTTTTTCTGGTTGTCATAATTGTTGTTTAAATAAATACTGTTTTAAAATTTTTTTATTTTTTAATTTAAAAAAATACTATTTATCTCACTCTTGTAATATGAGTTACAGGTGTAGCTGTACCTATAGTTACATTTCCTTTTTTTTCTTTCAGAGAGTGTGTGAACCTTGGGATGGGGGAGGGGCAGAGGAAGAGGGGAAGACTCTTAAGCAGACTCCCTCCGAGCTGAGCAGGGAGCCTGACTCAGAGATCATGACCTGAGCCAAAATCAAGAGTCAGATGCTAACTGACTGAGCCACCCAGGCTCCTGCTACGTTTACTTTCGTGTAAAACTTTGTTTCTCCTGAAGTTACTGTTTCATCCTTTTATTTGTTTTTCTTTGTACTCATTAGTAATTAAGCTTCAAATTTTACGATAAAATTATAAAATTCCTCAATGCATAGCCAAGAACTTCAGATAAATTACCAGTTGCTTTTTCTTTTCTCTTGGCTACATCTTACCTGGGACTCTGCAGCCCTTTATTTCAAATTAGAATGGTACTTTCCAAATCTGCTTATTAGTTGTTGTACTGAGACCTCCTTACATCTGGAAACTCCTTTCACTGCACTGCTGTGCTGAATCTTCTATTTTTTAAATCCCAGGCATTACCTTACATTTTGGTTAATAACTTATGTTTAGGTACACCTGCATTGATAATTGTTAAGTAGTGGAATGAAATGGTCTACAAATACCCCTAGTCCCTTAGCCTGCAGGGGATAGGTTTCCAGACCCCCAGTGGATATCTGAAACTGCTAATAGTTCTGAACCCTACATATACACACTGTGTTCCTATATGTACATACCTATGATGAAATTTAATTTATAAATAAGGCATACTAAGAGATTAATGACAACTAATAGCAGAAGAGAACAACTGTAACAATATGCTGTAATAAAAGTTATGTAAATGTGGTCTCTCTCTCTCAAAATATCTTACTGCACTGTACTCACCCTTCTTCTTACGATGATGTGAGATGATGAGATGCCCATGTGATGAGATGAAGTGAGATGAATGACATAAGCATGTGACGTAATGTTAGGCTGCTGTTGACCTTCTGATGCTGCATCAGAAGGAGGGCCATCTACTTCCACGGTGCTTGACTATGGATAACTGAAACCATGGGAAGTGAAACCACGGATAAGCAGAGGGGACTATTGTAATCCAACTTGTGAGTTGACTGGGTGGAACAAGAGGGTGTGTAGGTAGACCAGTTGGAAGACCACTGCAGTTGACAAGCTAAGAGATGCCGATGGCCTGGACCAGAGTCTGGCAGTAGAGATGGGGAGAAGAGAAAACATTTCAAACAATTACGAAGTAAATGCTGTGGATTTATGATTTTTAGCAGAAGTGACAGAAACCAACCAAAACTAGAAGAACAAGCCTAATTATAAGATTATGAGGATGCCTCCAAGGAAATGAAGTCTATAGCTGAGATTTAGAAAGTGCCTGGAACCAAGAAATGGAAAGTCTTAGGAAACTCATGCAGTAACTTGTTTTTATCTCTCATTTCTGTTTCTAAATTTTCGTTGCCTTCTCTATCTATGCAAACTGGCTTAATCTACTCCATGTATGTATGGTGGAAGATGGCCATAGCACATTGCCCACATTTCTACATCTCCTCTATTCAAAAGAAAGCATGCAAAACCGTGTTTTTAATTTTTTAGTTTCAATTCTAATTTTTCAGGAGTGTGAACCTGTTTGGTCCACTTTGAATCTTTTTAAGTGGATTCGGGGAGAACATTTATGGTAAAAGTAAAATTCTGAGCACCCACCATATTGAATGGGACTAAGGTTAGGGTAATCTAATGATTTTGGAGGCACTTGGGTGACTCAGTTGGTTGAGCCTCCGACTCTTGGTTTCAGCTTGGGTCATGATCTCAGGGTTGTGGGGTTGGGCACAGAGTCTGCTTGAGATTCTCTCCCTTTCCCTCTACCTCCCCCTCTGCCTCTCTCTCTAAAATAAATAAAATAAATAAAATCTTGACAAAAAAAATCTAATGATTTTTATTTCCTCTTGAAGAGGTAGATGAGATAATTGTTGGGAGTAAGAGAAAGGGGTAGAGTCAAAGATTTCAGGAGACCAGTTAAGGCTTAAAATTGTAATTTCAGAAAGAGAGAGACTGAATAAAGAGCCTTGGTATGACCCTAGGTAACATTGAAAGTCCAGCTGGGATGAACAAACTTCAATTTATGGTGGTACTAATCTGCAACTTGACAGAGGCACAAAGAGTTTAGGTATTAGACAGTGATGGACCATGCGTATTAAGGATGAGGAGATATGGGAAGAGAGGAGACTTATGGGTGGAGAGAAAATAGAAAAAGCAGCATGTGTCAAGGCCCTGAGGCAGGAGAGATTTGGTGGGTTTGAGGCACCATGAGAAGTCTAGATTGGGAACACTGTCTGCAGGCTGGGGTCACAAGTTGCCTTTTCTTCATCATTCAGCAGAATGACTCCAGTGTCCAAACCAGTACCTATTTATAGTAGTTGCTCAATAAATATTTGTTGAATGAATCTAGACTTCTCTCTATCCACCAATTTTCCTTCAAATTTTCTGTCCTCTAGATGGCACCCTTCCATAATTTACAGAGGTAATTCAGGCTTTCATCTATTTTTGTACTGGAAAAATTACATAAATATTTTGGGTCTTAGCTTCCTCATAGGATAATAACACCCGCCACTTCATAGGTAGTTGTGAGGTTTCAACTGAGTAAAACATATAAAGCACTTACCTTTTAATTTGGTAGTCAATCAATACTTATTACCTAATGTAATTAATATTTTGTATTGTTATGGGTATTATTTCAGCCTGTGAGATTGTTTATTTTCATGTCATTGTCTTGTACAAAAATCTTTCAATTTTTACTAGACATTTCTAAGTTGAAGGACCCCAAACACACTTTCCCATCTTAATTGTATCCTGAGTTTTCCTTTGAGATACTAGCCCTTCCTCATTTTGAGTCCAAGTGTTGGGGTTTTTTGTTTGGTTTGTTTGGGTTTTTTTTTGTTTTTTGTTTTTTTTTTTTTTGAGTCCAAGTGTTTTGAGTGAGATGTCTCCTCCCAGTTACAGGATAGCAGCCCTGGATGCTTAATGTCAATGCCTGTATTCTGTATTTCAGTCCCCCGATCACAGAGAATCTAGGAGTCTAACCAGAGCCAATGAAATGTGCAATAATTTGGAACTTTTGTCTCTCTTCTGTGGAAACCCTGAGAAGAGATCATCACTTTTCCCCACAATAATAAGAGGTGAGGTCATGAGGTCAGTATCTATGAAACCATTGCTGCTAGAAGGATGGCTGAGAAGGTCCTCAAAGGCGGCCTGAAGGTCAAGCAAAGAACAGAACAGAGAGAGGCTTAAGAACGAAGTTCTAGGTGATATTTTTTTGAGCCCCTGGATTCAATCCTGCCTGAAACTAGTTGTATTTCTGATCTTTTGAAACATGTGAGCTAATACATTTCATGTATTGTTTAAACTAATTTAAGTTGGGATTTTGTTACTTGCAACATATAAACTTAACTTATACATAATTTTTATTGAGAATGAGATCTGTCCACTTTATATCAAATATATACTGACAAAAAATAGAATATTCTTTTAATAATCTTTATCTAAAAATTCCATTAGTATGATAATCAATGGATGTTATGCCACTAAGTAGTCCACACCTTAATTTTTTCCAGTATAAATCAAACTCTAGGACAATGTGGTCTTTCAAAAATTAGGGACTCTTTTAATAATCATCCTGTGGTTCTCAGGGGCTGTCACTGGGTAAAGATATTCCTACACACAAATTAGTTTTTATTTTATGGCTTATTTCACTTTTTAATGTAAATAAGCACATTACTGTCCACTTATTATAAAGCTGAATTCAGCTTTTTGCTATTTAAATCCATTATTTAATTTCTACATTTCCATTATGTCCAAATTTTGAGAGACCATGGTTTTTATTACTCACAGAGGGAACATTTGAAGTGGAAGGAATTTTGGACTCAGACAGAGCTGGGTTCCAATCTCAGCTCCGCTTCTTGTTAGCTCAGTGAGCTTGAACTCGTTATTTAACTCTGAGCCTCCACTGTTTGTTTTTCAAATTGGGAGTGATAACAAACTTTCAGAGAGGAGATGTAGTGACGAATACTGAGACAGCACACGTAAAACTCCTAATGTACATTACGACGCCTAAAGGCTCATAACAAGTGTTATTGCCTTTTTTGTAATTAGGACGTTTAGCTTTGTCTCCAGATATTTTAGTGAGAAGTCATGCCAAGCAGATATATTGTTCTGTGAATTAAAAGTATTAAATGTTTTTCTTTATTTACCAGTTTCTAAATCCTCAATGAGAAACTAATGTGTATTTAGATTAGACCTTGTTCATTGCTAATCTGATGTCAGGTTTACAAATTACTGGAAGTAGTGTGTCTATGGATGATGACAGGAGTACCCATATTTCTCTAGCACAGTATACATTTAGAATTATGGGGAGCTTAGAAAACCATTAAATCCCTCTCTTATCATAATGTCCATAAATCAGTTTTTCTGTATATGGTTCCAGTGGCACTGGAGAATTTTTGGCTTCATGTTTTTTCATTTATTTTTCAACTTTTATATTATTTTGTGTTGCTAGCTGTGTAGCTCATAGTAAGGAAATTGGAAAAATATGTGTGCAATCATGCTACAAACTGTGACCCATCCATTTAATATGAGCTGGGAGAGAAGTTGCTCCCCCTTTGTTTTATTCGTATTATTGAAATACTCTCAACATTTGGATTTCAAGTCCAAAGGAAGAGTTTTGTTCTTCAGAGTGTTTTTTGTACAAGTGACTTGAATGGTTTTCATGTGAAATAAATTTTGCTTTCCCCCTGGACCTCAGTTCTAACTCTGACAATCAAATCATTTTAAAATCTCCCAATTACATACCCTGCGCAATGGTCTAATGGCCATGACCTTTTCATGCCAATTGGATCTTTCTTCACTTCCCAGCTGGAGACTGAGCTGGAGTAGCTAAGGAACCTTCTTAAACAGAGGGATAAACATATCCAAGTTTAAATTTGTCTGAATACTAGTATAATTACACGAATGACTTAGCTATCCTTTTTTATTGTTCAAGATGAATTCAGGAGGGAGAAATAAGCTTCTGAAAGTTAATGGAGACAGAAGTCAGAGAACAAGAAAGTATCGCCGGAGATGTCTCTTTATATGTAATGATACTTAAAATTTGTGACCAAGACGCAAGATGGTATGATTGTTAGAAGCAAGGGCTCTGGTGCTGCTGGGTGTGAACCCGGATGTGCCACTCACTAAGCGTGCTGTGCTGGGAAGGGAGCCTGCCCGTGTGCTTCTATGAAATGGAGATAAAAAACAGGACCTACATCATGGATTCTCAGGAGAAGAGGTAAAGGCAAATTTAAAAAATATACTTAGAACAGTACCTGGCATATTGTAAATGCTCAAAAAAATGTTACTTTTGGTTATTACTGTGTTTCTAGATATTTAACTTAGTAACACTCTACAGAAATTTCAATAAATGAATAAATAAAATTATGCTGACTAAATAAAAATAAACGTAATTTTAGGATTCCAGGAAATTCGATCATGTGGAAATCAGTGAGAATGTATCTTATATTAATTTACATTAATTGAAATGATGACCATTGGCTCTCATGTAAATTTTACAGAAATCTTCANTTGGGAAGGGAGCCTGCCCGTGTGCTTCTATGAAATGGAGATAAAAAACAGGACCTACATCATGGATTTTCAGGAGAAGAGGTAAAGGCAAATTAAAAAAATATACTTAGAACAGTACCTGGCATATTGTAAATGCTCAAAAAAAATGTTACTTTTGGTTATTACTGTGTTTCTAGATATTTAACTTAGTAACACTGTACAGAAATTTCAATAAATGAATAAATAAAATTATGCTGACTAAATAAAAATAAAAGTAATTTTAGGATTCCAGGAAATTCGATCATGTGGAAATCAGTGAGAAGGTATCTTATATTAATTTACATTAATTGAAATGATGACCATTGGCTCTCATGTAAATTTTACAGAAATCTTCAGAAATTTCTTCATATGCAAAAAAAGTAGCACTTTGCAAACAGACCCTACAGGAGTAAAAGGGATGAAAGCATTTCGACTTCCAAGCAGTGTTTCTGTCATTCTTCTGGAAACGGAATCCTATTCCCTCTTTGAGCTTTTCCAGTTCTCTCCATACCTCCTTTCTTAACCAAAATTATTGAAAGAATCCTCTTTACTTGAGGTTGCAATTTATTACCTGCAGCTTTCTCCTGGCCCAAACTAACCTCACTTCGCTGTTCTTCTGCAGCTGTCTTTTCGAAAACCATTGGAAAACCTGGGACTTCTAAAACTCAGCGATCCTTCTCAGTATTTATTGATGGATGCTTCAAAGCATCAGACCATGTTTGCTTTTCTTTCTTTCTCAAAACTCTTCTCTTCCCTTGGCTTTCTTATGCCTATTTCCCTCCTCCATCTCTGTGCACTTCTTAATCTTCTCAGATACTTATTTTTGTAGCATTTTTGTCAATTATTATATTCCTTATCCAAATCCTTAGGATTTGTATCTCAGATATTTCACTGTTAGATTCTCCTTGGTTGATTTGACCCAAGCCAATAATTTCTGGTTACCACCCAAATTGTCCCAATTTATATTTCTCAATTTCTGTTTTAGTTGTTCAGATTTCTGTCTCTTAGATACTGTGGTGCCCCATAAATATCTCAAGGTCACTGTGACCTCAACTAAAACTAAGTATTTTTCTTCCCACTCTGAAGTTGCTTCTACATTAGTCCTTGTTTAGATGAATGATTCTACCACCAACATGCTTATCTATGTTAGAAACCTTGAAAGCAGACTAGATTGTTTCCTTCACATTTTCTGATATTTCCCATTGGTCCCTAAGGCAAATTGAATTTACCTTTGAAATTACTTGACCTCTCCTTTTCTTTATATCTACAGTCTTACTACTTAGTTTTGGTTTTCCTCATCTTTTGCTTACATTATTACAACGATGCTTACTTTGGAGGGCAAGGGAAGACCATAAGGGTACCTGAAGAATATTGAATTCTCAGAGAAAAAAAAATCTAGATAAGTAGTACCTTTAGTGTAAAGTGGAGAAAAGGTTTGGTTAGTTGGCATTTGATTGAGAAATTTTGCAACAAGATGAAATCTTGAGCTGCTATCGGTGAAATGTGTTATCCCAAAGGTCAGATAATAATTTAGGGGTGATAACAGTGTTTGGAGACTACTGAGGGATTGTCTGCTCTGATGATCAGCCGTGCCAGTCAATTTAATTAATTTTAAAAGTATTTATCAGTTGTGTAATAAAAATTTGGCAAGCACAAATACAGAGCTAAACCTATGACCTTACCTCCAAATCATCCTTCTTTGTGTTTTCCCTCTCTTGGTAGGTGGTAGAAACTTCAAGAATTTCCCTGCTCGCCCATCCCAGAGTACTCACCCTGATTCCTGACTTCCTATGGCTTAGTTCAAAGCTTACCATTCATTTTCTTGAGAGCAGTAGTTACTATTGGGTCTTTAGCACTCTACTGAACACTAACTATTTTTAAATAAATGTTTGTTGATTCTCATTTCAAAATCCTAGACATTGTATTCTATGATGTGGACTATTCCAATAACCTTCTAACTTGATTTTCTAACATTTTTTCCCAGTTCAACTTATCTTCCATGTTGCCAGCACAGTTATCTGCATAAAAATTGAAGTCAAATTAGTCCTTTCTTCTTCTGGCTTTCAACGGCCTCAAGCAGAAACTCAATGCCTTCTACTTGCCAGCCTAGGCCATTTACCAGTTGACTCCATGTTCCTCCTACAGTCATATTCCTGCCATTTCCCTCCCTGCATCCTATGCTGCTGTTACTTCTTGTGGTTCCTCAAATAAACTAGACCTTCCTCCTTGTTTTTTCGCACATGTTGTTCCCTTTGCAAAGAAACCCATCTCCCTCTGTGGACACCCAGCCAATTTCTCTTGTGCTCACAGGTCACTCCGGCAGGTAGTCTTTCCTCCACCATCCTCTCCATCCTAACAATTCTCCATTATACCTTTTGGTATTTTAATAACTCATTCTTGTCTATTTACCCCACACTTTGTGAGCACCTAGAAGGCATGAATTTTGATTTAGATACCTCAGAATTCTCAGAGCTTCCTATGCAATGAGTCTTTAGCTGCCTCTAGTAAAGACTTTTTAAATGAATAATCAAATTCTGGGATGACATTCTATTTTCAGTTATGTACATATTTTAATATTTTACACACCATGCACAGGTGCATTTTTAAAGTCTTGTTCTAATCTTTGACCAGAGAGATATTTTTATGTATGTTCTACTGGAAAAAATATAGAGAACCATTATAATTGTATAAGATTTCAATAGAAGTATTTAGTGGTCTTGTTAGTTAGGTAATCTAGGTTCTTGAAAGAAAGAGAAAGAGAGAGAGAGACAAAAGAAAGGAAAGAAAGAAAGAGAAAGAAGAAAGGAAAGAAAGAAAGAAAGAAGAAAGAAAGAAAGAAAGAAAGAAAGAAAGAAAGAAAGAGAAAAGACTAAGAGAAAGAAAAAAGGAAGTAAGAAAGAGAAAGGAAGGAGGGATGGAAGGAAGGAAGGAAGGAGGAAAGGAAGGAAGAAAGGAAAAAGGAAAGAAAGGAAAAGAAAGAAAAAGAAAGAAAAGAAAGAAAGAAAGAAAGAAAGAAAGAAAGAAAGAAAGAAAGAAATTGATTAAACACAAATGTTAGAAAAATGATAGACTAGTATGAGCCTAAATGTGACCTGGCCTCAGTAAATGAGACCTTTTATCATGAAACTTCTGAGCTATCTCCCTGGCAGTCATTCCACAGCGGCCCAACCCACTTTTTCATCCATATCTTCAACTTCCTCCAATCAATCAGCATGATTAATTCATTATTGAGAATACGTCTTGGGTTTCCACTCTATTTTTTACTCCACTGTTTCCTTTGTCAGAATGCCTTTAATCCTCTATTCCTTCTCTCCTCTCAAGATCCTACCTAGTACCCAAGAGACTTCAAGATGCCACCTCTTCCAGGAAGATTTTTCTGATCCTTGCACTAAATGGAAACTTTTTCCCTCTTGACTTCTTCAATACTTTGTACCTTTTCAATGGCACTTACCACAACCTGCTCTATACTATGGTTATTTGTGTACTTGGTTCATCTTACCTATTAGAGGTTAAGCTTCTTAAGGTCAAGAGAATTCTCTTATGTTTATCCTTCCACCTTCACTCAAGCAGTGTTTGGTACAGTTTTGGTATTCAATTAGTGTTTGCAATATAAAATTGAAATGAGTTTTGGGCCTGAATTTTGCCATTGTTAAGTTTCTTGGGGCTTGAACTATCAGGTACATATATGTGTATGCTTCGATTTCTGTTGAATTGTATGGAATGTCCCTGTTTACTTATTTCCACTACTAGAAATCTCTATATTCAGAGCCATTACACAACAAACTGTTATAACAATAAGAATAACCATAAAGATCTTTAAAGTAGTAATCTCTAGACTTCTTAGCCCTGAAAAGGCATCACGTTGAGGAGGGAATTAAGGCATATTGTCAAGAGCACAGACTCTGCATCTGGAGTTGTTTGTTTAGGTCTGAATCCTGGCTCTGCTACTTACAAGCAGTGTGACCTGAGTAAGCTACTTTACCCATCTGTGCCCCACTTTGAGTAGCCATAAAACAGGTATCATAACAGTACCTACCTCATGGGGTTTGTGTGAGAGTGGAATGAGTCAATATATGTAAAGTGATTAGAAAAGTATCTGGCACATGATAAGTGCCCAATTGGTATTAGTTTTTACTTTATTATTACTATCATGTGCACTTAGTGTATATGCCTGCCCTCCCCTTGAAAGCACGAGCTTCTAAATGGTTGATACTGTGTTTTCTTGGTCTTTGTATTTCAAGTGACCGGTCCAGCACCTCATATAGAGTTAACACTGAAGGAGAAGAACCTGGAAGAAAATTCCTCCTTGCCCTAGAGGTGAACCTGAACTTGCTTGCTCCCTGTCATGGATATTCAAAGAACTTCCTTTTTATGCTCTCAGCAACCTCATATTTAACCCTGCTGGTTTTCATTTACTTAATAATTCAATCATAATGAATTTTAAAATCCATTCTAACTTCCAAAGATCTCTAGAGATTTGCTTCATCAGTCTGACATCACGTTCATTTACATTTCTTATTTTTTCATTTCCTTGTATGAGGTCTAAGAATTGTTCCAATAAAACACTTTTAAGATTGTATTACATATACTGTGTGCTATGTATTCCTGGCTACATGCTCAAATTAACAAGCACGAAATTGCTAATGCCCTGATCAACTATTACAGACTGTAATGCTAGATTTGTCACAATTGAAAAAAAAATTGGAACTGGACTATTCTTTTGTAACCATCTAAGCTAATAGTTTACGTGGAAAATATTTATACAAAAAACATAGCCAATTGAAGTTCAGGGAGTTGTTAGAAGCCATCTAGCTTGGTCACTCTCCCAAGAGGGTAAGTTCCTCAGTAGCCCCCATGATAAATAATTACCTTTTGCCTAGATTGTTCCAGGAAGAGAGAACACATTGATTCTAAAGTCATCTTTTTCCTTTGATGGGCAATTTTAATTGGTGGGAAATTATTTCTTCTGTTGAATAAAAACCCATTGTTCTCAAAACAACATAGGTTAGAGGTTAGAGTAGATCATCATCTTCCGTGATGGACTTCAAATATTTGGAAACAGATACTTTATTTCCCTGGTATAAGTCAACAGATGGTACTGATGGAACTCAAGAATTTTTGGATCTAGAAGAATTTTTAGATCTGATTTAACCCTATTATTTTACAGATGAATACATAAAAAAGAAGAGAGGTTGAGTAGTAACAGGCCCACATCACACATTTGTTCATTCAATCATTGTGTCCTTAGCCACCAGCTTAATAAAATTATAATGTTGTAATTTAAAATAACATAGAGTTTTATAATTTAGTATATGCAAAAGTTTATAGTTTATTATACAAATAAATTATGAAGAAATTTATAGTTTATTACATAAATAATACTGAAGACCTGGGTGAATTACAGCCAATCCGTTCTCCTTCTTCTTTTCCCAGAGGCTATCACTAACCTCTATTTGTTATTTAACATTCAAACATATTGTGTTGTTACTGCTCAACAGAACCTCTATGAATGATGTGGAATATGGGATTTATGATGGGGAGTCAATGTTACATAGTTTGCAGGTGCTCTGCAAGAAGTGGAAGCCTACTGCCTCTGCATCTGGGCCTGAAGTCCTTGTTGGTTAGTAGAACTGGCAGTTAAGAACACAAACCAGATGCGGACTGAGGTGAATTGAGAACAAACAGGAACGTACATCCATCTCTCACTGCCTCCAACCTTGACAATGATGTTGAAATGGCAGCAGCTGGTGCCCATTGCCATGGAACTATACATACTCCTGCCATTGGACTGAGGAGTTGAAGGAGGAATTGTGGGCCTGGCCGCTGTTCCCTGCCAACAAGGAGCAACAGTCAGATCACAGTGTGCATGGATGTAGTGGCTCCTGGCACCCACGGTGACCTTTGGAGCAAAACAGCTACCCCACAGAGCCCTGTAATTCTCTGAATGCTGTGAGTTGTCTCAGGTCCAGTATTTAATCTCTGCAGGTCATTCCCTGCTGGGAGTCATCAGCAGCGATGAGTTATAGGTCTCTTCTCTCACCCTATCTACTCCAGCAACTTTCTCTGTGTGGCTCAGTTTTTTATCTTCTACAGGCTCCTGGCTTGGACTAAAAATGCCATCATGCTGGTTAACCTCACTCTCTGAAACATTTCCTCCTTTAGTCACTCGCAAATGGAAAATGGTGATGAAAAATGAGAATCAATGTCCTGAGGGTGAAATGAGATATTTACGAAGTACTTAGTTTAGTGAGAGGCATATATTAATACTGTTATTGCACCTAAAATCTCTTGCTATTTCTACTGATGTGTCTCATTATTAACCTATGTACTTCTTGAAAATAGGGTCCGTGCCTGATTCAGTCCTATATCCTTAGAAGCTTAGCTAGTAAGGCCATCAAATTTGGGGGGAAAATAGGTAAGAATGAACATGAGAACTTGGAGCAACATTTTCTAAGCATGTCACCAAAGAAAGATTTGATAAAAGATTTAATATTATAAAAATAAGAAAAATTGTCTATTTAAAAATCCCTATGAACTCAAGAGGAAAAACAAATTGTAATGGTCTTTGCAAACTATATGACTAAGTGTTAATGTTCCTAACATGCAAGAGACTCCAATAAACAAGTATGAAAAATATAAACAAATCAATAGAAAAATGGGAAAGTGAGTGGACACTTTTTTCCCAAACATCTGAAAGATTTACTTTATTTTAGAGAGAAACCTCATGCAAGAAGCAGGGAGGGGCAGAGGAAGAGAGAGAATCTCAGGCAGACTCCCCGCTGAGCAGGGAGCCCACCACAGTCTTGATACCAGGACCCTGAGATCTGAACTGGGCTGAAATCAAGAGTCAGCCGCTTAACCGACTGAAGCACCCAGATGCCCCACAAAGAGACATTTTAACACAAATGTATTCTCTTATAGCTCTAGAGGTCAGAAGTTCAAAATGAGACTTATGGGGTTAAAATCAAGGTATAGCCTGGGATGCTTGGTTTTAAAGGCTTTAAAGGAGAATCCATTCCTTACCTGGTCCAGCCTCCAGAGGCAGCCAGTATTTCTTGTCTCATGGCCACATCACTCCAATCCGTTTCTGTGGTGTTACCTCTCACCAAATTTGATCTTCTTGCTTCCTTCTTATAAGGACCATTGTGATTACACTGGGCCTATTGGATAACCCAAAATAATCGCCCCATCTTAACTTAAAAATATCTTCAAAGTCCCTTTTGTCATATATATATATACTATATATATATATATAGTAATATGTTTGTAAGATTCTGGGAAGTATGATGTAAACACTTTTGGGGAGCCATTATTGAGCCTACCAAAGTAGGTTAAGAATCATTGACTCTTATCTAAATTTGTCATACTTTTCTGCTCTGGGAGTAGAACACTGATACCCAGAGCAGTAGGAAAAGTATACTAGATAGCAACTAGCTGTGTCAGTTTTCCTCGCATTTGAGTGCTCTGGCATGGCCACATGACTTCAGTGTTTTCCATTTATTTTTTGTAACTTAAACACAAGTGAGTCTTTCAAGATGTTGGTTCTGAACCCAAAAATAAAATTTTTAATCAAAAAAATTAAGTAACCATAAATATTAATTTGTTTTCGCTTCTTTATCTCTCATTCCTCAGCTTTATGGTATGTTGAATATTATGTAAACCCAAAAACATTTTTTGGAGGGTATTAAATTGAGGGCTGAAACAAAGGAACACACCTCATCAAGGAGCAATGATATTCTCTAGCACCATAAGGGGGAAATGACCACTCCTCCACCTTCCCACTCTGGACCCTTCTTGTCATTCTCATGGAACACCTGACTGGATTAATTCTTTTCTAGGCTTTCACTACTGAAAATAATGTGATGCCATCCAGACCCACTGACCCCCAATACATCATTCAAAACAACCATGAAGTCTGTAAAAGGAAATTATAGCAATTCTTACTTTGAACTTAGTTGCATGTTTATTTGTCCAGCCTCGGCAGGAGACCAAGCTTTCTGAGGGCATTGATTAAGGCTTTGTTCAGCACATAACACAATGCCTGTCATGTAGTAATTACCAAACAAACAAATTTGTTAAATATGTGAGTGAATGGAAGAATGAATGACTTCATTTTATGGCAGCCTGTCTATTGAGTGGCCCCTGACATGGATAAGGATGATTACTATGTAACTTTAGTAACTTCAGTTTAAGCAAGAAGGGAAATACTTCAGAAAAAAAGTGTTCATTCTTCTTGGGTGTTTGAATATGTTTCTGCCTGCCATTGGCAGTGGAAGAACAGACCTCAGGGGTCCAGAAAGGCATTTCTTAAGCATTTTCCAGAAATATTCAGAGATCGCAATTCCTGGGGAGATAGGTTGACCTCAATGTTGCCCAGAGCAGGTGCCGAGGTTGCCTATTGGGTAATCAATTAATCAATTCCCACGACTTATCAAGCATTTTCTTACTTCAAGCATCACCTTGAGGCAGCTGGAGCAAAACTGTGAAAAGGAATTGAACATTCTTAGAAATGGTTTGGATTTTGAAAAGAGGTTCCTAAGGTTTTTAGGAATCCTAAGATTCCTTAAGAAGGTCACATTATCAAGGAAGAAAGCAAACCAGATATCAATGGGAGAGAAAGAGTCAGATGAGATACATTAATCTTATGGTGCAAAGTCTTATTTTATGTGTAGAAACACACATAGAAAATTACACATAGAAGACTAGAGCTGGCTGGAAACTTTGGGAAGAGTTGATTCTGAGTTCTTCCTTCTACAAATCAGGGGCCCGTGGCCAGGGTATTTAAGCAAATTGTCCAGAGTGACACAGGGAATCAGCGCAGAGCCAGGATTGTAAAGTGGGGCGCCCGGTTTCTAAGCCCTCTTTCCACTCTTTTGAGCTGGCGGTCCAGCCCCAGTGCAGAAGAAGAAACCACTCCTGGGGTTATTTGGAAGAGCATCTGTCATCTGGCTGCCACACTCATGAAAGAGCCAGACCACTTGATGGTGGAAAAAGAGGATGGAAATGCAAAACGCGAAGATGGAACTGCAGATTTTATATGGAAAACATGAACCAACTATGGTTTGAAATATTAAAAATAGGTTAAATTCAATTTAAATTCTATTGGACACTAACTTCAAGGCTATAAACAAAATGTCTGGAAAAATTTATGCAGCTATCTCTCTTTTTGCTGCATTAGGTAAATTAATACGACTGTGCCCCTCCTCTAGAAACTTATTTAAAGGTTGAAAACATTAACCATAAGAGAGAAAAGGGAATGAAACAGAACAAAGATTACTCCTATGATCTCTTAGGCTTGCCCTCTGTGATGTAGAACCAAGAGCCCTGGGCTGGAAATGCAAGAACCGGATCCTAATTCTGTTTAAGCTATGACTTAATTCAACTCACCAACGATGCTCTGGGGTTCAGTTTATTTATCTGCAAAATGAGGAGGTTAGGTTAGATGGAGGGTCTCTAACAGTCTGTCATATTTAACATTCTAAGACTGAACTTTTTTTTTCTTTGATGAGCACACATGTTCACTTATTAACTACTCGTTATGCATCAGGTACCATGCATGATGTTGTGCATACAGTGATGAACAAGAAACATATGATCCCTGAACTCATGGAACTTAGAGAGACAGAAAGTAAATAGGGAACACTAGTAGATAACTTACTGCAATTTATCCACAATAAGTAGATAATGTAACTAGTAATAGGAGCTAAGCTGGGTTGGAGAGTAGCGTAAATGTTAAGAGAGGAAGACCTCCTTTGAGTCTCATCCATGGAAGACCTCAAGCCTCAAGACAAACATTTAATAGACATAGGAACCATGTGCCTAGCAGAGAAGGCAGCATATGCAAAGGCACTGAGGTCAGAAAGAGTTGGCTATAACTGGGGACTTGACAGAAGGTGACAGTGGCTGGTAGATAAGGATCAAAAGAAAGGAAGCATAAAATAAGGACAGAGCAGGTCTTGCAAGATGTTGCAGATCATGGGAGGCAGTTTGGATTTTGTCCCTTGGGCACATTGGGAACCTTAAAACAAATGAGTGTCATGGTTTAATTTGTGTATTAAGAAGATTACCTTCAATTCTGTGTAGAGAGAATGTAGCGAGGCCAAGATGCAGAAGGGAGACTGGAAAAAGGTAGTTGCCCAAATTTCGTTAAGTGAGGTGATGGCTTGGAGGAGAGTTACACAGTGGAAATGAAAAGGAGTGCGTAGATTTAAGATAAATTTTAGAGGTGGCGTTGACAGGACGTATTAGCACATGGCAGGTGGGGGAAAGAGAGAAGTCAAGGTTAGAGACAATTCGAGTAAGTAGATGGCAGAGCCACATATTGGGGAAGGCCAGAGGAAGAAGAGGAGTCAGGTGGGGACAGAAATCAGTGATTCAGTTTGGCCTTGTCAACTTTGAGGTGCCCCTTAGACATGTGCAGCGACATGCTAAGTAGATAATTGGTTAGAGGAATCTGGAGATCAAAGGAGTGGTCTGGGCTGAAGAGGTATACATTTTTGGAATTACTAAAATATAGGTTGTAGCTAAGACTCTGGGGATACTGAGAGAGGGTGAACATAGGGAAGACCCAGGAATTGTGGCCTAAGTGGAAAAGTCAGTTGCAGGGGCTGAGAACGGATGACCAGTGGGGTAGTTGAGCTAAAAGTCACATAAGCAAGAACAGAATGTTTTTTTTTTTTTTAATAGGAGAAGAAAAACACCAAAGTTTTATTACATGCACACAAAGTCCCAGTAATGAAGTTGAGACAAAAAGAATGACCGGGCAGCTTTTGTACATTTTAGACAAAGAAGTATAAATCTTTGATAATTTATGAGACAATTATGTTTTTAATCTTTAGGAGCTAAAATTAGGAAGAAATTCTAAAGATGATTGGGTCTGGGGTTACAAATTGATAAAAGTAACACAATTTATTTATACAGAATTCTAGGGCCTGAATTCTTTGACAATGAGAATGTCTCTCTACCTCCTGGTATGTGAGGTGGTACCTTTTCAAATGGGAGATTTACTTCCTTCTTTCTGGAGACAAAGGAAGGTCATAGTATTCCTCTTGCAGTGGACATTTCTTAAGTAACTTTAATTCAAAATGACCAATATGCCACTGGGAAACATTTTGTGGTGCACTGCCCAAAGCCACTAAAGTCTCCTCCTCTAAAACTTCCCTGGAATATTCACATCCTAAAACCTGTGGTGGTAGCTTGTTCTGTCCCTTTGAACCAGTGCTTAGTCCTGAGAATGGGTCAGGTGGGTTAAACTTAATTCAGGAGTTGGTGATGCGGGTGTGTGCCCAAAGTTAAGTCTTAGGCTCAAGTAATTATGTATTGAATTACAGGTATTTCTATCCAGATAAATGAGAACAATGGTTAACGTGTGTAGTAAATTATAAACCACTTTCTCAGTTCTGGGTGTAGCCAATTGAGAAGATTTCTGACATCAGGGTCCAAACATCTTTAGATGAGGTGAAGGCAGGCACTGACAGAAAGGTTTTCCTGGTTTGCAACCGGTATATCTCTGGTGACTTTTTTTTTTTCTTCTTTATATTTTAATGAAAGAACATGTTAGTTGAAAGATGCATTACACACAGTGTCGTTTCAATGATTTAAGCATACAGCTATTTTCATATGTAAGAAGAGATTGTTTCAAGGAGGGAGTGGTCAGCTGTGTTGAAAACCACTAAGAAATTGAATAAAATGTAGACTTAAAAGTATCGTTAGATTTGAAAATGTAGAGATAATTGGTGACCTTTGCAAGAGAAGCTTTTTTTTTTATGGTGGCAGAATGAAAACTACATTTGAATGATATGAAAAATAATTGAGAGATGGATACATGGAAGAATGTGTAGAAAAAATTTAAGAAGTTTTGCTGTGAAGATCAACAGAGAAATAATAGAGTAGCTAGAAAGACAAGAGACAAGAGAAGATAACATTTTTTAAGAATGTAAAACACTAGAGCATAGAAAATAGTTGTCACTAGTCTGCTAAGTAGTGAGAGAGATAATATAGAGCAGTGATTGGCAAACTACGGCTTGTGAGCCAAATTTGGCTTGTTGCCTATTTTTGTTGACTATTGATGGCCCATGAGCAAGGAATAGTTTTCATGTTTGTAAATAGTTTAAAAAAGATTTTAAAAAGGAATAATATTTAGTGATGTGTGGAAATTATAAAAAAAAATCAGATTTTAGTGTTCATCAATAAAATGTTGTTAGAACACAGCTATACCAGTTAGTTTCTGTATTGTCTCTAGCTGCTTTTAGGCTTTGACGGCAGAGTTCGGAGGTCACAATGATGGCAGAGTTCGGATGTCATGACAGAGACTGTATGGCCAGCATAGCTTAAAGTATTTACTTTCTGGGCCTTCAGAGAAAAAGTTTATTGACCCCTGGTGTAGAAGGAAACAAATTATTTGGTGAGTTTAGCTTGAGAAGGGAATGAGTCTGAGTCCCAGAGGGTGAGGGGCTGGCCTCTCATAGGGTCAGGGATGCTTAATCAATAGAGCTGGAAGGAAGATGTTAAGCTTGAGTATAGATGCACAAAGTGTCTTGAGTTTGGTGACTATGGGACAATATCACTCTCCATTATGCCTCTTTTCTCAAAGGTAGGTAGGTTACTTAATATAGGCATAGAGTCACCCTGAAAGTCTGACCTAAGACTTCTTTCTCTCAAGAAAGAAATGTCACAATGAAACAGAGATCAAGGCATAAAATTCATGACTTTCAAGTCTCAAAAGCGAAGTATAATGAAGTTTCTTAAACTTGAAACAATTCTCTGAGCTGGGGAAAGAAAAAGAGACTCTGACGGAAAGCCAATTAGTCTGATGATAATGGTTCTCTGAGGGGCTCTGCCCTTTCCCTTCTCCTAGGATTGGTCATAAAGGGAGGGAAGATACAACTCCCAATCAATTTGGGGCAAATTCGAATATATGGGACATGGATTTGATCTTCTCCTTTGAAGCCTGAGAACCACATGACTTGGAAACAGTAGAGGAAATGGCTGTATGGGGGCCAGAGCAAAGAGAGGTGAGGTAGTCCTGCTGTAACTACATAGAATTGTGGTAGACAATCCAGCCATGCCATGGGGCCACCGCAGTCAAGACAGCAGCAGTGGGTGGAAGTGAGTGGAAGCAGAGGATATCAGACAGGGACCAAACATGAATAATAGAAATGAGGACAAATGAGGAAAACCCCAGATCAAATGGGGCTTTATAAACCTCAGTGGAATTCAGCAAGGATAGCTGAGGACACCATGTCTTACTCTGGATGCTAAAGAAATTTGAAGACTCCTTGATTGTCGGAGGCTACCACAAATGGGGCAGGTGTTGAACCATGCATTGACTGAGTTTACTTTGAATTAGCTGAGAAAACCCTGGAGTGACTGAATGTTCCTTCAAATTGCAAAATCCAATTTCTGCTCTAGGTGCCATAGGAGTTTTGGACAGAAACTAGGAAAAACACTTACATTTTTTGCATACTTGAGTTTTGTGGTTTGAAAATTTAAAAATCTTAACAGGAGTTGAAAGAGAGAGGGGAGAGTTTGAAATTGTCAGTTATGCCCTCTGGAAAGAGAAAAATGTTTTTACCACATAAGTCATTTCTTCTTCCTGATACACTAAGTTTATTTCTTTAATCATAATTGTCAGGTATCACAGCTTACTATGTGTGGAACATAATATAAAACACATTATGTGCATATTTCGTTCAATTCCTACAGTATTCTATGAACGTCACATGAACATCATAATTCCTTATGGTATAATACCATACCTTATACCATAAGGAATTATGATCATTTTATTAACGAGAAAACAAAGGTCTAGAATATGTTAAATACTTTGCCAAATGCATTTGAGAGCAGAATCCACTTAATCCCAAAGCCTTTCTTTCTCATCTCTCTTTCTAGCTTCCATTTCTTCCAGTCAATAGCTATTAATAATGTCTTCCATTTGGTAAAACTGCTTTTTGATGAGTATTGAGCTAATTGCTTTTAAGTATTTAATTTCCCTTAGTCCTTGCGAAAAGCTCATGCCCTATTACTCTGATCTTACAGATGAGCAAGCTGAAGCTCAGGGATGCCAAGTAATTTATTCCGAATCACCCAACTAGCAAGCACCAGAGCCAAGATTTAAACTAGTCCGTCTCAGAAACCTACGTTTTTAATATTTTCCCCCTTCTGCCACTCAGATACCTGAGAGACAATTGCACTTGGAAACCTTTTCTAACAAAGAGCAAGTGTGACGACAAATCATCTTTCTCTCTGTGTTAACTTAAAGGACATATACTGGCCATCCACAAAAAATTCATACCCCCTTCTTCTCGGGCACTTAACTGTTCTCCTTTGTAGCTGGTTGGGCCATGTATGATATGAGTGGAAATGATATATGTCATTTCCAGGCTTGGCCCATCAATCCTCCTGTGCCATCCACCAGGATCTGTCTCCTCGATCTGGGTGGATGCAAATGTGGAGGAGACCCTAGGAATTGGCAGAGCCACAAGATGGAAGCAGCTGGGGTCCCTGAATAACGGCTTTAATGGAATCATCCCCAGAGAACTGGTCCTTCCTCAGGACTGTTTATCTGGCGGAGAATGCAGAAGAGAGAAATGGCTTTTATTGGTCTATTTAATATTTGCTACAGTATCTTGGCTTATTCGAAAAAATACAGATGGAAAAGGACATTGCAGGTAAAACATAACCAGAAGGAAGTAGGGGAGCTACGCTGAAATCAGACAAAAAGCGTCATGTGAGATTATATATAGTAGGCTCATCGCAGCTACCCTTAGAGACAGCGTTCTGGCCATAAGGCTGTTTGGATGGGAACAAGCCCAGAACAACACTGGGAGGAGGAAGTTCAATTAAGAAGCTATAGTAGCAACTCAGGAAATAAATAGTGGTGGAATGACCTGGAATGATAGGAGAGGGGTGAGCAGATTTAAGTTATTTTAAGATTGTAACATCAGTAGGACCTGTAGTTGAGTATATGTGGACTGAAAAGGGGGGAGGCTTCAAGGATACCTAGGTTTCTGGCTGGTTGATGGTGCCACGTGCCAGGTACATTCACAGGTGCATGTAACACAAGAGAAAGGGCAGGTTGGGACATTAATTATGAATCAATAAGGAATCTAGGCATGAGAGGGTTTGATATCCTTTCCAAAATCAAAGAAGCCATTCTTCTGCCTTCCAAACCCAGGTTCTTTTCACTAAGACAGGTTGCAAGAAAATTCAGAGCTTCTAATTTCTGGTACCTTTTTCTTTGCTCCGTTCAACACCGCTTTCTTATAAAAGTGAGTTACCTTTATCAGGTGTGGTCACTGGAGTGTTCAGGAGAGTTATGGGCAAAGATGACATTTCCATGGCTAGAAGAAATTCTTAGGAGGATTCCCTTTGAATGAAATATGATTCCTTTCTATAGGGTTATATTTCTGATCCACAATACTGCTGTCTGCCAAAATTAGCTTCCCCTCACTCTTGCCTCCCTCTCAGTACCTTTAATGCCTAATTTATTTCATCTCAACACCCAGTATCTGTACCAATCTGAGTGATTCATGAAGCTTACAGCATAGCTGTATTCAAAGTTGTCCTGGGTGACCCGCATTTCATGGGCTGCTGCATCAGAGCTGAGCCTGGTTCCCTGGGTTTCTGTGATGCTCTCATCTGCCAGAGACTGATTGGAATGTGCAGTCACTCACGGTGGAAGGGGAAACATGTTTCTCATTCAGCAAGAATGTGGTCCCATCCACAGGGTTTACAGCACGGTTACATTTGAAGTTCAGCCTTAGAACTCTGTGGCAGTAAAAATGGTCGTGATTTATAGAAAAATGTCACTCGGCTGTCTCCTCTATAAAAGCCTTTTACAACTCTCATTGAATATAAATCAGAATGTATGCAGCCAACAAAATGATGGTTTTGGCATAACATTTTTAAGACAAAAAGAAATGGACTAGAATTGTGTTGGCTTTTTCCTGAAGACAGATATTACAGGAATTTATTGCTGGTCCAAAATCAATATTCTTGTTTTTAAAAATAGGTATGAGTAAATTTATGTCTTGGTGAAATTCCAGATTAATTAAAGCTGTCATTATAGAGTTTACCCACAGATACGGAGGGTGCCATGCTTTTGTAGTTTGAAATTTAGCTAAATGTGTTTTCTTTTAGTTTTTGTCTTGCTAAACCATATTCTTAGACACATAACTCAATCTTGAAGCTGCATTTCATTCTAATGGGGAGAAAAGAGTTGGCCTCCAAAGGATTGATTTGCTAAATTCATTTTGGAGATACATGAGAAGACTTACAGTATATTCTTCTCCAAGTCTCAAAAAGACGTTAGAAATGAATGATCAAACGATTAAGATCTGTGTTTGAAACAGCATCGCCCATTTCCTTGTGTACTTTTGCATCATAGAGCACTCAAAGGAGAGATCAGGATTAAAAATTGATGGATGGAGGGAGTCCGTGGTTCTGTGAGAATCTGGAAAGAACATCCAATATTATGGCAGGGGAGAGGCAAAAGATAAAAGGTCTTCATGTGACTGCTTTGGGGGTGGAAAAAGAATGTTGAGAATGCATGTGGAAGAATGATACTATAAAAGATTGTCAGGAGGCTTTGAGAGAGCAAGTCAGGCAAATAGCAGAAAGATTTGGTTTCTCTTCCTGGCAACCATCCTTACCCTCCCCTCCCCCAGACCTACCTTGGCCAGATGCCACCTAGAATATTGCTTTGTAAGTGCTACAACCGGGGGACAGAAATCAATGAAAAGGGTCAATAAAATATATTGTTTTAAGAACTATCAAAGGACTCAGAATAGCTCATTCCCAACAAAGAAAACCCTCAGAAAACATGGTACCTGTTGTGTGGAAGAGGAAATCCACCTGTTGTGTGAAGTCTCAGTGGTCTGATGTAATATCAACAGGAAGATCTTACATTCATTCACTCCATGAAATGTTTGTTGAGTGTTATACGGTGGGTGGAGATCTAGGCACTGGATTCCAGTGCAATGAGATATAGTTTAAAATAAAGAAAACCATTCTTCCTCTTCCATAATCAACATTATTTATTCTAGATAGGATTCTTAAAAGTCATTTGATATATGGTTCCACTGTTCTTTTCATTGGTCCTTGTTCACGCCGAGTCTTTCCTAATATGGACATGTAATCTCTATGCTGGTTGTAAGGACCAGAGACAATTCTATATTTTACTTTCTAAATTTCACAATAAATCAATAGCTTCCTACAAGTATGAGGTATGAGCTTTTCAGTGATGGGCTGAGCTGACTTAAAAATCTGTGAGTTTCCTACCCTGGGGTCTTCTAAGCAGAATTTAGATGATTACTTGGAAGACATAATGTAGAAGTTATTCTAACATTTATGACAGAGAGGTGGGGCTTGTTTTGAGATGATATAAAAAGAAGCATAGTGTTGTGGAAAGAGGCCTTGTGACTCAGAGGTCTGGTATTAATGTTTACAAAGAGATTTAATATTAAAGCAGTGTTAGAAGCAAACTCGGAGAAGTTCATATTCCTCTCTTCTCCCACTGTCTAGTTTCCACATTTTTGGATAATAGTGTTTTCATGTTTTTCTTAGTTATTTTCTTAACAATACTATGACTTTTTCTTCCTAATACCCCTCTAATAAGGAAAAACTCTTCTCATCTAAGAAATCCAGTTACCTTGGGATCTTCTAAACTACCATACTTAACGGAATTAGACTAAGACTCTCCAAGGAAGAGACAAAATTCTTGGATGAGATAGTGCTAGGTTTCTATTTCCCTGCCTTTTCTTTAAGTGAACATTCATGGTAAACAAGAGGATAAAATTGAGCATAGAATTAGCAAAAGGTTATACTAATAAGACATATACAATCTCTGTAAAAATTTTTCTGAGTTGCGCTTGAGCCCTGTAACCTCCATGACATGGTTGGAGCCATGAGCCTAAAAGTAATATTGTATAAAATCTGCAGAATTCTCCTAGCTGCATGATCTTTGACTCTTCTATGTTACTCTAGGATTACGAAGTGTTATGACATAGGTCCTAGTACTTATAATATTAGCAAATGGGAAATATTATCCATTGAGTCATGTTAAACTTTTCAAATGGGTAAAAATATGTATATAAGGAAACAGGGTTAAAAACATTAGGAAAAATTTTTTTGAATAATGAGACAATGACAATCTCAGTATGTTTGGAGTTTGATATAATGTCCCGAAAAGCTCAAGTCATTGTAGTTTGCTTTATTAAAGGACCCATTTGCAGAAGGGAGCCATAAGGGTACCATTGAATTTTGCTCAGGTAAGAACACCTCCAGGGCATAGCTCCCCTTCTGCACACTAAAACTTTATGAGCGGCATTGGCAAATGAAATGTACCCAGAATTGGTTCCTGGTATGTCTAACAAATCATCTGCAAGTGATTAAAAGAATTGAATATGACTTAATTAAATATGACTTAAATAGTGACATGAGAGTTGTCATCAAATAATTAAGGGCAGATGGAAGAAGAACACCTATGTCTGAAGTAATCTAGGACCAGAGTATAATTTAGGCTCAATATAAGGAAATGCTTTCTGATGGTTCATATTATCCAAAGATAGAATTTCCTTTTGAAATGTCCTTATCACTGGCTGTGTTCATGAAGATGAATAACAATCCCACTGGGGTTATTGGAGAAAGGATTCTTGCAAATTTGGAAGATCAAATTAGGTATTTCTGTTTCCTTCAAATCTCTTATTATTGTTATAATCAGGGTCCTCTAAGTTGATGGCCAGCATGCAGTGTTTTGAGGACTGTAGGAGAAGAAATACTATGCAGAGAGTCTACTGCCAGGCATTCTGGAGGAAGGAGTGATTTAGATGTCCTTTTGCAAAGGGGCAATAAATTATGCAATGATAGTACCATTGATAATGGACAGCACATTTGACTGAACTTCAAATTTCCTAGACCATGGATCCTCATCTTTTTATCTAAGGAGGTTCTCTTAATTTCCTTATGGTTATTTTCAAGTAAAAGGATATAGGAGAGCCGATGGGGACATCAACAGAAATAGCAGGTGTGTGGGAAAGGAATTTTGCTACCATTTTCCAATCATGGTCATGTGTCAGAGCTATTGAAAGGGCATGATGTCAATAACTTTCTGGACATGTCCTCTACTAATATAAATCTGGCAGGCTGAGGGAACTGATATCAAGACAATAGGATCTAGCTAGTCAGGTAAAATTCAGGTGTGTGATTTCCTTGACATTTATATAAACTAACTCATTCCCTCTTCCACGTTCATGGAATGCACAATGACTTCCTACAGTCACATGGACATCTCTACTAATTCCCTGCATTTTCTGACCCCTATGTCTTACTCTTCTCCCACCGCCCTGCCCTGATGCAGATATGGAAGTGCATCTCTTTTGCTTTTCAGATACTTCTTATACAAGGGTTGTGAGTGGAGTCAATTTTCCCAGAAGTCTGGGGAGATAAAAGATGCTTTTGTAGTGACACATTGCAAATAACTTGAACACTGGATTTAGGTAATCCCTTGTTACAAAAAATCTTCTGAACTATTTGCCACTGGAGATTTTTCATAGACGGCATTTCTTTACAGGCAAGATGACTGCTGTGTCATCCAGCTCCTCTCTTTTTTTCTTTTCCTTCCATTTTCACTATTTATTCCAAGTCCAGATTCCTGTTTTCCTCTTAAACAGAGCAGTTCAGCTTCTTCTCACATCACCATGTTCTTACCTTCCCCTGCTTAAGTGACCTTTCTGACAAAGAAAATTCTTTCTTCAAGAGAATTCAAGGTGCCATTTGTTAAAATATTTTTTTCTACCATTTCTCCCTTTGGTTGTCTGAATGGAGACCTCTGGCCACTCTATCCTTGAACTTGGACTATTGATCATTGAAGGTAGACGGTTAGGTGGAACGAATGTGAGAGATGAAGTAAAAAGGCTGATGTTTTGAACACCTGCTTTGCCGCTTAATAGCTACATGACCTTGGAGAGTTGACACAGCTTCTTTGAGCCCCCTTTGTCCTCATAAAATGCAGGTAACTTGTACCTCAGAGAATAATTATGAGAATTATTTGACCATGTGTAGACAAATCATCCAATTAAGTACTTAGCATATGCTAACCTCTAGATAAATGTTTATTTCTATCATCTCAGAATCTATTTCTGTTCTTTCCAGCCTTTTCTCAATATCTTAGAACCATGTCCTGATCTAAAACTTGGAGTATCGAGAAATATTTGTGCTATTGAACAAGCAGACACAGATGAAAAAAATAAGTGTGGTTTATAGACAAATTCTAGCCTTTCTTTATATATTCTCAAACCAAACTCCTACATTATTATACATCCAAACAATGAAGTTGAGAAACTAGATTCTAACAAAGCTGAAAGGAGAATAACTGTTGACAGACAATTTACTTG
Source organism: Ailuropoda melanoleuca (assembly GCF_002007445.2). Classification (NCBI taxonomy): domain Eukaryota; kingdom Metazoa; phylum Chordata; class Mammalia; order Carnivora; family Ursidae; genus Ailuropoda; species Ailuropoda melanoleuca. Next base: position 84,168,268 of record NC_048226.1, on the reverse strand, counting down.
GGAGCTTGGAATTCCAAGCTTTTCTTGGAATTTACCCTGGAAGCTTTTAAATGTTGGAATTGTGTGGAAATATTCCATACGTTGTTATTAATATGTCTCCCTCCTTTGTGGCAACTGATGCAATTGGAAGGGGCAGAGGGGGAGGGCAGAGCTTTGCTCAGAGAGTGATGTTAAGCAGGGTGAAAGGTTGGAGTCCAAGCTGGACGCAGGTCTGGCCTTAGGCAGCTCTTTGGAAACTCTAATGACAATCTGATAACGGAAAAAGAGTGCTGTTCACAGCAAAAGCTAAAAAATTATGTCCATCTCCCCTTGGGCAATTTTTATCTTTAACAGATCTTTTCCGCCTCCTATTTGTAGAGTGGCTGGACTTCAACATCAGGTCAATTTGGATTTTCGCGCAAATAAAATACACTAACTTAATGGGATGTGAAAAAGCCAACTTCAAAGTAAATCTCTGTTGAAAGGCACTTGAATTACATTTGAAATGGAAGTGAAACAAAGTTGAATTTTATGGTATTGGCTTACAGGCACTGTCTGACGCCATTTATAGACTGACACAGATAAGGTAGAGACCAGAATCAATCAATCCCACCATATACATTTCAACTGTTTGGTAACAGATTTGATTCCATTTTAATGTATGTGTTTTATTTTTTCTGTTATTTTTTTTTCCAATAAGAATGTGTTTCCTCGAAATTCTAACATGAGTTAGCCTTTAAATATACAACTATGAGTTTAAAATAGATTGTGTTGGAATAGATACAATATAAAATTTCCTAATCATTACTATCCTGCTTCATTTAATTTGTAGCATTCCTTGCAGTTTCCAAATCTGTCTTCCAAAATCTCATTTGCCTCAATTGTCAATCCAATACCGATCAGGTATTATCCCTAAACTGCAGTTAAAAATACCATAACTCAGAAAGATGAAGAGATTTACCTAATCCATGTATCTAAAAGCAACATAGTTACTTTCTTGTGGATCTAATTTCCTGCCAAACCTGGTTTTGGTGGTAGTAAATAAACATATATGGTTTTGGTACAAGAATATAGATTTTAATTTCTAGCGAGCTGTATTTATTCTCTCACCTAGACTCCAAGCCTCACCATAACCTCCACGCTGATGTCAGAGGCAGCGCTAATGGGCACCCTTTCCACTTCCTCCTTACAAACCCTCCTACCCCCCAGGGCCTTCACATTTTCATGTTGATTGCTGGTGATAAAATCATGGGGAATTTTACCTCATTTTGTTTAGCTAGATTTTGCAAGGATGTTTATTTATGAAGGGTATATTGTGCTTTCTCCACATAGTGGAGACTTGCAGAAAATTGATGCCTACAAGTTTCCAATTCTTATGACCATACAATACCATCAAGAAAGGAGTATTATAGAATAGGACGACACCCTGTCAGGGACTACCATGCCCTTTGAGCTCATAAGTAAGCAGCTGGATTCTCCTTTCTTCTTTCCTTCACCCTCATGGGGACATGGGTAGAAGAGGCCTAGTGTGACTTTTGAAGGAGATTTTAGAGTGTAGGGGGAGAATTTCTCTGCCACCAATGATAGCTACCCTGGAATTGTGTTTAAGGGCAGCATCTATGCAGAACCCTTTGTATCTAGCTTTCAAAGAGGTGCTGTGTTTTTTGGGAGGTTTTGAATATGTAGAAATTACAAACTATTTAGGGTATGGATTGTCTTTTGCTATATAACAAACAATTTAAAAGTAAGTAATTTTCATACTCATGAGTCTGCAGGTTTGACTGTGGATTGCTGATTCAGAGAAATGCTAAGGAAACTCAGAGAAGAAAGGCAAGAATGCTACTTGGTATCTGCTTCCTGGGCCCAAAAAATATGGGGTTCCTAGCAGAGCACACAGCACATCTAGAGAGAGATAAATGTCTTCTCAAAACAGAATCTTGGACCTACTGTGTGCTGCCTGTCTCTCTTCGGATAGAATACTGATTCCAAATATCAGTGAAGCTGGATTGTACACAGAGCAATACCTGAAACAGTTTCCAGCTAAGGATTTTATGAAGATGACATAAGTATTTGTTGAGAATGCCTGACCTAACACCTGAAAAAGATAACAGTAAACTGTTTACACTATCTATGTAAGAAACTATAAAGGACACCTACTGAGAAATAAATTCCAGTCACACATTCCAGTCACACTGAAAATAAATTCCAGTCACACATTCCTCTTTGCTTAGAAGCTAAGGCACACAGGGACATGTAGGTGACCACCTCCCAAGACAGCCAGTCCCATCGATACCTAGTTCTGAAGTTTATAATTCTCCCAAAGGAATGTTTTCTGTTCTGGTCTGCATTCTTTGACTTTCATGTCCTGAGGCTTTTCCAGCAGCTCCCACACCACTGAGCTGGAAAGAGGAACGTGTAACTTCACCCAGCATCTTCTGAAGCAGCATCTCTGTCAGTCTGCGGTCTTCAAGCACGTAACACACACGTCATGGAACCATGTAATCTCCATGCTTGAAGGGACTCTAGAGAGCCCTGTAGTCCAGAAAGTCTCACCGAGTCATAAATAGCCTCCGTACCATCACTGACCCTTCAAAATACCTCATTCTCTCAGAAAGGTGCGCAGGTATTGGAACCCAACTGTATCCTGTGGTTGCAAATTTCCTGCTGTCTGTTGCCGTTGTTAAGGAGTTTTTGGTCTTCATGGTTTTGAGCAGGATTTCATCGCTTTACAAACTCCTCTCTGGAGTCCTAATTAAACCTCATTGGATTAAAATCAGCTGAAAAAATACAGCTTTTGTGGCTATCTGCGTACCAACCTGGGGATTCTTGGGACAGAACATTTGGTCACCGACTCCATGCTTTTCACATACCTATTCTTTTAGTTCTCTCCTTAACTAAACTGAAAACACCAAGAGGCCTCCAGGGTAGATATGAAGCCCTAAACAATTAACAGATGCTGAGGGTTATAGGAACACGGAGAATTACTATAATTGGTGTTTGGGGAGTCATAGCCAGGCCTCGTAGCCCAGAGACAGAGGATTCGGATTTCCCACCTCCCTTTGATGTCCTTGTTGACAGATGATGTGAAACTAGCTCCCCTGAGCCTAGTTTGCCTGAATTTACTGGATTTGCAGGTGTTTGGCTTCATCCCATTAATGGAAAATGATACAAATCATCTCTCAAGGCTTACTCAGTACAGAAGGATCTCATGTATCATAGAAAATCACGCTGTTAGAGTGAGAAGTGACTCTAAAAATCTAGTCTTCTCCCTGATTTTATCTGTTTTTTATTAAAACCTTTTTTTCTTCTAGAGCTCACGTATAAAACATCAGGTTAATCGTATTTCCTAGTAATTAATGTTATCATTAGAGGCAATGTCCTCCTCTTATTTTATCTCCTTTCAGTATTTTCTCCTTAATCACTCATCTCTCTCCGTTCTCCTCTTGCTGTCACGGCCATGGCCATGGGCTGATGTCCTTAAAGATGTATGGTTCTTGGGAAATGAATGTTACTGTTTTGTGTATATAGACGTTTTGAATTCGCATGAAGACAAAGTAATTTATAGCTTATGATTCTTAGTTTTTTTCCCCATCAAAACTTGTTTTGTATGTTTGTATTTAGTGTTGCTTCTGATAGCTGCTTAGTAAAGCACTGGACACGCTCACCACTTTCTACTTATCTATCCACCCATAGATGCATACCTAGGTTGTCATCAATCCGCACGTCCATAGACAGTGCTGAGATATCATTCTTAGATAAGCCTGTTTATGGATCTGTGAACAGTTCTCTCTGGGATGTGTATAAAAGAGAGGCTTACCAGGATTTATTAATATTTCGTTTCATTAAATGCTTCAAATTGCTCTCCAGATGACTGCATCAGCTTACCATTCCACCTGCAGGTGTGTTTCAAATGCCTATCTATAGGGATGCTAGGACTGGGAACACCTGGGGACACTCGCCTGCGCCTCCACTACTTGTGGCAAGCACCCGGGGACATTTCCCCGACAGAGCCGATGCTGTGGCTGGACCTGCTCTTGCTGTGCTTATCATGATTGGAGGACTTACTTCAGCAGGACACCCGGGGCCACACAGCCAGGTCACAGAGGGAGAGAGAGAGCGTGCACGGACCTGGGACTCTGCTTTTATTGAGGTCGAGGGTGGGGTGCCTAGGGTTTCACAGGATCACTCTTTACTGGTGAATTTAAAACAAAGAGCAAGAATTAAAACGTGAGAAGGGAAACAGGGTCACTCAAGTGGTCCGTTATCTAAGTCACCCAGGGCTTTCTAAAACGGGAACTTAATGGGTGGAGGGACCTGGCTCTCTAACCAGATGTGTTCATCCGAGACAGTTATCTTTGAAAAGGATGCCTCAGCAATCAAAGGCTTAATGTCAGGTACTTCTATTCCATTCAAAAAGACTAATTGTCAGGCACTTACACTACAACTCTCTTTTTAATTTTTGTCAAATTAGTGGGTACAAAGTAGTCTCGTGTTAGTTTGAGTTACATTTTTTTTAAAAGATTTTTTTATTTATTTGACAGAGAGAGAGACAGCCAGCGAGAGAGGGAACACAAGCAGGGGGAGTGGGAGAGGAAGAAGCAGGCTCATAGCAGAAGAGCCTGATGTGGGGCTCGATCCCCGAACGCTGGGATCACACCCTGAGCCGAAGGCAGACGCTTAACCACTGTGCCACCCAGGCACCCCTGAGTTACATTTTTCTTATCTCAAGCATCTCATCTTATACTTGTTAGCTTTTTGGAATTTATTGTGAATTGCCTGTGGATAAACTTTGCCCATTTTTCAACTCAGCTCGCTAATTTTTAATGTATATTTGTAAGAATTCTTTCAGTATTATAGGTATTAACTTATGTTCATTTTTCACATTGTAGGTATTTATCCCAATTAGGATGCATGAGCCTGGTAAATCACTTCCCTATATTACATAGATCTATTTTTGACCCTCTATCATGTTTTATTCATTAATTTACTTGTTCTTATGTATTAGACCCGAACTATTTCTAAGGCTTTATCGTAAATCATGTGTAACCAGCTGAACGTCTCTGCTTCCTTTTCATTTTAAAACTGATAACTATTCCCGTGTCTTTATATTTTCATCTAAGTTTGGGAATGAGTTTGTATGGAATTTTGATTGGAATAGCATTAGATTTACAAAATAATTTGGGAAAAATAACATGTTTATGATGTTACTCAGTTTCATTCATGAACATGGTATATTGCTATCTTTTGTAAATTTTCTTTTGCATAATGTAATAGAGTTTAAAATATTTCTCCATGAAAGCTTGATCAATATTTGTAAAGTTGTTTAGAGGATTTGTTGCTATTTATAGAATATTTAAATTTATATTATATTTTGTAATTGATCATTACTGGTAGAGGAAACTATTGATTTTTTTGGTATTAAATTTATTGATTTCTTTGGATACAATTTAAATATTTT